>NW_027472034.1:0-300000 GCF_965638725.1 Aptenodytes patagonicus | reverse complement strand
CCAGCCAGATTTTCTGTTTCGACAAGCATGCTGTTTGCCCGCAGCTCTGACTCCCCCAGTGTGTGGGGAGACTGCCAAGGCTCATCCAGCCCTTGGTCGACCACTCCTTCCTCCTGATGCCATGTGTGCACCAATACCACTGCCAAGGGACACCTCAGGTGTATCACAAGTAACTTCAGGGCCCTGCTAGGGTGAAGCCCTGGAGAAGTCCCCTGTGCTGCCCATCACACCCTTTGCCAGGTTCAACTCTGGCTGAGCTTTGGCTTTCCTAACAACATCCCTGCCTGCTCAGGCAGCCTCTCACTGCCGCTCCTGGATGCTCCATCCCCACTCCACCATCTCAGCACTGTCTGTGTATGCGTGAGCTCAGGCAGGAGTGACCTGCTCACCCACGTAGACCTTCTCCCATGCCTGCTTGACTTTCTGCACATGGGGATGGACCATTTTGCTTAAGTACTCTTATCTTTCTCTGCGATGACTTCCCTCCCACGTAACCTGCTACTAGGCTCAAGGACCAGGTTGGTCTAACAGCAGACGTTACCAGTAAAAAAAAAAAAAAAAAAAAAAAAAGAGTCGATACTGGTGACCAGTACTGCTAAGTGTTTTCATTAATGACTTGGAAAATGGGAAAAAACACACTTATAGCAAGTTTGTGAACAATACCATGTTGTGGGGCAGCAGCTGATATGCAGGAGGGGAGGAACCTAGACATGCTGGACAAATGGCCTGGGAAGAACCTCAGAGTTCAAAAAAGGCAAAATGCGAAGTCCTGCATGGGGGATGGAATAATCCCACGCAGCAGGACGGGGTGGGAGTCAACCAGCCAGGAACGGCTTGCGTAAAAGGCCGAGAGGGTCCTTAGTGGTCCTATTACACCAGGAGGCAGTGTTGTGCCCCTGCAGCAAAGGCGGCTGTCCTGGTTTCGGCAGGGATAGAGTTAATTTCCTTCCTAGTAGCTGGTACAGTGCTGTGGTTTGGATTTAGGACCAGAACAATGTTGATAACACACCCATGTTTTAGTTGTTGCTAGGTAGTGCCTACACTAGTCAAGGACTTTTCAGCTTCCCATGCTCTACCGACTGAGAAGGCTGGAAGTGCACAAGAAGCTGGGAGGGGGCACAGCCAGGACAGCTGACCCCAACTGGCCAAAGGGACATTCCACACCATGGGACGTCATGCTCAGTACATCAACTGGGGAAAGCTGGCCGGGGGGGCCGCTGCTCGGGGACTGGCTGGGCATCGGTTGGCGGGTGGTGAGCAATTGCACTGTGCATCACTTGCTTTGTGTATTATTATTATTATTATTATTTCAATTATTAAACTGTTTTTATCTCAACCCAGGAGTTTTTCTCACTTCTACTCTTCCAATTCTCCCCCCCATCCCAACCGGAGGGGGAGTGAGCGAGCGGCTGTGTGGTGCTCAGTTGCCGACTGAGGTTAAACCACAACAAAGGCCCAACCACATCCCAGGCCATGACGGCCCGAGGGCAGCCAGCAGCACGACAGCAGGGATTGCTCCCCTCTGCTCAGCACCAGTGAGACCCATCAAGATACTGGGGCCAGGCTGGGGCTCACCAGTGCAGGACAGACATTGCAATAGTGCAGCAGGTCCCGTGGAGGCCACTGAGACTGTCAGGGCTGGAGCACATGAGGCCAGAGGAGAGGCTGAGTGGGGTTTGCTCAGCCTGGAGAGGAGAAGGTGAAGGGGAGACCCTATTGTGGTCTGCGACTGCTTACTGGGGTGGAGAGAGACAATGGAGCCAGGATGCTCTCGGAGGTGCCGTGATGGGATGAGAGGCACAAGATGCAACAAGGGAAATTCCAACTGGATATTAGGAGAAAAAAATCTCCACTTGAGGATGATCAAACACTGGAAGAGGGCCCAGGCAGATCTCCACTCCTGGACACATTGAACACTCATCTGGATAAGGCCTTGAGCAATCTACTTCGATGGGCCCTGCTCTGCGAAGGCAATTGGACCTTCTCGGGGGCCTTCCAACCTGCACTACGCTATGAATCAATCTTTGAGGTCTTGCAGAGTCACTGTTTAAGAAAGTCTGTTATATTAGGACTTCAACAAAACTTTGTTTTCTAAAACCTGCTGAAAATATACCTAATAACAGAGTGACTTTGGCTTGGATATTCCTAATCAGCCACAGTAAAAGAAAGTTCATGCCTTATTATTTAAGATGGTAGTTAAACAAGGGACTCTGCAACAATCAACAGACCAAGTTGTCTGATCTTTCAAGGATCACAACATCAATAGTCACTTCACTGAAGTATTCACATTAAACTTTCCTCAGCTGATGACTGATCTTGCAGTAGGACAATTTTTGTTACAAGAGAAAGATATCTGCGTTAGTCTAATCTAGCTCTGGGAGCTACCGTTTCTTTAGGGTGAAGACAGCAGGAAGAATACACCCTTTTTATTCTTGCAGTTTGTTACCCATGAAAGCAACAAAAAAAAGCAGGACAACATGCAGGAGGGTTTTTTCTGTGCTATGATCACTATCCATGTTAGACTGACAAAAAGGGTACATGATACCCTGGCTACAAGCAGTGAAAACTGGAAGATCAGTTCAACCACAGAGGTACTGAGCTTGTGAGGGGTTTTTGCAGAAGCCATGGTCCACCCCTGGGCGCTCTTCACCAGTACCCAGGGAGAAGAGACAGATCCAGCCAGGACAAGCAGACTTCTCTTCAGAATAAGAGGGATCACATTCTCCTGATTACCAAGGAAACCATATCAGGTACGTCGAATGGTGTAACCCACTCTGCAACCCAAAGGTGGGGTTTTGCGGTGAGATCCCAGTGACTCACTGTGCTCCAGCTGAGCCACAGCAGGTTTTCTCCTCCAGACCTGAATCAGGAGGACAGGCTAATTCTCCTCAGTGAAGATTATAAAACAGAAGCTGTACTTTTTGTCACTAAGGCAAGCACGAGAAGATGAAGTGCAGAAGAGATACCGCAATAACTGGATCTGCTTCACATAAATTCCCAGTACTTGCCAGCAAAATCAGATGTGGAGTCTTGTCACAGCAATTGTGCCTCTTTGCATTTTTCTAGGTAAGATTTTATACTAATAACACGCAGACAGAGGACAGACTTCTTTGATGCCATTTATCTCGCTCCAAGAACCAACCCATATCTGAGCTTTCTTGCCGCACAAGAAGTAAATTATTTAAAGTCAATACTATTTCTTTCACAAATCCACAGAGACATTCCAGGATCAAATGACACCAGTCAAAGAGAATATGCTGTCATCCATCTGTATGATGTCAGATTTGTCCAAGGATATCAAAATGTAGGTGGCTGAAAGACAAGCCTGCTGGAAGGACCTCCTTAGAGGTTTCTGATGAAGACTCTTCTAGTATTTTCAATTGTGGGAGTCCAGAAAGAGGGAGGAGACAGGGCTGTAAAGATGCAATGTAGACAACAGATTATTTCACTTACATCGCACCTACCCATGGGGTGCTGAATCTGGAGGCTTCCTTGTACAGTGGTGCTTCTGTCAAACTCAGGACAGAAGTATGGAGAAACAACATGTGCTAGCCAGGTTTTTTCCTGATGGCACAGCTCTCCAAAACAACAAAATCCGAGCTACACAAACAAAGCATTCCTCTGTCATGCATGAACAGAAGGAAATGGATAAAGAATTATCATACTTTCATGTTAACTGTAGGCCCTCAATTACAGATCAAGGGAGAGAAAGGGAAAAAACACCACAAATTATAGTTCTGCAAACAGTTTAAGAACATATAAAATGGCACTGCCACCTTCTCTCTGCTCATACTCATCCACTTATCTTCCGCTCCTTTCTCCTCCCTTATCATCACATGAGCCCATACAAAATAAAAAAACCCAACCCAAACCAAGAAATTGAGCTGGCTGAAAATAATGCTGGAAAAAAATAGAAATAAGAGAGGTGTTTTCAGTTGGATCAATTCCCTAGTCCATGTCACCTTACAACCACATGAACACTTCAGCTGGCAAAGATTCAAGAGGAGCTGGATGGGCAGAACAAGCAGTAAGAAGCTGAAAGCAGGACTGCCTCTTTCTGTGGCAATGCCACCTTACAGCGCTCATGGAATTTCTGGCCCAGCTACACTCGGCACTGGAAGTGAAACACTTGCACTAGGACAGTGAGAACCTCCACCCTAGCTAACATCATCTGAGCAAGGGACAGACAAGGCAACTTCAAGCACACGCTTTAGAAGGTCCATTCGGTAGAAAACAGAGCAGAGAACAGAGCCACCAGCATTGTCCAGCTACCACAGTCTAAGGATCTCTAAAATGGAAGGCCAGAGAATTAGACTCTTGTGCAATTATCGGGGAGTCTCTGATTTACTGAGTCAAAGCGACAATGTGGACACCAAATCCCTAAGGAGAGGTGCTGTGGGACTTGTTATGCAGAATATAATTTTGTTTAACTTAAAGCTTAAGAGATCATCTTCATGAATCTGACACTGTAAAACACTACCTTTCCAGACAGTAAGAAACATATAATGAACCAACTGAAGTTCACAGAAGGATTTTGCCAGCATAGCAATGGCAAGTGGAGAAGTGGTCTTTCCACACCCCTAAGTGATGTACCCTCAACAGCAGCACTTTCTGCTGAAAAACGGTGCTTCTCAAACTTTTCTTGGACATCAAAGTTTTCAGCTTTTGCTAAGTCACACAAATGCAAAGTAGAAGGCATTTTGTTGTTCAGATAACATTCACATTCTACTTGGGAAGTAGCTGCAGTGTAACTTGGAGACCCTGATGTAATGTTAGACCTCCTTAGATACCATCCAGGAGCAGGGTACATCAGTACCAGGGAAACCTTAAAATACTAAGTTTAATTGCTGTCGCTACGTTATCGAAGTAATTGATAAACAACTAACCAAAAATCCATGGCACAGGATGTCTATCCAAAACACTAGCTGCTGTGTGGAGGAAGATGTGCAAATAGGGGAAAAAACCCTGAATGTGGCATTTAAAGACATACTGTAAACGTACAGTGCTGTTAGTGAATTACATTTGCATGCAGGTTCAACATATGGATAGAGCAATCGATCAACTGGAAACTGTTTAACAGAAGATGACAACACATAGAAATTTATAACACAATATATAAGAAGTTAATTAAATGCACACAAATGCAAAAGTGTGGCTCAGATCCGGATCACAAGATAGATGGACTCCACTGTGCTGTTTGATAATGGGTGCACGGCCTTATGGTTACCATCTAATACACTGCTTGACAGACCACGTTCTCCTGAATTTCAGCAGTTAGGAGTGGGACAAGAGTGGCTAAGCAGGAGCGAGATCCTGGGAAGAGCAGCCAACTGCAGCTGTATGAGTTCCCGAAAAATTAATAGTAATACTTTTCCTCTTGCTAGAACTCCAAAGAGCCTGACACCTCTGAGGTGTCCAGCATCCCAAAGAAATATGAAGACTGCTTTGAGACAGCAAACAATTCGCAACCGTTCTAGCTAGTAGCTGACAGACAGTATTTTTTTCCTGATGTGATGAAAAGCTAAAGCAGTCCATGAAGTGTAACTTTTATTGCTAATACCTACCAAAAATCAAGATTGCAAATCAACTTCTCTGGAGACTTAAGTTTCCAAATATATTGCCAAAATTGCTGGTAAGTAGCTGCTCTAAACATTCAATCCCAAATTTCAATATTGCTACTATTTTCTGTTTTTCTGCGGAGAAGTCCTTAAGCCATCAAATTTTTAAATGCTTGGGGATAATACTTATATTAAGACTATTTGGGAAAAAAAAACCCAAACTTCAGGTGCACCTCCAGTGCCACTTGGTATCTTCACTTTGTTTTCATTTTTTCTGACTGTGTGAAATCTTTAACAGGTAGAATTAACCTGATAGGATGGGGTTAAAATATATCCCATCCAGATCTGCCTGTTTATGGATGGTTGGTATTTGGAAACCTGGATATTTGGAAGTTTCCTGGGCAGAAGCCATCCATCCAGGAAAAACATTACTCAGTTAAAATGCCATTTTAACATCAGAAGAAAAAATAATTGCATTTATCTTGGTAATATTATGCTGCGCTATTGCAGTGTCTGTCCTGCACTGGTGAGCCCCAGCCTGGCCCCAGTATCTTGACGGGTCTCACAAGCGCTGAGCAGAGGGGAGCAATCAATCCCTGCCCTCACCCCGCTGGCTGCCCTCAGGCTGTCATGGCCTGGGACGTGGTTGGGCCTTTTCTGCAAAGCTGCTTTCTCTTCCAGTGAATCCTCCATCATCATTATCCTCCGTCAGTCCATCTCTTGAAGGCTTTTCCCTCCCATCTCCTTTCTTGGTATTACTATTTGATGTCTAACTAATTGAATTGCTGACTTTCCTGTCAACAAACGATGACTTTCCTTCCCAAGTGAATGCCCATACAAGTCTCTAAGGATCGATTTGCACCTGTATTTTTTTCCTTCTCTGAAACAGCGTGTGTACTGCACTATGCACCATGAGGCTGAGAGGAGGAATCGAGCAATGGTAATCGTCTGTCATGAGTCTCTGCAAAGAACATTTACCTGCTCAGCTATGGTGTGGTCAATGCTCCGGACACAGAAGACTTAGGCAGTAAAGCTTGCCAAACATAAATCCCGGCGTGGGCTTCAGTGACTCGAATACAGTCTTCCATATGGCACACTGCTCTTCTGGTTTACTGAGAGGAAGCTAAAGTAGGTTTTTTTCCGCCAATCCTGCACATCTGCACACTAAAGGGGGGATGATGAAGCCTCAACCAGACTGGGCTATGAAGGGAGAAAAACTTGTCCTACCTCTAAAGCAAACTAAGCGTCTCAATGAGATATTTTAGAAGGCTGCCTATTAAAGAGGAAGGGGAAGGAGGAGGCATATCATCTCCAAAATCACATACACCCTTGAACACGGCAAGGAATTAAACAAATTACTGTCCCAAATGATCAGCCTAAATTCTGAACACTGGGAAAGATTACAAATTTCCTCTGTCAAAGCTCTAGAGCAAAAACAGCTAGCATAAATAGTTGTTGCTATATGGAAAAATGAGTTGAAAATCCTTTACTGCCAGTGACTCAACCAGGCTTGCTCTGCCATGCAAGCCACAAACAGGCTGACGTACCCAAAGTAACCGACGTGCAGACTCTAGCACTAAGAACAATAGTTTTCAGAAGAGTGGATCCGCTCTCATAATAAATGACAAAAAGAATCCTATTTCTTTACGACACAAACAAACAAAACCCCTTGTTCCCAATCTTGTAAAGAAAAAAAGTAGTAATTCTCACATTCAGTACTTCCTGCCGTAGAGTCGCGGGCTCCACACAGCTGATTAGACGAAGCAGGAGGTCCATCATGGCTGATGTATCTATATGCTTTAGCACCAGGCTAATGAATTTGTCTTTTTTCCTTAAAAATGCAATCACCTAAAAATAAAAGTGTCATCATCAGTTGCTAGTACAACATACAGACATAGCACACAGAACTTCCTATACTTCACTTTCTTGTCTCAACCAACCAATCTTGATGCAAAACAGCTGCTAGGTTAAGAAATTCTCTAGAGAACGAGAGAAGAGTATAACATTCTCATTTCAAGGCAGTACGAAATCAAATCTTTTTAGCTATCTCTTCTTTCCTCTATGCCACAAATAAACCCAAGCCCACAGAAATAAGAGCATCAAGAAGCTGGTGAAGCTGAAGAATTTTTCATTCCGCTACGGCGCTCTGACAGCCTTCATTTAAAAAATCAGTTTTGAACTAGAACACACGTATTCCTAAAACACTGTTCAGCTCATGTTTCCAGCACCCCTTTTACAGGCATGAGACAGGCATTGTTTATGTAATGAGGTGATTCTGGGCAATGATCAAAGGATGCATCAATATGCCGTTGTACAAAAAAAATAAAGCTTTAGCTGTGGCACAGGAATATCCCAGCTACTGCAGATCTGAAACCAAAACTATGCAAAGGTGTCTAAACGAGCCAGCAACTCCCTCAACTGAGGAATTCGAAGAACTTTTCAAAGCCTACATTTCAACTCCAATCTTAAAGAGAACAGCGAGCCGTTTTTCACCTCTAAGAATACAATGAGACCACACGGGTAGCAATGATACTGCCACACAACACAAACAACGTTAGTGAATTAATTTGTGCTTACGTATCAGGACAAATCTAATCACTACCTGTTCCGTTTTTCTTGCAATGAGATTCCCAATAGTCTTACTGAAGAAACTGGCAAGCAAAGGGTTCAAAGGAGGCTCGTGATCCAAGAAGTCATAGAGGATATTCAGCAGAGTTTCATCCCCTCCTAGCTTGTCATTGATCTGCGGCACATCCGAGGTCAGCAGTTCACAGGCTGTGTTTGGATATCTGGAAGGACAGAACCAGAGCAACTAAAGGTGAAATGAAAACTCTCAAGAAAATCTTCCCGTATTAAAGTTATAAAGTAAAGAGTAGGAGGATCGCCCTTCCTGGAGACAGGGGAAAAAAAACCCCACACGAGAAACAAGGCTCATCTACATTAATGGCGCATTTTAAGGAAACACTATTTCCTGTAGCACATCGTGGTTGGTTGGTTGGTGGGTTTTTTTACTACTGAATTATGCACCTCAGCTGCCTTCAAACTACAGTTAGTTCTGATTTTGAAAAGTGATGCTTAATCAGTTTCAATACACTTAAAATCTCTTAAAATCTTTTAACATGAATCCATTTGCACAAATAAAATTAAGCCAAAAATAGAAGGTTGACTTGAAGAATGCATATTTTAGCAGGTTTCTGTAACGTTTCTGAAAAATTATTCTTTCCACTACTGGGGCTGAATTAAAAATGAGCATCATATTCCACACACCACCCCCCCCCAAAATCAAGAGGACTAGAATTTAGAGACAGAACATGAGATCTAATATAAAGTGAGTATATGCTCACTAGCAAATGAGCATACACTATGTACAAGAGCAATTCATACCCAACCTTTTGAGTTTCAATTTTTCAGTAATGTCTACAATCTTCTGTAAAATTAACTTGTTTTTCAGAAAACATTACTGTGCCTGGTTTAGATAATTTTGCTCACTTAAATCAGAATATGAAATTATATTTGACAGCTAACGAAACACTTTTTTCCCCAACCTTGTTTCTTGCTCTTCCAGGTGGCGCTTTTAGAAATAGGTTACATTTATGATCAGAAAAGGTAGTAACATGTTTAAAATTATGTTTATAATTAGACAAAGTCTCAAATATCAAAGTGCATACATACAAACAAATAATCTAAAGTCAACACAAAAAAACCCGCTTTCTGGGGACTGTTAGTTTTGCTAAAAGACTAAGTTTCTTCAGGTTGAGATTCTACAGTAAAAGCCAACTGTAACGTATAGCTACATTGGCACTGTTCTGCAAACATTTCACTGATTCAGTCTCTCCATTACTCATGTAGTGAAGGAATTAAGCAGGGGATGGGAGGCTGTCTTGCATGCACACTACAACACTGAAGTTCATCTAGCTATTTTTTATTTTTTTAAAACCTCATTTCAGTGTTTCATTGTTAGATTGGTATCTTAATTTCATATTCCAGCTACTGTCCATCTCTAAAAAGGGCTTAAGAGAACTCCTTCGAAAAAGACCTACTCACCATCACACTGAGGTTATTGTAGTCAGAAACAGCAGTTCATTAGTGCTGTGAAATTCAACCTAGCACTGAACTTTAACACTATTTTCAGAGTTTCAATGATATATATGATCCTAGAACCAAAAGGCAGCTGGACTTCATTTTTAAACCATGATTTACTCTTATCCCACGAATTGTTTAAAGACTCTGACAGGGCGTGCTCGAGTGGTTCAGCAGTTCTAAGCACAAAGCAGCAATTCTGAACACCAAAACTCCCACTGAGTGCCAGTTCTTATCCACGCTTCCTAAAGTAGTTTTGATTTGTTATCAAGTGATACAGATCAAAAATAAAACATGTCTTTTACAGTTTGAGCGTTTTCTCTCTGTAAGCAGAGCTGGTTATCTTTTTTTTTCCCCAAAAAAAGCAAAGAGAAAGTTTACTATGTATTTTAATAATGGCCAACTAAATTAATAACAACATTAAAAAACCTACAGAATACTCTTGCTGCAAATGTATGTTCATTCTTTAAGTAGTGCATTCACCTTCCAAATAAAAATTGTGCCATTCCATAAGACACAAACCCAACAGATTTCCCACTTTCAGTAATTATGCAAGGTCTATCACTTTTTGTAACTTAGACACAAGCCAACTCCAAAATCAGTATAAAACACTCCTGCAATAATATGACTGTTTGTACAACACAAAGGGAATACCTTTACTTTTGTAGAACAGTGAAGCTGAAACAATATTTCAATACACAGCAAGATTTTTTTTTCCTAGCCTCAGTCTCAAAGGAAAAAAAAAACACGCAGAAAAGAGCTGTGGAAACGGCTAGGTAACTCTCACGTCTCTACCACCTTTGCAGTAAGACCTGTGAGCGTGTAACAGAATCTGGGTTGCAGCATTTATCTGCTGTGGTTTTCTCTCTTAGTTAAAATTATTTAGATTTCTGCTCTAAACCTCATCAACAGAAAATCAAGAAGAAATCTTAACAGAACCTCCCAAACTTGAAATGGGACCCTCTGCTCTGAGCTTTGACACAGCACGTTTCTACACCTGGCAATGTTTCCTAAGCTAATGACCACCTATCAGGGAAGGAAGAGTGGAATTATTGTAGGTCTTTGGAAATTTCAGCTCAGTTCTTGGAGTGGCAAGACAGACACACGGATTGCTGGGAATCATACAAAAGGAACAGATAGGAAAAAATATTGTGTCACTATGTGAATTCACAGCATGCCTGTACCTCAAGTACAGCATGTCTGAGCACGCCATCATATAAAGACATTGATAGGACCATTGTCGGGGACCAGATGCCAGGACAGGAAGATCTTTTCGTTTGATCCCACGTGGCTGTTCTTGGCATTTGCACCTCTTCTGTGAAGAGACCTGCAGCTCTTTCTTCAGCTGACTGTCCACTTGCCTGTTCTTCCCATGGGTTCACCTTAGCTGTACCCAGGAGTTATGTACACGTGGCTTAACTGGCAGGAGGCTCTGCTGACCCTTGGCTCTTTTCGATTCACAGCTCAAGCTGGAGCTTCCTTTCAGCTATCATGCTTTCAAGTGCACCACTCTATGCCTACCCTTACCCTAATAATTGTTACTGGTTTGGTTTCGTTATATTCATTGAATAGAATTTTTATTGTGGAAGAATTTCTACACCTCAACCATCCCAATTTAAGCCTTACTTTACTCATCACAGTTCCATTAGGTTCTTAACAAGGAAAATACTTCTTGCCCTAGTAGTATATAAAGGGTGAAGACAAGCATTACAGGACAACAGGATAACTTTTCCAGTATATACACTGAATTGCTTTGCGTAGAGGCTTGTGCTTTCGATCATGAACACACACACACACACACTTGTATTCACTGTTTATCGAGTATTTCCAGCATACTGCCCTCGAGGACTCCAAAGCCTTCCCAAGATGTAAATGCTAATCTGAAGCCCATCAACATGCGCAGATACCTTAGGCCATCAGTCACTACACAATCAGCACTGATTGTATTTGCTTTATTACTGCTTGCACAGTAACATCGTGAAATCCTTCTACCTTTTAACTAACCTAAGTAATTTTGCATTATCAAGTTTCTACATTTATAATTCATCTCCCCTCTTATTTCATGCGTGAATATATCAAACAGAACAGGACTCAGTAGTGCAAAACCAGAAAGCTGGAATGGGCCATTTTTCCCTCATCTATATTTCTTTTCTTTAAACAGTTATTAATTGATAACAGAACCCTTCTGTTACCCACAACAGCTTGTTTTCAACAGTCTCTGATAAGGGACCTTATCTTTTCAGAACTGTACTTATGCCACATTAGGCATATCACCATTATCCATGTGTTTCACTGAGTCCATCAAACTCAGCTCCTGAACTGAAGCCTGACTTGCCTCTACAAAAGCAGTACTGTGTGATGGCCGAGAGCCTGCATTTAGAGAGGTGTCTATGAATCGTAATGCCATACCATACATTTTTCAATGTGCACAATGCAGAAGCCAGATCTACTGGCTCACAGACCCTTCTTAAGAACTGGTGTTCTATTTGCCACTTCCATTCCACTGGTTTTAAGGTTGACCAGGTGAGCAATTTCATATTTGAATTCCTTTAAATCACTCAGGTGAATACCAGCCAGTCCTAACAATTATTCTACTGATTTTGTTCCACAGGTGCTTCAATTTGAGACAGTTCCTCAGACTATTCCCCGTAAAGACAGACGCCACTTGGGAATCTCCTGAGAAGTCTCTGAAGTGAGCACCAACACAGTTTAATTATATTTTCTGCTGTGGTCTTATCCTCCTTTTTACACTTGGATCACCCATCCGCCCTACACATTCTTGGAGAGGCTTTTGCCTTTAGCAAACTGCTTCTCAAAATCCCTTCGGTCAGTCTCACAGATTAACTAGCCACAACATCCTTTTTCCATATCTGGACACAACTTCCCTTTTGTGAGGATGTACTTTTACCCGTAATGGATTATTTGTTTTTAACCAAGCCAGTTTTCTACATTAGGATTTTTTTTAAATCCTTGTAATACAAGCTCTGCATTTACCATGAGCCACTAAAATGTTTCCAGGCCAGCTGTGAGCTTTTTACCCTTTCACAGTACCATTTACTTCCTAATCAGCCTCCTCATATTTATGTAGTTCCATTCCTAAAAGTTAGAAAAACAAACCCCAAGCCCATGATAATGCTGTTTATATCTTTTTTGTTCCTACGAGGATGTTAAATCTGAGTACGTTATGGTTACTATTACAAAGTGATTTTTACAACAGTTAAATTTCTTAGAGCCCCCAAGGGTATATGAAGAATTGTTTCTCCTTTTTCTGGCTCATTGCTCCATGCAAAAGGCATTCACAATTCCTAAAGATTCATGCACTGTGCCTCCCTGTGATATATATCCTGTCAACAGGGGGATAAATGAAACCTCTCATTATTATAGCACGTTCTGCTCTTGCAGCCTTTACAGACTCCAAGTTTCACACAGTCAGATCTTCACCCTTTCTATTTAGGCACAGCATCCCAACCCATAATAAGGTCTCCATGCTGCAGCTAACTTACCTCACTTGACACTCAGCTCTCTATCCCCTACAGCCCACTCTTGCACTAGCAGAGTCTACTCTGCCTTTCCTGTAAGCTGTACTCTCATTACTGCATGGTCTCAACAGGTTTATGAGACACCCTAGTATGTCAACAAGTTCATTATAAATAGACATTACAGTTCAAATAGTTTATACACTTCTTTGATTGCTACAGGTCTTCATCTAGTCACTTAGTTTTGCATGCTATGCTTAGATGGGGATTTACTGTCAAGTTTTCCTCTCTGCAGTTTCCCTTCTGAACTTCCATCCTACTGACACTTTCTGATGATTCCATTTCCACAGCATGCATCACTCTGAGCTGCATGTCCTTCCAAACCTATCAAGTTTCTCCCCGTTCCAGTTTTTAAGCTTTCATAACCTTTTCTTAAGAGCCAAAAATTGGATTCCATTTGGATTTAGACAGAGTCCATTCTTCCTGCTTAGCCTTTATTTATTCCAAAAGCTTCCCCAGTTCCTAATAAGCTTAAACCCTCTTTCCCCGGTCTCCAGTGCCTCAACAAGCTTTGAAAATGCTTCTCTGTCTGGTCTACGTACGGTACTGGAAGCATTTCCAAAAAAATACTTCATAAAGATCAGTTCTATTTGTCCTGGCAAGCAGGTCACTACGCAGTTCTCGCTGCCATCAAAGACTCGCTTATCTCTCTATGGTGTATAACCACACTTCCCGCCACTATACCTGCTTTTTGAGCAGGCACCTTACGGACCGCTCTTCGAAGAGGAAGAGGCTACAATGCCATCATCTGACAAAGAGAGCAGTGAATGAGACTGTTAACTTAAGGCCTTCCCAACACAAGACTTTCTTCTATCTTGCCAGCACAGGGGACTGCCAACCTGGAGGCTGGCCTCTTCCCACCACTGTCTACCTTAGCCTGTGCCTCCTCATCAGCCAACCTGGCCCTGTGCTGCCTAAACCACACGCTACCTTCAAAAGCTGATGAAAAGGCATATAATCCTGCACGTGAAATTCAAGGACGCCTGGGAGTAAACACTCTCATACTGAGCTTCCCTCTTCCATTTTGGTTTGCATTAAGGATTTGGCTTCTTGAGAAATTTTTGTTTGTCCCCACCTTTCCTTATTCTTAGTCTGTTTGGTTACAACAGGAGAAGGTTTCCACTTCCACCCTTCAGCACACAGCATCAGAGACATAAACCGTCTTCTGACGGCAGCCACAGAAATCTCAAAAAGAACAGGAGTTAAAAATATGGCCTGGTTAACTGAAGTAGTTTTCTGCAGTGATACGGACGATGTATGAATTAGTACTGGCATGGTACTGGAATCCCTCATCCTCTCCTCCAGCAAAATACACCCAGATTCCAGCAAAGGGCCACAAGTCTTGCACTGTTCAATGTTTCCTCTGATCGTTAACTCTTAGTACTAAGGAGAGTATTGCCCACCTTCTTCAATCAGACATTTTGGGTTTGAGTTTGTCTCAGGTTAGCTGTGCAAACAATACGGACAAAGAGCTGCAGTGAGCACAAAGCCAGTCACCCCATGGAAAGCCAGTTATTCTGATATGATACAGGAAATGCAGAAAGGCAAAAGACTGTTGTGTGCCACGTCCCTGGTTTAAACCTGTACAAAACTTGCATCTGTAGGACAACAGTATAAAACTAACACTCGTGGTTCCTTCTGGTAATTCACCTTTTATAGCAGAAGCCTTGCAAAAGCAGTCATCTAATATTCAAAGTTACTACATAATGTATTTCCTGGCATTCACTTACCTGGTAATAGTCACCTAAACCTAGCTGATCAACTCTCTCATCTAATAATAAACCTAAACAATACTACCATTTCTTCTGTGGATTTCAAGCAACAACAGCAATAACCAACACTGATCCACTCCCACAGTGACAAACTCCCCCATTTTTATTTATTTATTTATACACAGAGCAGCCTTTTATTTTTACATAAACTTAACAAAGAAGAACAAGCTTCCCAAATCCAAAACATAAATATTTTCAAGTATACATTTAGTTAAAAATATATAAATACAACTTGATATGAGAACCAAACACATCTAGAGTTCACCACACATTCTTTTGTGGGCTTTACTACTGAAAACCAGTCAAGTTCAGAAATTTATAACTCGGAGCAGAATGCTCTTTGCTTGCAATTTTGATAAAAATGTGCTAAAGGTGTTTTTGAGATACCAATATTTTGCTTGCAAAGTTTTGAACAAACAGCAAGAGATTTTTATTTTCCAGACAAACTCAATGTTAAACCATTAAAAATAAAGAAACAAGCTTCTGAAAATTCACTACAAATAACAAAATGCTGTGACGTATTTCACAACGCTCGAAAGCCTTTCTCCCAAGACTGAAAAGGTTGCATCCATCTCACACCAGAGCATTCCCAACAAGTTCTCTCATTCAGTTTTCTTCATATAGGACAGAAAACAAATACCTACTTGAAGCGGACCTTCTCATCCATATCCACAGGGGGCTCATGTGTGATGAGGTTGACCAGCTCCTCCATGCAGTGCTGCTGGCAAAGGAAGTCCAGCAGCTTGCGGTTCTGAGCCTTGCACTCCTGTAAGATGTCATCTTCATCCATCAGCTCGTGAAGTGTCACATCTTCTTTATCCAGCAGCTTGTCCACATGTGATGTTGTGTTCAAATCAAACTTCCAGAACATGTTGATGGGACACAACTAGCTGTAATGCAAAAGAATGAGTTAATCCTCCATCTCCGCTATTTATTCCTCCTTTGTAATTCTGAGCAGAATACCTTCATACAGCTGCCAGCCAGCTTGTAACACTCAGTTCAATTCCGTAAACAAAATTAACAACTTTTCACACCAGAAAACGAACACGACTTAGATAATAGCTGTGTAATATCAACAATGGACACGATATATGCATGAATTAACTTTAACTGCAAGTAGCTTGAACTAAAAATCAAAGATTACGTTCATACACAGAAATGCTTTGCTGGATTAGAGTCAAGGCTGGTCACAGATAGGGAAACCACGCTACTGCACTGTAAGTAGTTTGCATTAAAGGGTTTGGTTTTTTTTTTTATTTGTATTTCAGAGTCATGCTCATCAGCCAAAACTGCAACAATCAGTGATTTATGTAAGTGGAAGAAAGGCCTCCAATGTATACATAACAGCAAGAGATAAACAGAGAGACCATAATTGGAAAGTATTTAAAACTACTGGACACTGCGAGCGATAACATCATCAGCAAACCTAGAGCCAAACTGCTAATAAATATAAACCTTATGGAACACTAGAATATGCTATTAATCTCATAGACATCATAGAACTGAAAAGCTGTGAGTGGTCTTTTGTGGGGCAGAAGAGTGTATTTTGGTTTTATACATATAAAAGTGTGCGCGCACGTGTGTGTGTGTGTGTGCAATCTGCAGCTGTAAGGTCTGCAGCTCCAGAGCTGGGCACCAGCAGGACCATTAACCTCTCCAGGAGAAGCCGAGCACACGGTGTCAGGAACATACAGAGCAGTTCACTGGACCACACCATTAGTAGAAAGTTCCAAAATTCTGAACTCTAAACTTACTGGGGGAAAAAAATACGGCTTAGAGACTAGTGGTTTATATTACCTACAGGGTGTACGGCTGGGCAGCTAAAATTTGGTCTGTAATGTAACGCCCAAATTCTATTCTTGACCGTTCTAAAACAGACGATACTTGCCAATCTCTGCACACTCACCTCTTAACCAGGGTCCGCACATTTTACTACAGCCTGGGATTGGGACTTACAGGTGTTTACCAATAACAGAAATGGCAAAAGGATACTATAAATCAAAGCTAGAAATAGAAACTGAAGGAATGGCCTCCTTTTCCTACACATTCTGGATCTCAAGTCCTCATAAATACTTACTGAAAGGAAACCCTCCTCACCATCACCTTCCTTCAAAGGAAGTTTCACATGGACATTGTATATTATCCCAACTAAATAATAAAAAAAAATTGATACAGTTCTCTGCCAAAGTGTTAAAACCGAGATACTGCATGTAACAAAGAATGACAAACTATTAAAGACCGACTTGAGCTGGAGCCTAGACCCACAAAAACACAGCAATTGACCTTTCATAAACAGTGATCAAGCCCTGCCCCGGCTGCATTTTTTGCCCCCTCCAAGTCTCCCTGGCAGTGCTCAGGGACCCCCTGCCCAAGCAGGGCTCCCTCAAACCCGCTGGCAATGGCTCAGATCACCCCCTCTGACATCCCCTCTCTGTATCTGCTGCACTTCACAGGAGTCTTCAGCATGACCAGAATCATACGCTGTATTTCAGATGAGGTTTCACTATTGCCATGTTATATTAGTAAGAATATTCCCCTTCAAACAATTTTTGCTAAATATAGAGCATTGCACTTTCTATTACTCATTTTCATCCCACTCCTACCTCTAACGCTTTCTTTCCTTTTTTTGTTATCCTGATTTTTCTCTGTGAGCTCTCTTAATTATCTTTTTCCAGTTAGCTTTCCCAATACACTTCAGCTTTTATAATAGTCATTAATTATATCAAAATAAGACAGTGTTCAGACTATCCCTAAGAAACTCTTCCAGTGGTCTTCCTCTTGCTTAGTATTTTCTCTTATAATTCTGCCCTTTACCATCTCACCTCATGATCTGGCTAATTCACCATGATTCTTCAATGAGCCATAACTTTTCACAATCCTGCTCTGGCTATCATACCAAATATCTTAACGATCTCCACAAAGAAACAAGATTTACTGAATTTCTTTTATTTAGAGTATCAGCTGCCAAAGAAAGAGCTCAGATTAGTTTGACACAATTTAAATTACTGATTTTCATTTCATTTTTCATTGTCGTATTTTTTTACTGTTCCCTACAGGGAGCAAATAAGCAATAATCTTCATTCTTCCCCAGTAACACTTTCAGTATCTTCAGAGAGTACAAGATAACTCCAATTCCTCATGAGTAGACGTTTGTACTTCAAAAAGCAGCTAAGTCATTTAACTATCACAGAATATGAGTACAGCCTTTCATTTCTGGCTCCTGTTTAGTGTTTCGGACTAAATTCTTCCCCAGACACTGCCTCATCCTCACTCAAACCCCATGGCTCTGCTACATGTACAGAAGACTAACGAAAGGAAAAAAACCAGCTTCTGAAGGAAGGAGCCCTGTGCAGAAGAGCCGGTCAACTCCTGGGTCTGTATGCTACGCAGAAGATCAGGTGCAATGAGAGACCATGAAGAGATGGCGTCGTGTTGTAGGCTATGGGGATCAAAGATGGTTTCAAGAAATAAGCAATCATTAATGTTAAAGAAAATAAGAGAATAACTGTTATTCCCCATTGACAAAGGTGGTAAGCATAGCTCAAACAAGATAAACGTTCCGTGTAATGATACCATTAAGCTAAAACACATTTTATAAAATGAAGTAAATTGGATGAGAGATGTCAATGTGCTGCATTCCCAGATTATTTGTATGTAAGCATGTGATTTTGTACAACAGGACCACAACGCTTTTTTTAACCTAACCCACATTACAATTTCCGCAGCAGCAGGAACACTTGCTCCAACCATTCATTTTGCTTTTTCCAGCATCCAAAAATGTTACCAGGCCTGATCTTTTGCCAGTTCCACTGCTTGCATAACTACATCTAAGACAGAATTTTGAAATTATCCTTTTTAAAAAAAACAAACAGAAAACAACACTTTTTTCCTCCAGGAAGGTTTACTGAAGAAGGGGGGCACTGCTTTCCAGTTACCACAGTTGGGCAATTTAAAAGGCTAAAGACCCAAATTTTGTAATTACATGTTTAAATATCTGGGTCCCTTGCAGTGTATCTTTCACACTGATCCTCCAACTGAAGGGTTTATAAGAACTACTAAATGAAACACATTAATAGAAACATTACTTTTTTTATTTATTTTTACCAATTAAGTTATTGACATGCATTTTCTTCCCTACCTCAGTTCCAGGATTCTTCACGTGTGCATGTATGTGTCTAAGGATCTCTTAAAAAAAAAAGATTACCTTACAAAATTAAGGCTATTTTTTTCTTGGAATAGCTCTGTTACCCAGGATATTTGATAACAAATTCTGTGGAGATCCACTCAGCGCTTCAAAATTTGTCACAGGTAACTTTTCTATTTCAGAGAGCTTTTTTCCATGTCAACATAATTCTTTCTTTTAACATCTTTATCTCAGAGATTTAGAAGAAATCAAGAAAATCTTTGCAAGTTTGTCTTTCGTTACACAGCACTGCCGATACGTTGAAGCCCTATTTGAATGTGTTGGCGTTGCAGGACTTGATTATAAAGGGAACATTTAAGCAATGAACTGTAAGGCCATCCAAAGTACAGCCTCCTTACAGCTTTGTCTTCCCGCAGCCCTCCTGTACGCCACGTTTACTCGCTGGCTTTGGACTTTCAGCATTTTGAGGTAGAGCTCACATACACGTTATGGGGATGCATATGGCCTCGAGCCCAGCAGAAACAGAACTGAGATCCTGATCAAGCATCCCATCTAGAAGACCACTTTATACTTACAAAGTTCCATTTAAACATCAGGTGTCAACCACTTCTAGTCAAACCTACAGCACCATGTTTCTTGTAAAGTGACCTATGAACATCAAGGCTACAGGCTTTATTCGTGATGGGCCCAAGCTCAGAGTTACAGGGAGGAAAGTGGGGGGAAGCTGTCCAAAACAAAAGCTTACCCAGACCTCCCCATGGCCCATCCACTGCCACTTCCTAACAATCTTCCAAACTGCCAGGTTAATTAGTTTAGGTTGATCCTAGTCTTTTGGGAACTAGCCCCCCCCCAAAAAAATAGCACAAAATATGGCAGAGAGAAGCAGTTTCTAATTTGAGCTGTTTAAATCAATAGTATATTGAATTTTTTTTTTTAAAAAGTTAACATTTAGCATTACAGCACCAAGCAAGAACTTCTGCATCCATCCATTCAGCTACTGAATATGCACTCAAGTAACTGAATTTCTGAGTTAGGAACAGACATCTGAATTTTCAACCTACGTGACATTTCTGTGACAGTAATGCTGTTTGGCTGTATAGTGTGTTCATTACAAACTGTTCTTCAGATATTTTTAACTAACTATGCTTAGTTATAAATTCACCGAGTAAAAAGCTGGCATAAAAGGCCTTAAATTAAGAATGTTTGGGTGCACAGTTAACCCAAATACATATATATTCCATACATAAATGCGGAATACACACGTAAATCTCACTTTTCAAATTCAAACCCATTACAAATCTGTCAATTCTACAGTTTTTCAAAGCTTTTTATATATCTACAGGAAAAGCTGCCCGATCTCTAGGAGACCCACTGATAAGCTGTCCTTAGGAAAGGAATCCAGCTCTTTTCTCAGCACAGAGCAGGCAGATCCCCCTTCCCAACCTCCTTCTTAAAACAAAGGTTGAGGAGAACTGCTGAGGAGTTTGGCCTCTCACGGTCCTCGCTGGCGGAACCGGGCCTCTGGAAGACACTGATGCAGTTCCCAGTGTCCTGGGACTGGGTGCAGCTGCAGCCAACAGGGAAAGGAGGCTGCCCTGCAGCAGTTGCTCTCCCACCACGTTGCCTGAAGCACATGCAGCAACATGAGACTCTTCCTCTTTGCCCTCACTCCAGCCAAAAAAAGCTCTTTTAGCTACAGTGATCTTATAGGCTACTCAGTAAAATGCAGCAAGTGAGATTTGGAAATGATTGTTCATGGCATACTGAAACCAACAGACAGTTAGGCCAAAGCAGGTGTCCAGGCAACGAAGTGAGGTTTTGTAATCCACCTAACATCTCTGCAAGCTTGAAAGTACAATGATACCACACACAAAAAACCCCAGAGACATACATGACACTTAAGGACCAGCAGAATGAGTCACGACCTACAGGAGCCAGATGAACTGTCCTGGAAGGCCACAAACCAGGCACAAGAGAGACAATATGCTGCTGTAACACTGTCCATAGGGTCTGAACTATGGTGCCTCTGGAAGCAGAGAAGTACAGCAAAGGCTGAACAAGCAGCTCCTAGCACTAGTAAATTCATAGAGTCACAGAATGATTTGGGTTGGAAGGTACCTTTAAAGATTATCTAGTCCAACCCCTCCACCATGGGCAGGGACACCTTCCACTAGATCAGGTTGCTCAAAGCCCCATCCAGCCTGATCTTGAACACTTCCAGGGATGGGGCATCCGCAACTCCTCTGGGCAGCCTGTTCCAGTGTCTCACCATCCTCATCGTAAAAAATTTCTTCCTTCTGTCCAATCTAAACCTGCTCTCTTTCAGTTTAAAACCGTTGCCCCTTCTCCTGTCACTACAGGCCTTGGTGAAAAGTCTCAGTCTTTCTTATAAGTCCCCTTTATACATTGCAAGGCCACAATAAGGTCTCCCTGGAGCCTTCTGTTCTCTGGGCTGAAAATACCCAACTCTCTCAGCCTTTCTTCATAAGAGAGGCGTTCCAGCCCTCTGATCATTTTTGCAGCCTTCTCTGGACCTGCTCCAACAAGTCCATGTCTGTCTTGGGCTGAGGACCCCAGAGCTGGACACAGTACTCCAAGTGGGGTCTCACCAGAGCGGAGTGGAGGGGCAGAATCACCTCCCTCGACCTGCTGGCCACGCTGCTTTGGATGATTGGCCTTCTGGGCTGTGAGAGCATATTACCAGCTCTTGTCCAATTTTTCATCCACCAGTACCCCCAAGTCCTTCTCTGCAGGGCTGCTCTCAATCCATTTATCCCCCAGTCTGTACTGATACTGGGGATTGCCCTGACCCAGGTGCAGGACCTTGCACTTGGCCTTGTTAAACCCCATGAGGTTCACATGGGCCTGCTCCTCAAGCCTGTGAAGGTCCCTCTCAATGGCATCCCTTCCCCTTAGCGAACCAACTGCACCACTGAGCCTAGTGTCATCTGAACTGTGTTCAGTTTTGGGCCCCTCACTACAAGAAGGACATTGAGGTGCTGGAGCGTGTCCAGAGAAGGGCAACGAGGCTGGTGAGGGGTCTGGAGAACAAGTCTGATGAGGAGCGGCTGAGGGAACTGGGACTGTTTAGCCTGGAGAAGAGGAGGCTCAGGGGAGACCTCATCGCTCTCTACAACCACCTGAAAGGAGGTTGTAGCAAGGTGGGGGTCGGTCTCTTCTCCCAGGGAACAAGCGATAGGACAAGAGGAAACGGCCTCAAGTTGCGCCAGGGGAGGTTTAGATTGGACGTAAGGAAAAATTTCTTTACTGAAAGAGTGGTGAAACATTGGAACAGGCTGCCCAGGGAAGTGGTGGAGTCCCCATCCCTGGAGGTATTTAAAAGACGAGTAGATGAGGCACTTAGGGACATGGTTTAGTGGACATGGTGGTGTTGGGTCGACGGTTGGACTCGATGATCTTAGAGGTCTTTTCCAACCTCAATGATTCTATGATTCTATGATCTTCAAACATCGTGAGGGTGCACTCAATCCCACTGTCATTGATGAAGATATTAAATAGTATTGGTCCCAGTATGGACCCTTGAGGGACACCACTTATTACAGGTTTCCACTTGGACACTGAGCTATTGACTGTAACTCTTTGGACTCAACCATCCAGCCAATTTCTTACTCATCTAACAGCCCATCCATCAACCTCATATCTCTCCAATTTAGTGGCCAGAATCTTGTGTGGGACCATATCAAAGGCTTTACAGAAGTCCAGGTAGATGACATTTGTAGCTCTTCCCTTGTCCACTGATACAGTCACTCCATTGTAGAAGGCCACTAGATTAGTCAGGCATGATTTGCCCTTGGTGAAGCTATGTTGGCTGTCTCTAATCACTTCCCTGTCTTTCATATGTGTCTACACCTTCCAGGAGGATCTGCTCCATGATCTTACCAGGCACGGAGGTGAGGCTGACTGGTTGGTAGTTCCCAGGGTCCTCCTTTTTACCCTTTTTAAAAAATGGGTGTGATGTTTCTCTTTTTCCAGTCACTGGGGACTTCACCTGACTACCGTGACTTTTCAAATATGACGGAGAGTGGCTTGGCAACTACATCAGCCAATTTCCTCAGGATCCTGGGATGGAGCTTGTTGGGTCCCATGTATGTTGCTCAGGTGGTCTCAAACCTGATCCTCCCTTACAGTGGGAGGGACTGCCTTGAGGTTCAGGGGCTTGAGAGATGTAGGAAGAGCGACTACCATTGAAAACTGAGGCAGAGAAATTGTTGAGTACCCCAGTCTTCTCCATGTCAGACATGACATGTCTCCAGTGTCAGACATGTCCACTGTCTCCACCCCAGTTCTCCTGTCTTATTTATTGGGGGAGGGGGGGCAGCTGTGGACTTTATTTAATCTTCCTTTTCTGGCCAATATACCTGTAGAGGCCCTTCTTATTATTCTTCACATCCCTTGCCAATTCATTGACACTTTGCAGACTTGGATGGTCCAGAAGAACTTCCCACATGAACATCAACGTATCCAACACCAGGATGCTTGCAGCCGATGGTGGGGACAATGTCACACCGTTACCCGTACCCAGACAGCATCAATAAGACAGAAGAGGGGAGCTCTTGATGAAACCCAGCTATCCTGTTTGTAGAAGCAGCAGGATATGTACACATACATAAATGCATGCGTACAACACACGTGCTGATTTCAGTATGCATATTTTTGCATGAAGCACATGCAGTCTTCTACAATATACAACATAACTGCTGAAGCACATGAAAATATATTGAAAAAAAAACAGGACAGAGGGCCAGAAAAAAGTTCTACATGGTGACAGCTACACCCCTATGAATGGTCCATTTTGAGTTGTATCAAGAAACAAACTAGTATGTCTATAACATAATAAAAAACGTTCATTATTACTTTAAAAAAAACCTGATAATCTAGAAAAGTAACTGCCCCATTCTGCAATGATTAGCTAATTCATTTTCTTTAATCTGCTTCACTGTAGGTAAGCCATCATAGCTAACAAGGCACTTGTTCTCTACGAGCTATGGAGAGCTTGAAGAGAAGCACTCATAAGAAATGGGATCTCTCCATAAAGAGCCTGAGCTACCGTGAAAAACTTCAGCAGCATTAATCACCAAACTGCAGTTCATTTAACAGGACCTACCCCAGGAAACAGAAACCAGAGTAATCCACCTGCTGAAATGATGGTACCGCCTTGTAGAGCCAGGAGCCCAGAACGAGCAAGCCCTTTCTTTTGGCATCAGGATATAAATCCACCTTCTTTCTATAACTCAAAGAGTGCACTTCACCTCCTTCCAAAATGTCGGTAAGAAAAAACGCCTACTGAATAACAGGAAATGGGCTAAGAGAAACTGAAAACAGCTACTAGAGAGTTGCTGAGTATTATGAGCCCAATAAATGGCAAATACAATTTCTTCTTGTGATACATGACTTTACAAAGATTCAACACCGTTTCCTGTTTATGCTGTCTTTAAGACACCTACTTAAACTTGAGGAACTTCTAAATACTAAAATATTAAACATGAGAAATCACTAATAAAGTTAAGGAATACAAGGTGACTGTACAGCAGAAGAGGTAGATGAAAAAACAGGAATATGAAGGAGTATCCTACTTTCTCTAGCAATTTGTGGCATTGCACACCCCAATAAAGAAAAAAAACCAGGAAATTAAATCAAATCAGGGGCATCTTAGGCATCTGATGGCAAAAAAATTAAAAAATTGTGGTCTTTTGTCCTGGAAATCTGCAAAGAAGTGGATGCTAACTGCCAACTTTAACCATTTCCAATTATTAAGCATTAAACAGAGTTCTGTTCTCTAGTTTTAGGCTCTGGTGGGCATGGTTAATACAATTTCCAAACAATCCAACTAAGCAGGGTGCTCTCAGGCCTTTTCACCCAGCATGAATGGGAGGGCTCTCTGAAGCAGAAAGGCACATTTTACTCCCTACTGCAAAAGCTGGGTTTGGAAATGGTAACGTTAAACAGACCTGTGTAGGGAAGTCAGTAATAAGAGGTTAGGAAATGAAGTACGCTCTGTTCACCACAAGCAACTCGGTCACTACCAAAGCTGATGGTGCACAGTTGTAACTGGATGAGGACAAAAGCAGAAGAGGCCCTCTCCAGAGCCTGTACGCTTCCCCAACGGCTAAGGCACTACTTGCTGGCCAGAGCAGGAGAAGGAACATCCTATCTACGCTGAATAATTTTGTGGTCTGCATTGTTTCCTCTTGCAGAATTGCTGAATCTTCTTAGAGAGCTCAGCTTGGTCTTTATGTCCTTTAAGTGTGAACTGCTTTCTGCATTCATTCCTTCATTCTTGTTGAGGAGGTCCCAGTCCTCAGAATAGTAGGGCCTCAATGGCCTCTTGGTATTCCCAAAAACCTACCAACAAGAATATCATGACCATGTTCAACATTCAACAAGCTACGACATCCAAGCCACCTATATCTGTACAGTAGCAAAGAGGAGGGAACCCTACAAGGGAGGTAAGCACAACTAGCTGTCCCTCCACCAGCAGGAATTTGAGCTTTTTTCCCCATGCTTCTGCAGTACCTTTTAGCACGTTGTGGTGCCCAGAGATTTGAAAGACCAATTTAGCCAGGTGCACTTAGTTTAATACGTACATCTGTAGAAAGGCTGATGAATGTCTCTCTTCTCCAAAGAACACACACTTTTTCCACAACTTTGACTCTTGGCCTTACGCCTTATTGATGCGGTATCATCTCATGGAGTTTCAGTTATCCAGATACAAAACAACTAAGAAGCATTAAAGTCTGCTAAGAGGACTCAAAATTTATCAACCTTTGATTAGGTCCCCACTCAAGGGAAGGCTTGCTGTACAGCTCTAGCAGATTCTAACAAGATCTGTTATTGACATTTCTGATCAGAAAAGCAGTATAGCATATCCATACAGTTGTGCGATTTCTCCTGCCCTCTTTCCCTGATAATCACTAACCTCCCATACACCTTCCTGGCACAAGTAATAGTTAACAAACCAGACAGGAACAGAACAGCAGCTTCGTCAAGAACAGATACTGAATCTGTCACCATCAGATCATCCTACTTCTCTCAGTCTTTGACTGTAACTGCTGAACTATTTGACCTTCATCTCTACGCGAAGACGACTTGGGCTTCAGGTCTCGACCAACATCTGAGCGATACTTTCCACAAAAGCCAGAAAAGTCAGGAGATACAGACTGAACACTAAGACACATCAGAAAGCAGTACGGAGAAACATTTCTCTAAGGTTTATAAAAGTGTGCTATACAAACATTTACCAACTCATTTATGGTCACATAACAGATACTACTGCCCTTCATTAAGCCTTCTCAGTATTAAAGGTTATTTATTCTATGTCCAGAAAAGCATTAGAGTATAATACAATGAGACTCCAATGGGCTGGGAGTTTCAGGGATGTAACAATAAGTAACAAGGCCAAATGCAGGAGTGTCAGAAGCAGCAGCCTGACCTACAGTGCTAAAAGGGATGAGGACATACTCCGGAATTGGTTTTTATAAGTATCTTTAATAGGAACAAAATCCTTCAAATTGTTACATTTCAACAAGCCGCTTTTCCTTAGGTCTAGATGACGAAATAGCCTATTCTGACATTAATAGCAGTACGGTAGTTTTGATTTTGAAAGAGCTTTCCATTCTGAAGTTCAGTAAGAGGGAAAAGTTTGTCAAATGAAGAACGCCCATTTTCCCCCCCCCAAGTTGTCATTATAAAAAAAGTCTGGGGTGGACTTTTGATTCAACCTTTGATACTGCTTCAAGAATGCGTCTTCAGTGCTGAAAGCATCTTCAAGTACTGTCAGAGTTCCCCAACTATCCTTTTGCAAAGCATTTGCTTACCCTACTTTCAAACTACCACTACTTTGCATCAACTTACTCCAGAAATGGAGGCTTAGGTTTCTAGGCACACTGGATGCATTTTTGTTTTTTCCTACCCTCAATATAGGGCTGAGAAGGAAAGGGAAGATTTTATTAACTGAGTAGGCAAGAAGCCAAACAGAACCCAAGCCTCAGCTTCTAACATCAGCTTCTGGCTGATGACAAATCTCCCCTTCTTTAAATTAAGATGCTTTTATGATTTTCTTGAAATACAGTAACTTCTTTCATTGGGATTTCTTCATTTCTTGGATCTTCTCAGAAAAAGCAAAGCAGTGCCTCAAAGAAGGCCTAAATTAGCATTGAGATGCCCTACCAACACAGGAAGCAAAACGCTATGTCAGTCTTCAATGAGAACAGCCCCCTCCCAGAAGTACAGGACCTGAACACTGGAAAGCAAGGTAAGAGTGATCTTTTTCTGGTAAACTGCCTCAACCTTCTGTCATCATTTCTTCACAGATAATCTTAAGTCACACCTGAAATATCATGTTTGATAATTATCAGTGAATACATCCTACAGATATGCCTGATCTTTTTAAACCCATTTGGGCTTGCAATCAAAAGTGTTCTCTGACCTTAAACCATACCAAAGTTTCAATTTGTTTGGAAAAGTACTTTTTAAACCAGCTGTTTTGAATTCACTGCCTATCATTCCTCCTCCCACCCATGCTGAGTTATAAAATACAGTTGCCTCACATTCACTTTCTCCATACCACCTCTCACAGACATGGAATGGAATACAAACTGCTCAAGCAACACCAGTCAGTTCCAAAAAAACTGATCATCTATTAAAAGCAGAAGAAGGGAGTAAAGCAAAAGTGTAAAGACAACGTTGATGACAAGGCTGGAGTGCAGTAAACAAATAGTTTTATCTGTCTACAGTGACTACATTGTATGCATTAACATCATTGCTTTAAGTTAAAATTGTTTAAGAAGTACATGAGGATTGTACAAGTTAAGGAGCAGGATAAGTTAAAAACTTCAAGCCATATGCAGCAGGTGAATTAAGAGAAAGCTGCTCTATAAGGTGATTTTTAGGAAATATGAAATTGGAAAGCTATAATATAGTTTTTTCTATACATAAGAAGTTAGAGTTAAGTCTCCGTCTTTGTTTTAATCTGATCTCTACACTAAAATAGTCAGTATCTTTATAAAAATTATTTAAAAACAAAAGGGTACAAACAAAAAGGAGCATTTGGTTAAGAGTAGTAACTTTTTCTTAAAGATGATGCATAAGTTCCCTGGATAAACTCAAGGAAGAAAATACAGACGTAAGTGCTTTTTGGACCATAACTTAATAGTTATCTTTCAAAATTAATTTGAATTTTCTAATGTTACTAATAATATTCCTTTTCAACTATTTAGTTGTCTGTCTTTCACCTAACCTCATACTACAAAAAGTTTGTTCCTGCCATCTACCATGGTTTATTTATTCTCCCCATACTGAAGTTTCCAGTTTCGTAAAACTGGGGAAGTCCTGAGCTGCACAAGGATGTTTTAGAGATTAACAGCTGTGAACAGCTTAAAATAAGCTTTCCATAACTGGGTATTTCTTCACCAAGCTGTTATCCCCCACCACCAGCCTGGCTTTATTTGTAGCCACGGCAAAGTTCGTTTTGAGATACCAACAGGCTGCTTACAGCCATGCAGATATTCAAAACAATCCCTGTTACACAGCTTCTCAAGTTTCACTTTCCTTCCTTAAACAAGTAAAAAAGAGCTAAATCAGAGTATGAGAACATGAGGATAAACATGTTAGGGTCAAGGTTCACATTCTTGCTGCTCAAGAGAACTCCTGCTATTTTTCTTTTAAAGCTGTTTCTAGCTCTTCTAGTTGGGGGGGAGGGGGAAATCAAATGTACTCGTTATAACTGCTACAATGACACTTGTCCAGTCTGCAAATTTTCTTCAGCAGTGGAAAAGGCATCAAGAAACAACATACGCTGCTTACATCTAGCAAATGCAGAAGCTAAAGACCTCCCTGTTCCAGCAGGAGCCTGGACTGCTCTGCAGGCTTGGAAGCCCAGCTGGGTTTTAGACGGACTGCTCAATCTGTGGTGATGAGACATCTTTATGGAAGTACAGCTCAGAGTAATGCGGAAGGAGCTGACAGGCGGCCATCGAGCAATTCTGCCTCCCAGTCAGCTAAGACATGCTGTTCACACCGGTCTGTAAGGGACTTGAGGCCTTCATTTTCCCAAGTGCTTTAATCAGCTGTGAAGCAATTACTGGTACTGACCTTTAACACTTCCCAATTGTTTCCAAATTACATCAAAGAATCACTGTTGTTCACGCTTAGCTTTTGATTCAGGTTTTTTATAGATGTAAAAATAAGATCCAAGTTGCTTACTTTCAAGCAGTTAATTCAATCACAGCAGCACAGCTGATACCCAGTTGCAGGTAATTTTATCTGGGCAACCCGTTTACTGAGCAGCTTCCTTAAGATCATAGTTTGATTTACACCCAAAATTATCTGGGTATATTTTCAATCTTTATGCATAAATAGCACTTTCCCTGTCCTCTGCATCTTTAACACTGTAATACCACAGAGTACTAGAAAACTTTTATTGACAGCTACAGAGCAAGAGAGGAGGGTCTGACAACCTGGATCTGGGCAGGAGCAAGCTACAGACTGCAAAACAAGCAGTAGGGAGAAACTGTCTTACAACTTACGATGTGCTCTGCTGTCCCATGACAATCATCCTCAGTGTCAAAATAAAATTCACAGTTTAGTCCCCTGATTTGTCAACTGTCTTCTGTTCTTGCTTGGAGCTGCAAAAATAAGACTTTTTGCAAGCTAGGTGTGCTCTATCACATTGAAGGAACAAGCCATTTCACTCAAGGCTGCCACCAGCAGGCAGCGCCAACAAATCATGCCATTAAAAAAAAAATAAAAGGACAAATTTTGTATTACAATTCACAGCAAGAAATATGTCAGGATCAAAACATTTTGTATAGAAGATAGATTTGATTCATTTATGATAAAGAACAGCTTTTAAGGAAGGCAGGTGCCTTCCAGACATGCACGGAGGAGGACCATGCTTGCTCGGGGGGGGGGGGGGGGGGGGGAGAAAAACCCTAGGCTACTAAGCAGATGGAGAACAAGAGAAAAAACTGAACAGAGGTGGCAAAAGGTGTTCCTTGTTTGATATTTTTAAACAGTAAGCAGATTGATTGTTGCAACTTTTTGTAAACTCATCTTTAAACCTAGTCTGTAACAGTGCTCACCTGTGTGAGCCAGGGAAGGACAGTTTGGGCAGCAATGTTTGCTCTCTTCAGTGCGTTCAAATCAATAATACATCCCTTCGTCCTCCTCATATTTTGTGGGCAAGAAATATAATATACACAACTCTGAGGAGGCAGGGTTTGTTAGTCTTGTAATTCTGTATAGGAACAGGGAGATGAAACATTTCCTACATTTTTCCGAACAAGTTAAATATCACAACCTTTCCTTTTTATTATTAAAATGAATTAACTGTATGTATTCAAAACTTGTACTACTGCACTAAAGCACTGGTACATTCAGGTTTTAATCCAGATGAGGCCCAAACACACAGCTACAAGAAGTACCTTTCTCCTGATGTCTGCCACATCTCAGGTCTTAGTGCTTTAGTTTAGGTCACCTATGTCAACAGTAGACTAGAAATATCTTTTGCTTTTTCAGGTGGACATCCCAAAGCCCTTCAAAGTTGCTCAAATTATTTCTGAACTGGAGTATCTAATTAAAGGAAAAAACCTAATGATTTAAGGAAGCAAGTTTTCTATAACTATATGCTGCCATTTTTGAGGATTAACTGCTTTATGGAGAGCATTTCTAAATTTGATACATGTAGAATTAAACTGTCATTCAAACACCTGCTATTTGCCAACAATACACTGCAGGAATTTTTTTAATACTTAGAAGGTATGAAGAGACTTCAGTTGAGAAGCAGACCACCACACAAAGCAACCCCTGGCCACACACAGATTCTGGGGTAGAGGTTTAAAAACAAAATAAAAAAAGAAAATAATTTGCTCTTACTATGTATGTTTCAAAGTAATCACTACTTTTTGTCTTATTCCTTATACAAGTAGAATGTCAAGTGTCTCCCTTCTCATCTGTGAGGCCTGTAATGACTGTTTCACCCCTTTTGCCCCACTTCATCTCATCCTCCACTTACCAGGGATTTCCACTTTGTGGCCTGGATTTTATTTTAGTTAACAATTGTGTGGGGGCAGGGGGGGGATCTTTTTAAAGCCTTCACCTGAGTACCATTAAGTTTGGTAGAAAAGCCTCTACCTTTTCTAGAACATGTCAGAAGGAGTCTGCAAAAATAATAGGTGATTAAAATTCACCGACTGCAAGACTAGTAGTTCTACGTATCACAAAGTTTACAGCATCTTGCAATGCTTCTTTGGCTACCATAAAAAAAAAAAAAATACACTGCATCTCCTACTTCCCCTAAAACTTTGGGTGAATTTTTGTCTTACTCTTTATTATCTGAATTCTATATTTGTGTTACTTTGCTCAGGATTATTACTGTAGTCAGTTCTGTAGTTACCAAAGGCTACCCCAGGCCTTACTGAATATGGGCACACATACAAAAAAACCCACAGCATTTTCCGACCTTTCAGAATGCTCTCAGTACTCCAAGACCAGTAAAACCGAACATGGAGGGCCAGCAATCACCACAGGCAACTCCTTCTGGAAACTGGGAGGAAGTTACCAAGATTTACTGATTTTTTTTTTTATTTAAGCCTATTTAAACCCATTCCCGATAAAATAAAACATTTAAGATTTTCCACTTAGTTACTAAGTGAAAACACATGGAAATGCTGAGAGAAGTACATTATCCTACTTGTTTCCAAAAAGAAAGTATTTTTGAATGCTTCTGACTTTCCTGTAACATCCTTTCTATTATAAAAATAAAGGACAAACGTAACTTCAGCAGCTATGTCACTGCTGAAAAGTCTTCCTAAGTCCCATTTAATTCAGTCTGTCTCTTTAGTCTTGACAGGTATGGATTCCTGATGTGAATTTTAAGGTTATTTTATGATTTTTTTTTTTTGCTAAGTTTTAATACAAAATCTCCCTTATTTCCTCTATAAGCATAAATAATTTTAAGCTTTGCTACACAGAGCAAAAGAAAATAATCTAGATAATTCTCTCAAATCGCAGTATCTGAGAAAGTTTTAGAACACACCTGCAAGTCAGATGGTAACAGATCACCAGGACTACATGGCATGCACCCAAGAGCTCTACACCTTTAAAATGCAGCTACCAAACAACTAATTGCAGGGAATGAAGTATCACTTTATTTAACCTGGTGAACTTGAAGCCTAAAACTAGCTTTTTAAGCAAACTGTTACACAATTTAAAACACCCACAACGAAAACATACAGACGGACAAGGACAGTACAATCGATAGTTCATCTGAATTCCCCCAGGAGTATTTTGCATGGGCTTCTCCAAACAACTTTAAAGAAAAGCTCACTTTCTTTCGTGAATCAGCAGCTGGTTAAAACATAAGAAATAAGACAAAAGCAAATAAAAAACCAGAAAGAGTAGGGCCCCAAAAGAAACAGTGCTGCTTAATGTATTTATACGTGATCTCAGAAGAAATATGAGTAGCAAGGCAGCAACATTTACTAGTGATAGAAAAATTACACAGCTTAAACCTACCAAAGCTGTCACAAACAGCTGCAGAATGATTTCATGTTAATAAGAAGCCAGACAATGAAACTGCAGATTTAACTCAGTGCTGACAAAAGCAAAGTACTAATCATGGGAGAAAACCCCCCACTGAACAACGACCGCTAAGTTAGTTAACTATCACTCTGATCAGGGACCTACAGCCAGCCAGTACATTCAGACAGAAGTGCCCGCATCTTTATTATGGGCACACTAGGGAAATAAATACTCGCAGGGTTTATAAACATCACCAACAGGTATTTGAGCAGCAACTACATCACGTCAGGTGAATCTGTCTTTTTGAAAAGAGGACAAGCAGGGGATAAGCAATTTGCCCCTGTCCACTATGTCCTGACTGGCAAATCCTTTCCTCTAGGCTTGGTTCAGTCTAACCCAGGAGCTTTCTGGGACCAGTCAATGTCTGCAGTGACCTCTGGATCCTCAGGAAGTCTCCCATTCTCCATCAGTTCTGAAGCCAGGCTGTCCATCTGCCCCTTGCTCATCCAAGATGTATCCCACGCTCTCCTGCACTGCAAATCTCTTTCCTGCTGAACTTTCACACACTCACACTCTTCTGCCTGCCCCATCCCACGTTCTGGGAACTTCTTCCCCCATGTATGCTCAGATGATCCCAGGAAGGAGCCACCTCCCCTCCTTCCAGAGAGCTTTGCCTGACCTGAGTGCCACAGCCAGGCCAAAGCAAACAAGCAACCCTCATCTGTGATGCACGGCAATCCATTTGAAGAAACATGACTTTTTAACATACAATAGAACAGATCCTGTTTGTTACAGCCATTTGGAAATGATCTTGGAGCCACTGTTCAAGGATCTCAATATAGAGCAGCAGCCAAAGAGGTAAAAGTAATGTCAAAAGTTATTACAAGAAAGAATAAGCAAGTAAACAGAAGGCATGACATCATTTGACTATCATGTGTTTGCATCTCGAGTGCTGGTCTGGTTAGCTTCTCTCAGAAGAGACAGTAGAGCTCAAACAAGTACAGCTGATCTGATTAGCTTCTCTTAAAAGAGACTGAGCAGAACAAGAAACAGCACAGCTTCTAATGGAAGATGCATTAAACTTGACTTGATACATGACCACAGCTCAGAAAAACAACAGATACAGAGAAAGGCATGAATGTTATTAAGGAGGTGAACAGACAGTTATTTACAGCTTCCTATAAACCCAAGAATAGGGACACCTCACAAAGTTATCAAGCAGCCAACTCAAAAACAGGCAGACTCAAACACTAATTGTGTTCTGCATGGGAAGAAGAAACCCTGTGGAACTTACTGCCATAGATGGTTATGGAGTCCAAAAGCTCAATTAAGCTCAACAACTCAGCTGGTTACACCAGTTCATAAAAGAGAGGTTTATAAAGGACCTTCAAATGTTTTACAGCCACTGCTGTTTCAGAAAAATCACTAACCTGGGTGACTGTCAGAAAGTGGGAGTGCCTACCCTACATTTATACTGTTCCAAACTTCCCCCAGGCACATCGTTAGCAGGAGCAGGTATCAGAGGGTCCTGAGCCAGCTGGACCTCAAGGATGACTGTAATTTGTCAGACTGGGCTACACTGTTATTTCCAACTACTGTTTTTTATTTCTATGTATCTCATTGGCATAGATGACTACAAATGTCTGGGTACCATCCACGTGCTCTAGTTCCTAGATGGCTTCCAGAACAATTTTCACCAGTTTCAAGCCATCAGACCTGACATGCAACATAACTATAATCAGCTCCAGCAGCAGCAGCATCTATTTACAGCTCACCTAAAACCTGCCACTTTTCTGCAAGAAAACTTAGGGTCTCCTTCTTCTTTTAGGAGCTTTAAGAACACCTTTAATTCATAACCTATTCCCCTGGGAAACCTTGCTTTACATAAAATCTCTTGCCTTTGTAACATTAAGAAAGCTTTTCCTAACTGAATTACCGATAGGAAAATGACCGAGTCAGCCAGCTCCACTGCAGGCACCGGGAAGGATCGCAGTGCTCCTGCGGGCAGCCCATCCGTCTCCAAATAATCCCAAGGCAGTGAATCTCTAATGTAATTACACGCTGCATGAGAGGGTAGTTCCTCTTGTTTGCTTTAAACTGCCTGCTTGATAACTTTGTTGGATGCTTCCAAATTCTCACCTTACAAAAACCAGTGAGTAATCAAGGCCTATTCACTTTCACTACCCCAGTGACAAGACATACTGCGTGTCATTTCCATATTGTTACTTCTTGGAAGAGCCACAAGCAGTTCCCAGAGGTTTAGATAGCCACCAGAAAAAAAAAGAAAAGAAGATCCATCTTCTTCCCATCAATTATGTACATTAAATTAGAGCTCAAAGTTTTGAGAAGCATTTACCAGTTAAACCTGGTTTTAGGGAGTAACCTGACCAACATACCACAACTAGACTGCAGACTCAACAACAGCAGAGGAACTGGGCTTCTCAGCTGTATGCAACCAGCTCTGAAACTCATCAGCAGGACCATCCCAGCGACACTACAGTTCCCTCTCAAATGACTCCAGGTATTAAATAGCAAGAACAATCTCACTAGCAACCACCAGAACACATAATATAGCATTATCAAGCACATTGTCATTACTGAGCTTAGAAAGGAAAGGTAGATGCGCATACCTTCAGTAGAAGTTATTTCAAACGTGAAATCTTCTCCACGGACAGAGAAACATTTGGGTTACAGTTCCTGGAATATACCCAGCTTCAGAAAATTATTTTCATCCAGTGTGAATTCTTTCTCAAGCTTCCTATCCTGGAAAATATTTTTAAAATTTACTATTAACCAAAGGTAACTGAGGGCCAAAGAGCTTTTCCCTAAACAAACTTCCACATAACCTTTCAGCCCAAAGAAAAATTTCAGCAAGACCGTAGGTGACTAACACTCTTTGCAAAGCCATCGCCACCACCATGTCAGACGTACTCCTTTCAGTTACCCATCCCTTCCATAGCACTGGGCAAACATGAACCTTCATACCAAGTCGTGACAACAGAGGGGTTAACAGCCCCTTCCCCTTCATAGCCCTTGGACTCAGCTGTGAGACTTGTACCTCATTCAAGAACACGTTTGTTTTCTTGACATCGCTTCAGAAGAAAGTTATAGGTTGTCAAGGAAACCTAACGGTCATTTTCATTTGTTCCAAGAATAATTGCAGCAACAATACATGTAATTCATTTTTGGTCTGGGGCCCCCATCACCTTAATGAGGCAGCAAGGCACTCACCTCCAGAAGAGCGTTCACAGTGATTTCAGAAGGTGATTCACAGAAGGGAAGCAGGCAAGAGAACTAAGCTTGGCTTAGCCTGACAAGCTCCCCCCACAATTGACAGAGCTGGGTTTTAACCAAGCCTCTCTCCGAATCCAGGTATTCCTTTTGTACTGTGGGGTTATGACCAAACAGAAAATTAACAGCAGTCAGTCCCTACATCGAAGGATAATGTTCCTACACTATCCCAACAAAAAGAGTACACTCACATTATTAGGGCAAATACTCTACATATCTCAACAGCCTTGTAAACTTCAATGTCAGAATCCAGAGATTCTGACAGTATAACACAGAGCACCAGCAGAAAGAACAATGTATTTTTTCATCATCTTATCAGTAATTACTTAATTGGAGGTACAATATTCACCCAAAACTGAAGTAATTCATTTGAATGGACAGCATACACAATTTTACTGTGCATATTTAAGATCTGTAAATTTGATGCCTTCTTTTTTCCCAGCATTTGTCCTAGAAAGTCTTTTAAACATTATAAATGATAAACTGAACATAAAACAGTACAGCATAGATTTAAAATCATAACCTGAGGCCCAACAATTAAAGCGCTGCTCCAAAAACAGACTGAATTGTTTTCCAGAGAAATCACCGTACACCTCAGATGTAGTGAGAATACAGCAAGAATACTTTGAGACAGAGCTTAAGAAAAAGCTATGCTTTTTGATTCTACATATCCCCCTAAAAGTCAAACTCTATTTTGGAAATTAATCTGTAGTTGTGGATATTTGCTGTATTTCTACTTAAAAGCAAAGGGCAAGAAGAAAACCTCTGAATAATGACTTTGTTTGGCAGAGTGTAATTATTATTTAGAAGCTACTTTATTATGGAAATTCAAAACATCTGCACCGTTCTGGCACTTTCATTTGTTGTGCTTGTGGTCAAGACAAACCATACTTCACAGCTCCACAAGCTATGTAGTATTACTTCAGCCCCAATTCTGTTAAGCTTGTGCTTAAATCCAGCACAACGAGCAGTCCTGTTGGACTTACTGAGCCCAAGCACAACGAGCAGTCCTGTTGGACTTACTGAGCCCAAACACCAGGCACGTTTACAAGTTCACATAATCTACGTGAAGGTGGTCAGCAGAACAGCAAACTGACTCCACGTACGGAGTATCCCGCACTCCCTGAACGCATTCTTTAACACCGAGTCCATACAGCGAGACCCATGAAGAACAGGAACAAGTACCCATCTTGTTCTTACCAAAAGTGCATTGACAGCAGGATATCTTAAGGACATGATCAAGTCGCACGTGTTAGTGAAACGGCCTTCCCGGATTATGGAAAGATGGAAACAAGCCTACGTGACATTGTCTTTCTAACTTGAAAAAGAGTAAGAATTTAATCTCTAACATTTCAAGTGACCGACAGCAGCCTCAGTTAGATCTGTCATCTTTAGTCTTTATGCTATATTCATCTCAATTTTTCTTCAATTTCTTCAACTATTTTTTAATTGAAATAGTTACTGAATGAATTTCCAAATAAGAGTGGTAGGACAACTGGATCTGCTGTATTTCAACACAGCTGAAACACAGATTTGGATGATGTGGTTAATTACTTTCTTCCATTCTGAACATGTACTGCTCAGATTTCAGCCTTATTCTCTTGAGACATGTACTTTATTTTACCTGACAACCAATTTGAAACAAAGCACAATAAAGTAGTTAAAGTAAAAAAGAGTCTATATTTTCTACCTTCTCTCCTAGTGATTTTAATTTTTTTGCTAAACTCACTGCATGTTAACCAGCTACATACACAGACATGTTCAAAAATTTAGCACAGTATATCTATACCGAAGTTCAGTTTTCAAGTCAAACCACACATGGGTTTCTATGTTGTCGAAAACAAAGCATCTCATTTCTAACAGGAGAAATCATCCACCTCAAAATAACAACTAGTATCTTCAGCGATTTCCTGAAATAGGGTAGAGAGAATAAACCCAGTAGATCATAGAATCATAGAGGCTGGAAAAGACCTCTAAGATCATCGAGTCCAACCATCGACCCAACACCACCATGCCCACTAAACCATGTCCCTCAGCGCCTCATCTACTCATCTTTTAAATACCTCCAGGGATGGGGACTCAACCCCTTCCCTGGGCAGCCTGTTCCAATGTTGAACCACTCTTTCAGTAAAGAAATTTTTCCTCACATCCAATCTAAACCTCCCCTGGCACAACTTGAGGCCATTTCCTCTCGTCCTATCGCTTGTTCCCTGGGAGAAGAGACCGACCCCCACCTCGCTACAACCTCCTTGCAGGTGGTTGTAGAGAGCGATGAGGTCTCCCCTCAGCCTCCTTTTCTCCAGGCTAAACAACCCCAGTTCCCTCAGCCGCTCCCCATAAGACTTGTTCTCCAGACCCCTCACCAGCCTCGTTGCCCTTCTCTGGACACGCTCCAGCACCTCAATGTCCTTCTTGTAGTGAGGGGCCCAAAACTGAACACAGTATTCGAGGTGCGGCCTCACCAGTGAGATCAAACATACTCCCCGTACTCACAGATTTTAGAGGAAATGTAATCTAACTTAGGCTATGAATTTTAAAATATACTCCAGAGTACGCCATAATTCCCTATAGTACAGACACGGCAGTAGCAAGGTGAATGGACAGCTATTAGCAAATTCTTTTTAAAAGCATCTGTATGGAGACAGAAGCATGCCTAGGTTCCACAATGAAATAATTAAGCATGTGTGGCTTCAGAAAAGCAGAACGACCCCAAGTCTTACTGGTGTCACAGGAGCTCTCATCTTTGGGAAAAACCACATCACTTCACAGAAACACCTAAATATGGGTTAGTGCCACCGTAATCCAGCAGCAAGATACAGCTTTTCAGTTTGGGAGATACAAATTTGAATTAGGTTAAATGTGAGCTGACTACCTTCCTTATTCCAACAGCACATTTTTGATTCTTTGGAAATCAAATTTTGTAAATGCTACTGTGCTAGACCTGCTCCTGTTCTTCAGACCTCCAGCATACGCATCCCAGACTAAGTCTGCAATGAAAGCACTCATTTGTAAGGCATCATGCCTAAAAACAATCAATAGGAAATGGATTATTTTGAAGGACAATCAACAGAATTCACTGCCATGGCATAAAAGCTGAGAGTTTTGTAAAATACTACAGATCTCTGGTTTAAATGGATAACGAAGCTTTGGACAGCTCAAAGATGCAGATGGAAACACTTTGAAGGAATAAATATAAATCCTCATGATGTACAGAACAAGCCAGCTGCTCAGTGGCTGTCGTTAAGTAGCTGACTGGGGGGACAGAGGGGTTCATGGTGGGGTTTGGGGCTGGGAGAAGTTCTCTTGTTCTTTTAAGTTAGCTTTGCATTCCACAAAGAAAAGTTTTTCGCATGTGCTACATGTCACTACCCGAGACAGGACATAAACAGATCCAGCCTGACAAATCCTAGTAACCCCTGTGCTCCTCTGCATCCTCATCTGCAGGCATGGCACAGAGCCTGCCTTCACGTTCCGGAGCAGGAAAGCCACAGCACTGCTCCGAAGAGCCTCCAAGGGCCGACCACCACTGACTAACACTTACCTGTACGTTACCACCTCCCTGACAAACTCGGCATTTCATGCCACCATGTGGTGTCATTATTTTGTCATCGTTACCTGTCTTGTAATCATATATCCCTGAAAAAACGGAATACTCTTAGTTACACAAGCAACTGGTGAAGTTGTTATACAAAGAATGAGAGGCTGATAAATCTACTTTTCAGCATTACTTAATGATTTCCAGCTTCAAAGTAGTCACACACCAGCCAAACCTTTCAAACAGTTGTTAGAAACAACAAGGCAGAAAAAAACTGAACCACTTTCGCTTTATGAAAGGACATTGGCAAAACACCCAAGTAACTTGCCCAAAGTTTAGCATGAGCAAAATCTAAAGGAATTCAAGAGACTGCTGATTTACAGCTCCTTTCATTAGACAGCATTTGTTTCCAAATATCCAAAATAACTCAAAATAGCTATGTGTCTTCCATATAGCAAGACATGCTTCCAAACATACTAACTCAAAGATGCAAATTAAAGTATCAATCAAGAGTGAAAGTCCAGCTTATATATAGTTTAGTTCTAAGTCACTATGAAACTAAAGTCTGTTGCAGCTTTTCCGTACATTTCTCTTCGAACATCCTGCGAGTAGAGCCTATCTTCCCTACAACTGCTTCTCCTTGCAGTCCTTAAGACAGCGGGGTTTTGGGAGATATTCCACAGACTTTTTATGGAATCTACTCAGATAACTAAGAAATGCTCACTAACAAGCAGTCTAAAATCCGCTATATAAACCTCTACAATGCCTCTGAAAGAGCATTTACACTTTAGCAAGTCAAGAAAACAAACGTTAAAAAAATCCCAGCTTCTCAACTAACTCCTGAGCCCTCTTCAGGAAATTTCCACCTGAAAAAAGACTCGTTGAAGGATCTGCACAACCTCTTATGTGTACCCCTCTATTACTTTGGGTAGCATATGCCAAGAGAACATATATAATAATGGAAATCCAGAGACAGTGTAGGCACAGGAAGGACTGGCACTACAGACCCGCAGCTCAGCCCCTCTGCTAGGAGCCGACCTGTGTCCAGCAGAGTTGGGCAGTTCTAGCCCAGCATCTCCCCAGCTGTGCCCGTCTCCCCAGTTATGCTCCCCAAGGGCCCCACAAGCACACAGAAAGAGCTCAGGCCTGAGGCAGCCGGCTCCCCGACATCTCTGCTGGAGAAGGGCGATTCAGACCCAGCCCTGTGAGCCTGCAGAAGTCAGCCTGAGTCCAACTAAGACAGCAGCATGCCTGCAGCACGGGCACCAGGAGAGCCTGGAAGCTTCTTGTAGAGTTCCTCTGCTCAAAAGAGGCAAGACATTAAAAAGAGAGCACATGTAAGGAAGTCGTTAGTAAGCAGAGAACTCTCCTTGGGCTCCTCCTGCTTTGGTACCTGCTACTCTGGGCGAAGCAGGGAGAAGCGATCGAACTGCACCAAGGCACCCAGAGACTGGAACACTGCTTCCCTGCAGTGAATCTATACGCACAATTTCTATTCACTACTAGTGCAGGAGGATTGTTTATCTGGAAAAGGCATTTGAAGAGGGAAATATTTAGGACAATGAGAATTCCTAGATAAAAATAATCAAAAGACATATTTAACTCTTAAAAAAAGAGCATCTCTGGCTAGCTATTCTAACGGCTTGGGCACAGCAAGAGAGGAACAAGACTCTTGCCTTCCCCAGATGTGCTGGTGGCACCTCACCATAGTCAGGAGCAGTATGTAAGCGTATGAAAAAAGGACGTGCATGTTTTGATAATACTATATAAAAAGCAGCTATTTTTAAAGAAATTTAAAGTCTTCCCACTGCCTTAGATACTTTCATATGATTGATCAGAAATATCAAGCAAGATTAACTAAATTCAACCTTTTATATAAGCTATAATGTCCCTCAAGACTTTACTAATAAAGTTAGAATTTTAGTTATCCAAACTAAGAAAAAAAAGCATTTCTACAGGGTATCTCCATTGCAATTAAAGAACTAAAAGGAACAGGTAGCTTACATAAGAAACAGCCACAAACAATTCTCTAGTCAATTTTATCTCCACTTCCATACTCATTCAGCCACTTCCCACCTACTTTAAGAGCAGTCACAAAAAAAATTATCATAATCCAAAGGAAAAAAAAGCCCAGTATAAAGCAGTCATCCTTTCCACCTTTTCCTCCCCAGTGCAACAAGTGAGAAATGCAAGTACTATTTAAGACAGTCCAGAGGCTTGCCCATTCATGGCATTTTATACCATCAACACTTGCATCAAGTTTCCGAATTTGGGCTTTTTTGAGATCATCAACTCTTTTCTAACTTTACTTCTGTCAAGATCCAGAGGGTAGTGGTCAATGGCTCAATGTCCAGATGGAGACTGGTGATGAGTGGTGTCCCGCAGGGGTCCGTATTGGGACCAGTACCGTTTAATATCTTCATCAATGACACAGACAGTGGGATCGAGCGCATCCTCAGCAAGTTTGCAGATGACACCAAGCTGAGTGGTGTGGTTGACATGCCTGAGGAACGGGATGCCATCCAGAGGGACCTGGACAAGCTGGAGAAGTGGGCCTGAGTGAACCTCATGAGGTTTAACAAGGCCAAGTGCAGGGTCATGCACCTGGGTCGGGGCAACCCCCGGTATCAATCCAGGCTGGGGGATGAAGGGATTGAGAGCAGCCCTGCCGAGAAGGACTTGGGGGTACTGGTGGGTGAAAAGCTGGACATGAGCCAGCAATGTGCGCTCGCAGCCCAGAAGGCCAATCGTATCCTGGGCCGCATCCAAAGCAGCGTGGCCAGCAGGTCGAGGGAGGGGATTCTGCCCCTCTGCTCTGCTCTGGTGGGACCCCACCTGCAGCACTGCGTCCAGCTCTGGAGCCCTCAGCATAAGAAAGACACGGACCTGTTGGAGCGGGTCCAGAGGAGGGCCACGAAAATGATCAGGGGGATGGAACACCTCTGCTATGAAGAAAGGCTGAGAGAGTTGGGGTTGTTCAGCCTGGAGCAGAGAAGGCTTCGGGGAGACCTTATTGCGGCCTGTCAGTACTTAAAGGGGGCTTATAAAAAAGATGGCGGCAAACCTTTTAGCAGGGCCTGTTGTGACAGGACAAGGGGGAATGGCTTTCAACTAAAGGGGGGGTAGATTTAGACTAGAGATAAGGAAGACATTTTTGACGCTGAGGGTGGTGAGACACTGGAACAGGTTGCCCAGAGAGGTGGTGGATGCCCCATCCCTGGAAACGTTCCAGGTCAGGTTGGACGGGGCTCTGAGCAACCTGCTCTAGTTGAAGATGTCCCTGCCCACGGCAGGGGGGTTGGACCAGATGACCTTTAGAGGTCCCTTCCAACCCAAACTATTCTATGATTCTAAGATAACACCGCCAGGAATTCAGGGATAAAAGGGCGTAGTAGGTATAAAATTGTCAAGGAGAATAACAAAAAAAGCCCTTATTTATTATTTCCAAAAGATGGGTGAAAAGTCAGGATACTTTTTATGTCTTCTAGAAAGCTGTCAAGAGTTCACCCTCCACAAAAGACAATAATTTCTCCTTAGGTCTTCAAGACGTTGCTGTCAGCTCTAGCATCTGCATTGCCCCACAGGCACTCAGGCATCAAGACAGTTTGACAAACCTGTGGCCTCATACTTAGTATTGATGTCTTATTTGGAAATTAATTCATAGGCACTAAGGAAAAGACTCCCTGGCAGTATTCTGCTGAGCACGGGTACCACACTAATCCTCAGCTAGAACTGCAAAGTTAAGACAAGCATCAAACGACTGAGATTATTACTCCAGATATTCTAGACTAATTTTAGTCCACAAAATCTTGCATCCTGCTACTAACCTACATGCAGCCCTGAGATCACTTCAGACGGTATTTGATCTTTTCCACTTCCTCATTTCCCAACAAAAATTAAAAATAAATAATTTTTTTAAAAAAACCATCCACCAACTCTGAGACTCAACCATAACATGGGAAGTTAAATATTCCCATAGTCACTAGTTATAATAGTAAATAAATACAACAGCTTACACAAATGAACCACTGTATAGTTAATGGATACTTCTGGCATTTATTAATATACATTGAACATCGTGCATGGTGCTATTTTTTCAGAAACTATGCTGTAAACAAAGTTATAGGGAATCCTCCTCCAACTTCCATTGCCACTTCATGTCATTTTCCGAAGAGAATTTGGCTCCCTGCACATTTTCAGAGCACCTGAAATTTTATAGCAATTGCTGAAATTTAAAAAAAAAAAAACAATAACAATACAAGAAACAAAATTGATCTACGATCCTTTTTAATGATGTACGTTTTGAAACAAAGGTTCATGTCTCACTAAAGACTAAATGCTGTCCTTGCTGAATTCGAAGTAACTGATGGCAGTTTTGGAAAGAGATGAAACACGGCCAGTTCCATCTTTCTGCATTTTCACAGGCTGCAAACTTACAGCGTAAGATCAGAGGGGCCTGTATCTTCACATTTCTCTACTGTAGGCACAATAATGAAGCCTACCTGGTGTCTCAGGCAAAGATCTGGTTTCGTTTTCATACTTCCCACAGAGAGAAAAATAGTCATCTTAGGTTTTATCAACCCCTTAGGACAATTTTCAGTACCGACAGTATTTCTGCAGGAACAGTACCGTCTGGAGTCCAATCTCAGCTATTTTACCGTAGTCCTTCAGTCACAAAGGGTATGAAATACCATTGAAAGAGTCAGCAACTAGTTTAATCTTAGACTAACATTGTAATATTATTGTACTTTTCTGATAACAGAATTCCTTTAAATAATTTGTGTAAGTATAGACCCTCCCATTTCAAGGGACTATAAAATATTTGCCTTTTTCCACTCTCCCTGGAATTCATTTTCTATCCTAACTGTAAGAGCAGACAGCCTGCTCCGCTCTACCCGAATGCTGATTTCTGTTCCCAGCCTCTGCAATTCATTTCTCAGACTTCACACACACACTCTTAACAGCAAATACCACTTTAAAACACATCCTTTATAAATTCGGGTTCAGAGCAACTGCAAATTTATTTTCCTCTCCATCTGGACATTTGCAAAGCGATATGCAAATCATAAGATACATGAAATGATACTGGTAATTATAGAAGTAACCGAGACCAGTTACTATTTTAAACTTTTGGCCAAGCACTGTGAACGTCTTTCACAGAAGCTGACCCATCCACAAAACCAGCATGTTATGGTGACAGAGCTTGCATGAAATCTTTTCAAAACTGTTAAGTACAACGCAGGATGAATGTGAAGCCATCATGGTTTTTTGAGTCAGGCAATAAAGACCGTAGAAGGCCCCATCCGCAAGGCCAGGCATAACCAGATAACTAAAAGCAAGCTGAAGATTATCTAGTGCAGTTATTTACAGCAGTGAACTGCCAAAAGGCACCAGAGCTGTAGCAGAGAAGGAAATCAAGGACAGTGGTTTATTGTCAAATGTGCTGGCTGGAAAGAAGCTGGAGTCTATGATAAATCACCTGCAGTAGCCTGGAAGGCCCCCCAGAAAACATCCTACTGTTTCTTACCTAGCATTAATAACACCAGAAGTGTCACACTAAAGCCCAGTGATTCACAAGGCAGGGGACAGTGTCATTTCAACCAATTTTTCTTCTACTGCCAATGTAGCGTACTGCTCTTTCACACTCCCAAGCTGATGCTTTAAGTCAGCTATAATCCATTTTAAGAATCTGTCAAGCCACTCAGTAACTAAACAAGCTGAGGGAAGTTGCCAGTTTAATACATAACACCACGCTGTTACCTCACAAGAATTTACATTTTCAGTATTTTTATCACCAAGATCTTCCCAAGAAATTTGATAATTTGGGTTATCAAGATTTTTTGACTGCACAACTTAAGTTGCCTAAAAAGGACCCAACTTTCCAGAAGAGTTGAGTAAACACCCTCCAAAATTCAGAGCACACTATATGTCTCAAGTCATCCATGACGAAGTCTGCAGACACATCTGGAAGTCTTCCTCCTGTGAATACTGGAGAAAGGAGACAGAAAGCCATCGTCCTGGACCCAGTTCATATCAAAAAAGGCACAAGACACTCTTGAGACTCACCCTTGCTTACCCAAGCTCTTGTTCTAGAAAACCGTAAGTCTGTATACTACTCTATTCTGAACAAAAATTGATTTAAACTCAACCAAGAAAAAAACCAATGGATGAGCTATAATTGCACTTCAGTAACATAATCTGCACTAGTTGAACAAATGTTGGTCTCAAAGCTCCATGATGGGAACCCATTCACTGCTGCTCCTGCTGCCACTGCAGAACAGCCTGCCTCCTTCCCCTCGCCCTGAACAGTGCTTCGCGTTGCTGCTTCTCAGAGAGACCAGAGAAAGTTCAGGTAGAATTACAACAAATCTCAATTCACGGTTAAGTACAGTCACTAGCACTGTGCCAGGTATACACACAGCATTATAGCTGGTAAGGAAATCAAGCAGATTAAACTCATTCTACTTAAAACTAAAAATTTAAATTCTTTTTAACATACAAAATCCACAATGAATTAAAAACTAACACTTGTTCATACTCTGTAATGCTAAAACCCAAGCCTGCTAAACTCTTCAGGTATGCTGTGACAAACACACCTATGCAGGGGCCGTGGGGAGGGGGCATGGGGACAGAATGAAAACTGTCAGCACACCATACAAAATTCCTTGCTAGGAGGAAAAAAAAAAAAAAAAAAAAAAAAGAGAAAATCACACAGAGCCCAAGGCTGACAACGTCTACTTCTAGAAGACACACAAATGTATAAAAATACTACCTAAAACTTTTCGTGCTCCTGACTCAAGGCACAAAAAGAATTGATTTCAATGAAAACATGCAGTTAGAAGAACATGGCACACTAGGCAGTCTAGAATTAATTCCGATAAAACCTGGAAGTATTGAAGCTTCTGCACCTTTCACCATAACCTCTCACGCATCTTCCACGCTTCAGGCCTTGCTGCCAGGAATGGTCAGGGTCTCTTCACCTCAATTTTTACCTTTCCCATCATTTGCAAAAAAAAACCCAGGGTTATCAGTGGTTTCCATCTATTTGTTCAATAGCACATGCAATGCCTTACATTTGTCACAGCAAAAGGAAAAAGGCACATGAGAAATAATTTAATCCTGTATCAGTTATTTGCCCCAACTAAAACGAGTGCTTCTGAATTACAGCTCTGCAACAGCTCAAGCCAATCTCTGAATTCACACCGCCATGTCTCCTCCCTTGGATGAGCACCACTGCTCGCCTAAGCCCCTGGCGTGCCAGCCTCAGGTGCCAGGCGGGCAGGAAAAACCCAGCAAGGCAGTAAACAGTGCAGGCTGGGGGCTGTTTTGACCAATTTAGTGCCCAGGACCTCACCAAGTGTTCACAAAAAAAAAAAACAAAACAAACAAACTGTGCCAGAAAGGTGCGAACTGCTATGAAACAACGCTAAGCCTAATCAAATTCACGGACACCAAACTATAGTCACGCCATTTTTCTATATTCACCCACAAACAATGCAATCTGAACATCGTAATTCAGCATTGAATTCACAGACAGCAACCAAACAACTATGAAGACTTGCTCAACTTCCCCAGTCTTAAAAGACTCATGGCTGGACTTACAAAAACACACGGCCTTTGCTTCCTTAAGCCAGATCTCACAACAGTTCAGTGCGCTCGCACCACAGCTACACCCGGGAACTCAGAACGTGTTGTCAATTTTCAAGATTCTTCACTCTTCCCCAGAAGTGCATTTACAGGGTACAGCACATAGTAATTTAGTGATCAAATCTGCAACTGGATCAAATCTGAAAGGAAATAAGCCTCACTGGACACACCATGAACTGACGAGCACTGCCTGGAAAGGTGCTTCCAGTTACTACTCGAATGAACTGCTGTGAATGGCATTCCTTCGAAAGGAAGTCAGAAACTCCTCAGAGTGAAAAAACATGCCACACTGTTTACACCTCTAGAGTATCATCCCTGTTCTCGCTTGGTTTTATTTCTAAGAATTGAACAGGAAGATGCAAGAATGTCTTATTTACTTCTATATAAGCATTTTAGAATGCCATCGGAACCGATGATCCCGTGTAAGATACATGCATAGTACCAAAATTACAAAAATCCCATGAAGAATATGCACAGCAGTCATGTTGTAAACGGGGGGGGGGGAGGGGGGAACACACTCTTTCCAGAAGTCTTACTTTTAAGGTACGTCAGCTGTGCATGTGGCAAGAGCAATGCTCTTTCTGAAACTGCAAGCAAGGCTCCTGATGTGCACTATCACTTAACATCAACCTAATGATCTTTTTAAAAAGGAGCTTCCCAACTATACTGACGACTATTTGCGTGCCATTTTCTCCAAAATTCAACTTGCATAACAAGAGCTCGGAGAACATCTCTTTTTGTACTACCAGAGAAACAACTTTGCAGAGTAAATGGAAAAAGCGTCTGGTTCCAAACCCTCCAAGGCAGCTTTGGCAGCACACTGCTGACAAGTAGCACGCTCCTAGGCCTCGGGTCCATGGGAAGCTGGGGGGGGGGGGGGGAGAAAAAAAAAAAGGAGCACTGCTAAGTTGTTTGGTACCTATTAAGAGAGTTACTGGCTAACCAGCCAGAAGAAATGTGTCTGGCGAGCTCCAACAGTAACATGTTTTGCACCAACAAAAAGGCTACAGATCTCCTGGGCAGTCTTCCACATAAGCCTAACTTGCCAGAAGGAATCAGCAATAAGTGAATTCACCAACTAAAAAGATGCTTGGTCTCATTTTTGCTTCATCCCATCCTTTTATTATCATTTATTTTAAAAAGCCTTTCTCAATTTAAAAAGATCATCGCATGAACATCACCCACACACTACGTAACAGCTCTGAAGAGGAAAAATTGTCCGGTGACCAGAAAGTCTCCCTTCCTGAAGAAAGTCTTCGTATTACCCAAATGGGTATTTCAGGTTAAGGGGAGGAGGACGGGGGGGACAGGGATAGTGGGTGAGTTTCCATTTTGTTTGCAACTGAAACTGAGCCAGTACCACAGCTGGCAAGTGGAAGGTAAAGGTTCCTTATGTTCCCCCAGGGTCTCCTGAACACACTAAGTTTGCACTGAAATTTGACGTTTTTCCTTGAGCATTCAGAGCCTTCCTTAAGGCCCTTTTCCACTTGCTTCCAGCAGTATTTTAAACCATGTTCTCCTGCTGGAAGCAAGTTCTGTTTAGAAATTTTTGTAACATCTCAGAGAACATCAAAGCATCTATGCCAGACTGCAGCAGCCACAGAGCACGCTTCCACAGCAGCAGCCCCTGGAGAGCCAGAGCTACCCCACCGCCACGCTGTGCATAGCCTTAGAAGACTGAGAGAGGTGCTGAGCCCAGACCTTGCCCAAGACTGCAAAACATCCTCCACCACCTCCCATGACAGGGCTGACACAGAGAGGCCAACCACCACTATTGCTATTTGTGGATGCAAAAGCATCCACCACCAACCCAGACAAACGGCACGCCAATTAGAAGATGCTTCTGGGTGAAGGGTCCATCCCGCTTATTCCCATTTTCAACATTCTCGTTTTGTTCACTTTCCCTCTGACGGTCAGGTCAGGGCACGTTCAGATAGAAAACTCAATTCCCCCTTTTCCGGGAAGAGTATTTCCCACTTCAGGTAGCTTAAAAGAAAATCAGCAAGCATGTGGACTATCACAGAACCTGTCCATTAAACATCATCCAAAACTGAAATTGATACAAAGTTAATTGGCAAACGACAGTACGGCTAAAGCTAACTCTGCAAGAGCCAGGAAATATAAAGCAAAAATACCATCAACCACACTCTGCCGTACTGACTGTGATCTCCGGAACTGGCACATACCCACCGGGGACGCACCACAAGAATGATTCAGACCGTTTTGAAAAAGCGGATATAAGTAAAGAGCAACTGCGTTGTTTTATGGGCTGTGGTGTGTCCCACAGAACTGGATGCTTTTAGCCTGACGCTTGTGTAACCCTGGGCTTGTGACAGCCGCACTGACCAGTTCACAGACCATCCGCAGCGGGTGCCAGGGCTCACACTGCGATAGGAGACAACACACGTGCATCCAGAAGCATTGCAGCCTCCTATGCCAAAATATAACAATGCAAATAAAGTCAATGGGCTGTTCCTGTTGAGGACTACAGCCCGACAGCAGTCTCGGGGCACACAACAATCCTCAAGTGCTTGCTGCCCTGTATGGTACGGTTTGAGAGACTCCTTAAGACAAAGTAAAGACATGGCAGCTTCATGCAAATTAAGGACAGTCGTGCACAGCACCGTTTACAGTTTAGCAGCTTTTACCTTAATGAGGATATGAGCCAGCAGTTTCCTGTAACAGCAACAGTCACAGAATGGAGGAGACAGAAGGGTATCTCTGGAGATCATCCAGTCCAACCCGCTGCTTTTCAAAGCGGGGCCAGCTGGAGCTGGCTGCCCAGGACCGCATCCAGGCAGGTTCTGAACGTCTCCAAGGATGGAGACTCCATCACCTCTTTGGGCAGCCTCTGCCTGTGTTCAACCACTCTCACAGTAAAAACGTGTTTTCTTTCGTTCAGTTTACCATATTTCAGTTTGTGACCACTGCCTCTTGTCCTGTCACTGGGTACAACTGAGGAGAGCCTGGCTCCATCTTCTTTACTGCCCCGTGAGGGATTTACACACATGGATGAGACCCCCCCGAGCCACCTCTTCTCCAGGATGAAGAACCCCAGCTCTCCTCCCATGGCAAATGCTCCAGTCACTTAATCAACGTTGTGGCTCTTTGCTGGACTCTCTCCACTACGTCCATGCCTCTCTTGTCCTGTGGAGCCCAGCATTGGACTCAGAACTCCAGATGTGGCCCCACCAGTGCTGGGCAGATGGGAAGGATCACCTCCCTTGGCCTGCTGGCAACACCGCACGTTGCAGCCCAGAAGGCTGCTGGTCACTTTTGCAGCAAGGGAACATTGCTGGCTGCTGGCCAGCCTTCTGTCCACCAGGACCCCAAGGTCATTCACTACAGAGCTGCTTTCCAGCTGCTCAGCCCCAGCTTGTCCTGGTGCATGGGGTTATCCCTCCCCAGGGGCAGGGCTTGGCATTTCCCTTGGCTGAACTTCATGAGACTGCTGCTAGCCCATTTCTCCTGTCTGTTGAGGTCCCCCTGTATGGCAGCACAAGTCTAGTAAGCACTCCTCCCAGTTTTGTGCCACACAGTGCATCCCAGATGTGCTTCATTTCATCCTTTCAGAAGATATGCTTTATTTGTCAAGGGACAGGTAAGCGCACATCATTCAAAAAGGGAAGAATCAAGCTTTTGAAGATGCAAGTACTTCGCAACTGCGGTTCTCCATTGGAGGTGACCAGAACAGTATTACACATTCAAGAGCAGAAACAAGGAAAGAGTTGTTAGTGAATCTGTTCAAAACAAGTGAAAAATATACTCCAGACACACTAACAATCTCTTTGAAATAATTCTTTTTCCAGTTCCTCCCAGCCAGCAGCTGTTGTGTTTGACGGGACTGTAGCCTGGTCAGACTGATGGAAATCTTGATGATGTTTTCACCTACACTGCATAGAGCATGAATTAGATGAGGCATTAAATACATTCAGAAGATGCTAACAAGTTATCTCCTGCTGCTAAGGCCCTGTGCACTAACAGCACTTAACTATTTCTTTTCTTCTGCTGTTGCACACACCACTTAGGCTTCTTGAGGATTTAACTGCCGTGACCTGTCAAAAGACAACTGCTTGCAGTACAGACTACCTGTGTTACGGTATTCTGTATTACACTACTTCCAACCTTTTGGTACTGAAGCATCAATGCTGTGCTGTTGCTTTGCACACCCACGCCCCAGGCTGCCATCCCTTCAAACCCCACTGCAATCGCCTGTCCCCAGTTACTGGCTGTTACTTGTTGCCTCTGACTGCCTCTGCAGTTCACCATGACCAATACCTCCAGTCCCATCACCATCCTGCCCTCATCTTCCAGCTCCATGACCCCATCACTGTCAACTGAACTTCTCCCACCACTTAGTACAGCCAGAAGCCTATTACAGGTGGAGATGGCACAGTACAGTACAAGCCCCGTTCTGGCAGAGCTTGGATCCGGCACCATGCCTTGCTCTTGAAGTATACCCACAATACAGGTAATAGATGACTTACAGCAGTCTACTCTTCCTTGGGTTCAAAATGCTTGGAATCTACATTTCAGTCTGTCAGGGGAAGAGAATCATGAGCTACTCAATTATTTCTAGAGCTCACTCTCAATCTCTTTAGGATCCTACTTCAGACTCTTTAGGAATGCACTCCCAGTGCTTGTTTCTGAGACGAAACAATGCTGATAAATTTCCTCACTCATAACATAGCCAAGATTAAATCAAAGGTCTGTATTGATTCCTCTTACATTCACACAAGGCATGAAGAACAGTGAAAAACCCCAACAGAGAAAAGGAAAAGCTTGCTATGTAAACAAATACTATAGCTCAAGAGATATTTTTTTTTTTTTTCAGATTATTATGAAATTATACCTGAGAGGTCTGCGGCTCTCCAGACAAACTAAAGCAGTACTGGGGATCTCCTGCCGTATCTAATAAGCACTGGAGCTGCTGAAGCCCACCACTATATGGAGAACTGCCTTTCAGGCAGTCACGTATCTCCTTCCTACCAGCTATACTTCTCCTGGGAAATAGCTGTCCATGGAGCCACAAGAAAAATAGGAAGTTAAAGGCAGGAAATACAGAATGCCTCTTCACCAACCTTCTACTTCTTTCTAGCCCACCTAATCTGTAATTTGGAAGGACTTAGACTTCATTTATATGCACTGCTCCAAATTCAAATTGGTATCATGTCCGCCCTTGGTAGTCATGCTATCTTTGACTGTAATCAAAAATTCAACCTTATTACAGAGGAGCCTCTCTTACCTGGAGGAATATTTTTCTCTTTAGAAACCTATTTGCAGACACCCTTTGAAAGCCAAGTCTTGGCAGGCTTTACGTCAGTCCCTCCCCAAGCATAAGGGTGTCACATCAACCCAACAACAAAAATAGACATTACGGAGCATTATCTGACATGCTCCACATGTTTTCACAAATAATGCTAACATGGGTAGGCATTATTTTAAGTACGGTCTGTTACAAGCAATAAAACCCAAAGCATAAGAGTAAAATAGCAAGATACAAATCTATCTTCTACTGGTATACAGAACCTTAATCTCCCAAGATCAAACATTTAGGCAAATTGTTCCAACTTTGGTGCCACACTGAAACTGTAGCTTAATACTACAATGAAAGACTAAGCACAAAGCCATGAGAAAAACAGAAACCAAGGTTTTGGTTCTAGCCTGTGAAATAAGTAACAGTTCACACAGCAAACCAAAGTAGGCCTTAAGTGTAAGAACGCAATTTTACAAGCAATAGCTGCAGTAAGTTAAAGAACTAAGATGAAATGAGCAGCTGTCCTCAATACAGCAGCCTGAGTCCAAACCAGGCTTCTCTGTTCCCAAATTAAGATCATGCAATAAGCCCATCTCGCTCGAAACAGACAGCTATAGGTTTAGTGAAAATAAAGCCAAGGAACACTATCTATGAAGGGTTCTCTACGAAACTCTGCAAGAGGCATCACTGCAGTTTCAGGACACCTTTAGAAGTTGCAGGACATGAATAAAAACTATTTTAACATCAGAATTTTACATAAATATATTCTCATTCATCACTATTCTCTTTGTTCCCTTCCCTCATTCATTTGCCTGATTCTTTTTTATAAACTCTGAATAAACGGCAAAGCAGGATAGACTAGAGTCCTCAAAGGCAATGATGGTTCCAGCAACTGTCCACACACACCCCAGTTAGCAGGCGCATCCCACTGGACATCAAACTCATGATCTCAGCAATTTCTGCCAAGCTCTGACTGCACATGTACACATCAAAGTCTCAAGAACATAAAACAGAAATGAATTATAGCCTTTATTACCTCCTATGATTGAGCATACGAAATTATAAATTGTCTCTATTGTACTCAGCCAGCTTTGTAGCTAGCTATTATCATAGTATTGGGATAACCTAAATACTTAAAACCTGTGACAACTAATATCTTATACCATGTTTCAGTCTCAGTAAAAAAATGGACTTAGTTTGTCATTATTTTATTACTTCATCTTCCTTCCACCCCCTCAGTGTCTCATCACCTTCAGAGGTGAACGGTCAAACAGTCAGAAGCTTCTGTTTTGTACAGGTGAAGGATGCATGGGGGGAGGGGGAGGCAAGGGAAAAAAAAAAAAAATAAAGAGGATTTTGCCTGTAGGCCACTTTTAGAGCAGGAGGCCAGCAACGTTTTGCCTGAATGGCAGAACGGTTTGTCAAGGTCTTGCGGAGTGGAAACAGCTTCCTCTAGCGAGTGCACCCCTGAACTCCAGTGCAGGCATCTGCTTCTGCCTTCCAGGCTTCGGCTACTTCAAAAAGGAAAGGACGGGTTATCATCCTGCCAGACACAGGCAAATACCTCCTGAACAATGAGAAGAAGAGTCAAATCTCCCAACTGAAATTTTTCACACTACGTCAACCTGGTATCCCAACCCCAAGGTACCAATTAGGCAGCGGTCACAATAACACTTTATTAATAGCATTTTCAGCAAAGACTCAATATCTGAATTTTAATAATTCAGTACTACCGAATCCAGCACTGTATACTCCACCAGTGTTACACTTCCCAACGTGGAGAGACCTGTGCCTTATGCAGCAGTGCTGAAATCCACCCTGCAGCCCAGCAGCACCAGCTGGCTCTTACCTCATGCTCCTCCTTTTGCCTTGCTACCAGCTCTGCAGCTCCCTTTCCCCTAACCTTTTCTTCGCAGTGTTCTGGCACAGCATTCTCCTGCCACGTTGTTCAGGGTCTGCCTTGTGACTCTCTCCCCCCTCCAGCATCAATAACAGCAGAGGAAAATCTCCGTCACAAATCCTGATCTGCTCAGAAACTGCGTACAACCTCAGAGGGCACCTGTACTACAAGAGGCACTTGCGTCGCTCCACGGCCACAGCGAACACGCGAGGAAGAAGTTGGAAACACTGAACAGAGCATTCTGCCGATCTTCAAATGTTACCATACAACTAAAGATGTGTTTCAGCTTCCTGAGAGATTGCTTAGCCCGAGCTGTTGATTTGGAAACACTTAGATACGCCTGTAATTCTCAGAGAGAATTTATTCTTAACCAAAATAGTGTTTCACCAGTTAGCCAAGAGCCTCCTTTTGTTTTCCTCTTCTGAGCTAGCGATACGAATTTCTTCATTTTTTCTTAACATCTAACTGACAAATGAAAGAGACATCTACGTTTACATTCCTCGGACACAAACAGTAAATCACAAGTACGGCAGGAGTCTGGTATACCAGCACAGTAAGGGGTTGTGTGGGGCTTTTTTCTTTTAATAAAAAACTGCTGCAGGCAAAAAATGATGAAGGCCTCTGTTGTACAAATATGCACACAAAATTAAGAGCTACTTCTAATTATTCCATGCTTCTGAAGTTCCCTAATAAAGAGATGATATCAAGAAGTACTTTGTTTTGATGATCAACTTTATCCTCATCTAGTATCTAGTTAAACAGCCTTCTAATTAATGCCCTACCCCATGCTAAGGACAAAATTTGCACAGCTTCTTTATTTAAATGTTACATTTTTAATTAAATTCAACACACCCATACACTGAAGAAACTGCAGTGCTTCAAAAAAATGCAGGAAAAAGCTAGCCAGGAAAAATATACCAAACGCACTGTGAACATAATTGCACAAAAAAGTTTGGTTTTTTTTTTCCTAAGTCAGTCAAAAGCATATGGAGCTAAACACACACCAAAGAACTGAACTCCACAGCCTACCAGCTTCACGTAATCTATAAGGGCACAGTTATCTCAACGTTTTTAACCTGTACTTCACTCTATCACTAATAATCTAAGAAGATTAATAGTCAAACATTTTCAGCTTCTACTCTCCCTGTTTACGTAGCTCTAGAGTCTGTCTCCCCCATGGAAGCAGGCATCGGCAACATCTACCAGGAACCCCAGGGGGATTTCTGTGCTTCACTTTAATGATTAACCTTTAAGTGTAAGATTTGCAACTTGATTTGAATATTAAAAAGCTAACACACAACCATTGTTAAAACGAGCAAACAAAAGCACGGGGGGTTTTTTAAGCGTCAATTTACATCTCTTGCAGGACTCCTCAGACACTCCACTCCTCATTCACTTGCGCTGCTCACATTAATAAACAAGACTTTGACACCGCTTAGACTGCTTACTACACGTTGTTAAGCAACAAATTAATTTTTTTCCTGGATCTCCACAGTTAAACCATTCAGAAATAATTACTATTAATCAGACTATTATCTCAAAAGTGAGATGCTGGTATTTACTGGGGCACACAAGCAGCATTTTTCAGAAAACCCAGTTTGTCAAAGTCACTTACCGCATTGATCTCTGGACCCTGGATATATTATTTTTTGCTGCACACACAGGATAAGGCAATATTATGAAAGAAACATCACACCGCTCAGACTATTAGATAGCAAAGCAGCAGCATTTGCAAACTTAAGATTTCCTGTTGTGCTTTACAAGATCAAGAGCCATACGTATTTTATCAGTACCACTATGTCCTCAAATGAGCAAGAAAAACAACTGCTTGCATTCCTTTAATGGTCCTTTATACAAGTTCAAAGCTTCAAAACTGCATTTGTACCTCTATCCACATTTTTTGCATGCTGCAGTTTTTACCAGAATATTCTGACGTTGCGCTGTTCTACCAACCAAACTACAGGGAAATGAGGCACAATATTGCTCTGCCAAAACCGTAACAAACCAGTGCCTTAAAACAGGATATTAAACAACATACGCATTTTAATTTCCTTAATCTTTCAGGACATCATATAGACACAGTCCACAGGAAGTTTACATAGTTCTACAGTTAAAATAGTCATTAAGACACTTCAGAAGAAAAATCTTATATATGACAATGGACCACCAGCCTGTCTTCCCTGCATGGCACCACTTAAACTGTATTTATGGGCTAAGCTTCATTCATCATAAAACATCTTGAAAGGAAAACAATCATGTGGAAATCTCAGGCACACCCTTCGGAGTTCAATGGGCTTTACCTGGACAAATAAACATTAAAGCTCAGGTTGCTCTTGAAATCACAAACCAGAATTACGCGCTAATGATGTTACACCAGAGTTTGCCATGTATTTAAACCTGCACTGTTGAAAAAAAAATTATTTTCCTTTTCCATGCAGTATTAGCAGACAAAAATTTCATCTGGATCACTCCCCCAAACCTGGTTCACAACGCAGCTGCACAAATGTTTGTGCCAGCAAGGAGGGAGGGTAGAGAAGTGACGAAGAATGGGTATGAGCAGCAAGAAGGGGACAGCTTTTCAGCAGTAGTGCCAGCTTAAATGCATGTCAAACTATGGCTTTAGGCACAAATTCTAAGAAGTCATTCACTTTGTAACTAAATAGCCTTAATCATAACCAAAAACATTAATAAAAAGCACAGAATCTGTAACAGAAAAGGTGAAGATTTCAAATGACTGAAAAGGATTACATTTATTTTTCCAAGTTTAATGAAGAATTCTAGGGATTGTATAAACTTTGGGAAAATAAATTAACATCAGCCTTGCACAAAAGATCATCAGTAAGTACTCTCGGTCTCTATAAATACCTCAGAGAATGCAAATTACGATAGTGGCAGGAACAGAGTATCATCTTAGCGATCACCTCTATCATAAAACCTTGTATTCAAGCTTGCTTACTGTTGCAACTAAATATTCAGTTACTAGGAGTCATCGTAAGACACTAATTTGCATATAACACTCAGTGTATTTGAATAACAATTCCCAAGTTGGAAATTCCATTTCAAGCAACGCAGGCTATAAGCAACAGAAACGTTTGCCCCATTGCTGCAGACAAGCATTCCCTCCAGTGCCGAGAGCACTCGCCACCGTAACTTTCATAGGAGCACCCAGCACCTCAACAGGCCTCACAAGCAACTCGACTTGAGTGAAATCTCTTCCAGGTAATTTAAAACCTGACTTCTCAAACTATGAAGAATACAGAAGACTATCAATCCTTTCTAAAGATGAGAGGGTTCCTTTTGCTTTCTGCAAATTCTGGAGGTAAGGTGTGGGGTTTTTTCTCAGCTGGAAAATACTATAGTGACATTTTAAGTAATGTTCTTGTTGCTTCTGTATCTGAATAGCACGATAAAGCACCATATTAAGAGATGCCCCTCCCAATTTAGCAAGCTGCTACATTTACATGTGCAGTACAACGCTGTACACAGACGCAAGCTCAAGTTTCGAAAACAGAGAAGGCACATCAGCCCCGCGCTGAGCTGGAGGTGGTGTATCGGGACTCCTTCCAGCTCTACAGCCCATCCACAGATCTCTCCGCATTGCATTCAGCCACATGGTAGACATAACCTCAGGAGCCCAAGCGAAATGTCCCTCCACTGCTGCACATAACAGTCCAAGTAAGAACAAATAAGTGGTAAGGGAAAGGGAAGCATCCTAGGTTTCAAATAAGAAATAGCGTTATAGAGAAACAGCTTGTGGCATTCAGTCCCTGAAAGCAGGCAGCATCAGCTGTCTCAGAATTAGGTACAGAAAAACCGACATGGGACTACAGGAGCATAACGTGCTGAAGAAGGGAAAACGTAGAAGGAGAGTCTTCTCTCAATTCCACTGGTATACTTCCCGGCATATTAAGGTGGTGTTCAGCATTATGCATAAACAAATGTTTTCCCCTCTTATTTAACAGGTAAAACACCCACACTAACTCTTGGCCTAATCAACAGCCCTGACATCAAGCTTGACAAGTTATATACACGCCAAAAACTGTCAACAAGAAATACATTTAGAATTCCACATGTACCATCGGACTTCCCCTTGCTTTTTTTAAATATAGCAGATTACCCAGTATGGTTTTTATCTTCTCTGCCCTGCTATTTTCTTTAATCACATACCTCAAAATTGTCTCCAACGCTAACACACATAATATTTTGCCATTTTCAGGCATAGCATCCATTCCAATAATTATACTTTCAATGTTATTTTGGCTTATTACTTCACACACCGAGATGAATTTTCACAGACCTTCCATCAACACTGCCTGGTCTTCCCCCATCTCTTCCCCATTAGGCAGCCAGAGTTTAAACCAGCCAATATATATAAATTGTAGTGATTTCCTTCCAGCAAGAATTGCCTTTCGTGTATTAAACACGTAGGTCAGCGGAAGACTCTTTCTTTTTATCAAGGGCCTTTGAGATCCTCCTGTTCCTCCAAACACGACGTCTGCTGTTTCATTGCTAGTGATTTGGTAAAGTTTCTGCTTTTCCCAAAATCATGTATTTATGACCGGGGCACAGTCCACCAGCTCTAACAACAAACTGTGATTATGCAACAGTATTTTCCTCACATGGCAAATTTCTGCTGTGACTACTAGGTGATTCAGCTTCACTTCACGGTTCCTTGTACAAACTCAAGCATATATCCAAACCCCAAGTATACGCTAAGTATTTTTACTTGCTGTTCTCTTCTAAGACTAAAAATAATTAAATAGTTTTGTTCTTGGGAAGTGCACCACTTCATTCCAACATTTTTTTCCAGGTATTTTAAAAAACAGCACTTATAAGCTCACTTCAAGTGAAATTTTTTACTCAGTTGAAGTCAAAGCGGTGAGGTTTTTTTTTCTGCAAGATACAACATTCTTCAGCAGTGCTTCTATTTAAAATGGAGGGGAAAAAGAGGACCAGGGAGGTCACGGGCACACTGGGTCAAAGCTGCCACACTGAAAGCACTACAGATATTAACACTAATTACTTGTAACAGTTATTTTATAGGGACTACAGTTAGCTAAGAACAAAGATGACAAAAGTAACAGGAAAAACAGAAGTAATGAAATTAGCTGCCTATTTTGTAAGAGGAAACAGTGGGTACAGTGTAACATCAATGAAATCGAATATGCATTTATTCCTGGCACTGCATCCCTAAAACATTACGCGCCTTTCTGCAAAATTTGGCATCCTCAAGCCCCTTCATATTTTTGTAAACTACTCTGCTACTTCATCCTTGAATCTTCACAAAACTCAGACACATGTACCAGTCTCTAGGACTGGCCATAATTAAATAGTCTTTAGAGAAATTACAAGGGAAAAACTCAATATTTACATTTACTAAAACAGTGATAAACTTCTTTTCAGCTTAGGGTCCTCTTCATGCTAAGCACTGAAGAAACATGGAGAAATCCTGTCTTCTGCACCGTGGAGCTTACTGCTTATTTATGATGCCAGCTAGGCAGACGATCACAACGTATAGCTACTCTTCCGGCTAGCATCTGTACATCTCAAACAGAATCTGGAAAACCAACTGTGCTGGTCATGTATATGACAAAAACTTAAGTTTGTTTTGTTGTACTGGTCTTAAATAGATAACTGTATGATTCTGAATCATTTATAGACACTGCTTTCAACCTCAACCCTATCAGTCGGCTATGAAAGAGGAAGAAGATTCATTAAGCAGCGCTAAGGGCATAGCACGTTGCAAAACACATCCAATGTCTCATTCACCTTACAATCCATCAAGGGCGAGAAGGCAACCTCGCTGCGATGAGGAGGTCCCCACCAGAATCTCTGCCTAGCAAGTTGAGTCTTCTGCAATAGGATCTGTCTCACCTAACGTGTAGATATTTATACTATGGATGACTAATCTGAATTAGTCACCCAGACTCCCTTTGCAGTAGGAGAGAAATGAGCACTTCTACAGCAAAACTCATCTCTATTTCAGACTTCTCCACCAAAAGAAAATAAGCATCTGTTTCTCTCCATTGACTAAAAAAGGAATCCTAAATGATTACCTCAGATGTAGGCATTTACATCATAGATATGTGAACTTCGGTGAGAGGTCTCCAGCCCCTTGAAAGTGAAGACAGAGTCTGAAACACAACGTTAAGGGGAAAAAAAGGGCTTAGAAAGTCATGGAAGAAAATTAAAAAGATAAAATTTAGGATATACCATGGACAATGTCATGTTAAAAAGTAATATAGTAAAGGACTGGGAGAATGCAGAAGTAGTAAAAAACAACTGACCACTAAGAAAAACAATCTTCCATATTAAAAAAAAAAAAAGGATAACATGCAATAAAACTAGGTTGAAATCCATCATTTAGTATTTTCCGATTTGTTAAACAGAGTGCTGATTGAGCATCTGTTGACCATTAATCGGGTGCTCAGGAGCTGAGGTCCTGGGACTCTGAGGATGACCTGGATATTCTATTCAAGAGGCTTAGTTTGATTTAATCTAACATGGAACCATGGCTTTTTTGTTAACGCTGCTGCAGCCCCACTATTCCCAACCCCTTCACTTTTAAACTGTCCGGCAAACGTTCCAGCAGCGGCGCTCATCTGCTCCTACCATGCCCGTTAAATAAAATAAACCAGCAGAAAATGAAGAGGGGAAGGGGTGGTAGTCTTCTGACAGACTGGCTCCCTGTAAGTATGGGACCAGCACTGACGTAGAGGGACAAACCAGGAAGATGTTGCACTGCAAACTTACATTAGTCAAATTGAACCACACCCTATTTAAATCCAGGCGGCGAGAGACCTGCTCTTTTTACTCTTCTCCTTCCCGGGTCACACGTTCCTGCATCCACCCTTGTATCAGCGCTGCTTATGCAACTACACATCCAGCTGGTTGAGGGAGCTGATCCAGCTGAAAACTACTCCCTCCAAGCAGGGTTAGCGTTCAGCCCGCTCAGCTCTCCGAGGCGGCGTACCACACAATGCAAACGCCAACACATGGCAACCTGGACTCAGGCCCATTGATGTCGCTGTGGAACTGCGCCCTTAGTCCTCTGGCTCAGGGAGATGGGATACAGTTTTCAGCCTGTTAGCTTACAGTCTCAATTATCCCTCTAAAAAAAGAAGAAATCCCTCTTAACAGAAAAGAATTATATTAAATGGCATACCAGAGGATCTTCCGAAGGAAGAAAATTAAAAGTAAACAGCTAAAGAAACACAACCTTTCTCATCCCACCCTGCTGCATATGAAAGTAAGAAGCTGAAACAATCCGTAGGTTTTGCTAGATTATAAGGAATGAAAAGAAAGGAAGAAATTGCTACGCAGAAGAGAATCTAAGTTGCTTATCACAAAATGTCAAGGCATACCCATCATGCATTTTCTCAGCTAACATAATTCAGTCTACCATAGAAAAATCAAAGACAAAACTGAAACTGAAATATCTTGTATTCTATTTCCTTCTTCCTTCCTCGAGGTTGCAGCAAGAAAGACCATCTCCACTACTGTGATCTTCGCATTTTTTTGTCTTTCTCCCAGTAAGCAGTGCCAGTCTCTGCTTTGCTGCTATTGCTCCTAATTCTGCCAAACAAAATCAGAATCAAAGTGACTTAATAGTTATCAGTGTCACTGCAGGCCACAATGCTCTGAATAGCAACAAACTGCAGAACTGAAATAAAACTTAAAAAAAAAAAGACAACTAGCATAGGCATACTGGAAAGAACAGCAGAAACATTTGCAAACTGAACACAAACCTTGAATTCAAGCAATCAGTATGTTTGGCAAGTTTTCTTTGCAAACCACGTAGATTGCCTACCATGCCACCTACCAAAACAAAAGCTGGTGAAAGTTTCTTATTTTGCCTAGGTAAGGAAATAGTTCCAAGCTCTGTCTGTTTGGCTCAAATAACTTCTTGAACTTTGCCATTTAACCATAATGTTATTTTCTCATGCCTTCCGGTTTCCCCTTCTGTCCAGATAAGATTGTGTCCTTAAGCACACGACATTGACACAACAGTAAGAAATTCGGTATTTGCAATGCAGTGACATCCAGAGGCACCACTTCAGGGACAGGCTGCCCCTGTACCAGGCACCACGCATGCCTAAGGCATGGCCACTGCCCCAGAGAGCTTACAATTCATGCACAGAATGAGAAACAGGTAGACACAAAGGAAGAGAAATTGAGAGGGAAAATTAGTAGCAGTCAGCAGTCACAGCTCAACAGCTGCAGAGCTTCCATGCTCAGGCTAACGATTTTAACTTCCTTCTTTTGACATTACATTCTCCTAAGCTAGCTCATCCTAATTTTGCTGACAACCCCCTTTCCAAAGCTCAGTCCCACATGGTGTTTAGTTTGAAGTGACCCCTGCCAAAGACGACAATTTTAGTTAGGCTTTAGGCATTTCTATGCAGCCATTTATTATTGTAACTACTTGCACTGTCTCAGCTTTATCTAGGACTAAATGGCATTAATAAGCAAAAAGAGAGAACGTCACTGGTAATTCAGCCAGCGATGTCAAACTTCCCATTTGCAGACCTGATCCAAACACCATGTACGAGATGTGTGTGGCATTCAAACTCCACAGAAATACAAGCTTTTTTAGTCTGAGATTTTTAACCTTGGCTATGAAAGCTTCATCTCCCGAGATAACTAATACTTATTTGCCCAGGTTTCCCCCCATACCAGAGTTAACAGGCAGGTAAAAATAGCCAAGGCATGTAATAACAATGTCAATATTGGTTATTGCACTGCTGACTGATTTAGCAGATCAGAACAAGGAGCAGAGAAGTCCATCACAGGGGGAGGGGAGGATGGCGGGAGGAATATAGACACGGAGGGGAAAAGAGAAAAGCACAATTAAAGAAACAAGTGCCCTAGAAACACAGCAGCGGACAGAAAACACAACATACTTTTGCTTCTAATAATATTGAATCAAAGACAACACTTAAGTTCCTTTGTTGCTACTATTGGTCACACAGAGGCCACATTCTTTCCCTGATCCTTATATAAATCCACCGACATCTGTAGATTTTCCGTCAAAAGGAGCTAACAAACAGTCAAACCGATTCCCCAGCCCATAAAACATAATTAAGAACAGAACTGTGTTTCCCTATAAATAGGGCTAAGAGTAAAAGACTGCTGCTCTGAACTGTGGCTCCATATTTGACTGCTGAGATGGAGAGCTGACTTCATTCATTAATACAGTCTATTAACTCTGCTCTCCTCAATTAGTTTTTCAATAATTTTACATCTAGCAAAACAACAAGACCTCCCACAAATATTTGTCCCTATAGTTCTCAAAAGTTCTGCCAACCACTCAGCTCCTGCTTTGCTCTCAACTCACTGACCTCATCCGTTTTTCCTGTGTCATTTACACCCAAGTTTCCCAGTTATTCTTGCCATTCTACTATTGTTTCAGAAACATCTACTATAACAAGATACTCTTCTATTTCTTGGCATTCCAGTTCGCCCATTTTTATGGGCGAGCTTATTACATGGTTCTAGCTATTGCCCTTCAGGCACTAACACCTCAGACTCCAAGCCACTGTGTTAAGAAAACATACTACTTGATTATGTATGTGAAGTCATTTTCCCTAACATATAATCTACAGCTTTTACACTTACACTTCTACACACCTTGTTATCAGAAACACAGAATAAGAAAGCTCATCCTGTTCCCCCAGCCCCGAGCTCTCTTCAAACATAACACCCTTCTTTGCTGAAATTCTTCTGTACCACTAATGCCCTACTGCACCTCAGGAAGAAAACAGTTTTGGTTTCCCTTTGACACCTTAGCCGATAGCCGGTAAAACTCAGGGGAGAACACGAATGAAGTGTTCCTTCCACAGAGCATGGAAAAAACCCACGATCAGTGATGCCTGGGATATCTCCCTACCAAAGAGGAGGGGAAGCGTAACTAAGTGATTCCTCCTTCTAGCTCGGGATCACACTATCTGGGGAGAGCGAGAATTTAATTCACTCCAGCTGACTCCCAGTCCAAACAGCAAACTGTGAGTCAGGGGAGGGGGGGGGGAGCCCCACTCAGAAGCACTGCCGGCCCGTTTCAGCTCCATCAGCACCCCCTTGCAGAAGGGGGGCTGCAAGGGCGTTAGCCTTCCCCCACAGGGAAGCACTGCAAAACAGGCTACGCCGCTCGTGACAGTGGCCTGGAGTTTTCTAAAAAGAATTTAAGCCCACAGACTGAGGATGCTTGCTTACTCGGAAAAAAACCCAAAACATAAGCTCTTAAAGAGAGTTTTCTCTTTGTTATTCATTTCTGACAGTCTCCAATTTCTGAACTATGAACTTTGAAATTCAACCTATCCCTCCTACAACACAACCAAGACTTCATCGAATATCAGGTTCAGAAGAAGGATGCTTCAGCATTCCCTGCCATCCCCAGAACAAATGCTCAACACATCAGTCACTCTCACAGTCTGAGGTTTGCAGGAACCTCCCAAAACATCAATGCTGTTTTCTGCACCACCTGTCTGATACCGTTCTGCTACAGACCGAGCTCTTCCCAGAAAGCTGCTGCAGCGCCACAAATTTTCCACGATTTCTAGACAGGACGTTGTCCTAGGTCTCTGGATTTGCAACATAATACAAAGTACAAAAGTCACCAGAAATGTCTGCATGTCAAACACACAAAAAACAAAGCAAGCCTTCAATTTCAAACCATTTTGTTCTTATCCAACCCGCAGTCATCTTCTCCTGGGCAAATGTTTATTGTTATCACTCAAACCAGTACAGATCATTATGTGTTCCTATTGCATGTTCCAAAATTTAACTTTGCTTACCATGATATCACCATTGGTTGCTATGGAAATTGCTATACTACCATCCACCAGATTTTTTTTACCACTGAAGTATTTTGGCAGACTGTTTGCTTTTAAGTGTCAGAGTAATAAGAGAAATCATAAATGTTTATTCTCCCATCATTCTTAAAACGGTGCTTTGTAACAAAAATCTGCTAGTAGGTGATTACATGCTTGGCTTCAAACATGTGTAGCTCTGGACAGGACCGGAATCACAACTTTCTCCTTTGTTTTTTGAGAGAGAAAATAAACTACATTATGAAAACAAGCTTCAGTTTTTAAAATACTAATTTTTAAGTGGGAGGTCAAGATATGAAAAATACCTCGGGTCCCTCCAAGTTCTCTCAGTTTCCCTTTTTCACTTCCTACGTTGTTTTTTGTTTTGTTTTTTAAACTAGTGCAAAACAAGGCCTTCAAATGAGGAAGGGAGCCCTCATTAGACTCGTCAAGAAGTCGTCTTTCTGTAAGATTATGTGTTGCAGTGATTCCATTTGTGGCTACGACTCCTACCCCGGTTTCTGTACGTTAATAATACCAGCACAGTGACACTCATTTTCACATACCGCACGCGTGAAGCTGGTGGGGTCCCTCGCTCAGGCTCCAAGCCCTGCACACCCGAAGCCAGCGGGTCCCCAGGAGGCTGACCCCCGCCTCTGACCTTGCCAACACCACCTCTCCCGACAGCTTCAGCAATTAACCACTGGCTAGGCATGAGTCACGAAAACCTGGAAACCCGCGTTCCCATTGCCCATCTTCACCAGGTCAAACACACACCCCCCCCCCCCCAAAAAAAAAAGAAAAAGCAAACTCTGATCTGTCTTACACGTGCAGAAAGCCCGATTTAACCCAGATATCGCATGAAACGACACGGTGGGACTCCAGCACGGCCGAGAGCGAGGACTCAAAAATGGACCTCTGCAATCAGAGCTGCTAAAGGGGCGGCGCGGCCAGCACCGGCGGGGCTACGGGCTATTTAAAAAACCCGAAAAACAGTGAAAAACAAACCAGGGGCAGCTGGACGCGGCCCTGCAGCCCAGGCAGCGCTACGGGACCGGGGACCAATTCCTCCCGGCGGTCTGGGGGGTGGGAAGGGGGTGTCGTTGCGGCCGAGGAGGCCGAAGCGGAGGCGGCGGCGGGGGAAGGAGGCGGCGGGCTGGCGGGGCGGCAGGCCGCGCACCGCCTCCGCGGCCCGCCGGGCCCAGCGCCCCGGCCCCGGCGCAGGAAGGCGGAAGCGGCCCGCGGCGGGGCGCAGCCCGCGGCCCGGCCAGCCCCGGCCCCGGCGCGGCGGCAGGTGGCGGCGGGAGGGCGGGCGGCGGTGACAGCTCGGCGGCGCGGGCGGCGGGCCCCGCCGCGGGTCTCACCTGCTGGGGGTCCGGGCCTGCCCTCCGCCCCGCGGCGAGGCCGCTGGCGCGCTGCCTGGCTGCGAGGGCCGGCGGCCCGGCGGGCATGGGCCGCGTCCGAGGCGGGGCGCCGCGGCCGGGGCTGCGCTGACAGCGGGCGGCGAGGCGGCGAGCTGCGGGCGCTCCGGCTGCCTCCAAAATGGCGGCGGCCCCGCTGCTGCCCAGTGCCGCGCGGGGGGGCGGGAGGGCGGGGCCGCGCGGGGGCGGGGCCGCGCGCGGGGGCGGGGCCGCAGGGGGGGCGGTGGGGCCGCGAGGGGGCGGAGCCGCGAGGGGGCGGGCGGGGCCGCGCGCCGGGGGCGGCACCTGGGCCTGGGGCGCGGGGCGTGGCCAGGCGGGGTGGGCGGGGCAGCGCCCCCGGCCGGGGGCGGTACCGCGGCGGGGAGGGGCCGGGGCCGGGGTCGGGGCCGGGGTCCGGGTCCGGGCCCGGGCCCGGTGGGTCGGCCCCAGCCTCGGGGACGGGGCTGAGGGCGAGGGGACAGGTCACGGCCCGGGAGAGCGCTCTGCGGCCGGGGGACAGGCCCCGGAGCCCCGGGGTGGGCGAGCTGCGGCCCCCGGGGTGGCTCTTAGCGATGGGCGGGCAGGCCCCCGGGTGGTGGCTCATGGCCTCGGGGGCTACAGGCCCAGGCCGGGAGGAGGGCAGGACCCCGGGGCCGGGGGGAGGTGGGGACAGCGGGAGCCCTTCTGCGGCCACCACCTTCAAGTAACGGGAGGCAGAAATGGCGGGAGGGGGAAGGCCCCTTGTTCCCCACCCAGCACGGGTGGGGGCCGCTGGGAATAACGCCCCGGGAGGAACGGGGAGGCACCGGAGATGGGCGCTGTCCTGGGGCTGGGGGGGGGGATTAACGTTGGGGTGACGTGCTCCACTGTGTCCTGGGAGGTGGGGATCAGTGTGGAGGAGAAGGGAGGGAGTGCGATGGGGAAAATGAGGAGGAGGAGGGAAAAGGGATGACCCAGAAGATAGAAGGAAACAGTACTGGGGAGAAAGATACCTCTTAGTCATGCTTGCTCGCTGGGTTAAGTAGATTTCATTGTTGCCTTGCCCAGATTTGTCTTCTTACGTGAATAAACTGCTTTCCAAGTGCCAACATCATACAGGAACCCAACAGGAACGGATCCAATTCTTCTCTTAATTCCAAAGTGAATTCCTGCCATTAGATTTACCACTACGTCTCGTCTTCTTCGCAAGTCTCACCGAGGCCTTGACCCTGCAAATATTAATACATGGTTAGAATCTAACGCATACGTGTCTGCTTCAGAACCTACGGACAGATCTGCCGTGGAAGCGCCTGCTGGAACAGCCGTGGTGGCAACCGTGCCCAGTGGATGGAGAATGGTAACAAGGGAAAATGTGGATTTTGCCAGCAAGGCATGTGAAAAAATAAAACAGCTTTATACTGCCCTGTTTACACTATAGGGTTTGGGGGGTTTTGCCACAGAAATGCCACCAAAAATTTCACCCATAACTAAACGGGCGACATTCCTAGTTTATGCTTGTTTTTTCACCGTAAGGGCTTGAAGACAAGGGCTCCAAGACTTTTAATGGTATGCGGTATGGTAATTAACACTTTGTTGGCCATTAACAAGGAAAAAAAAAAGTTTCATTTCTCTGTTCTGTCTATTGGAGGGTAATGAGATTGTAAAGCATTTTTTGCGGCATATTGTGGCTTCCGGGGACACGACGACGGCTACCCAAGCGAATTCCCAAGTCTTCCAGCCATCTCCAGAGTGTGTTCATTTCCCCATGTGGAGCAGGAGGGCCGGGGCTGTAGACCCTGCCTTCTCCAGCTGATTTCTAGAGTACCGGTCTCGGAACAGCTTCCTTCTTTTCCTCCTCCAGCTCTACGAAACGCGCTAAAATACAGCTGAACTCTCTGGGCTTGGCAGCGAGGACGGGCTCGGGCTGCCAGCTCACCTCTCCCCGGCCAGGACGCAGGCAGGAACAAGAGCAGGGAGAGCCACTTAAGTAGGGAAAATAACCCACGGGCCTGAGACCCTGGTGGTTTTACAAGGGCAGCTCTATTCGACTGCGAACAAACTGCCGGTCTCTCCCGTGGCTGCTCGTGCTGACATGCAGATGCTGAATACAGGTATGACCTCTTGCCTGTTCAAACAGATAAAAAAATCGGTGTTTGCCTACGTGTGCACATATGAAAATTCAGTAATTTGAGGTTTCACATCCTTTGCTGTTGTTAAAATCCACACCGGGACGTAAGTCATGAGAAATATTATCATGTTATTGTCCTCTCACCAATGTTTCAGCTTTCCTAAACAGGAAGAAGCCGATCATTTAGTGTCCTTCCTCCAACGGTTTTAGCATTTCCAGGGCAATCGTTGATTGAAATTCATGCTGTCCGTATTCGGTCCAATGTGTACTTGAAAACATGCATCTTGAATGATCTTACGATTATTTAGTTTCCAATACAGCAAAAATACATGCGGAAAAGGACTGCCTCTTTCACAATTCTATAGTAAAATGCCTAAGGATTTTTACCATTTTGTACTAAACTAGCACGGTGATCTCACCAGGTTACAAAAACGTGAATTTACTTTTAAATCCTAATGCCTGTGAATAAGAAACAGCTTTGCTGTTTACATGGTGCTTTCTATCAGCCTGGTTTCCCCACGGGTCATTTCAGAAGTCACAGGGAATGAACAGAAAGAAGGAGCAAGGTACAACAGTGCCAGCTCCGCTTAAATTAACAGTAACTCAAGCGCTGGGATGGAGCCGCTATTCTGGCCAGTGACCTCAGTTCTCCCTGCCTTGGAGAGAGATTAACCAGCAGAGTCTGCCTGCCATTGCGCTGTGTCAAAAAGTCTTGTGGAATAGCAGCCCAGCCGCAAGCTCTCTCAGATAGCAAAGCTGTCACCGTGCCAATTTGTATGTCATTTAGCATATTGTTGACGCTAACAATAATGGATACGGACAATTTAGAAACAATCCAAATTGTGTGAGCACGCAATGTGTAAAACTCATTCTCGCAGGTGGCCAAACGGGCACTCGAAGGGCACAAGAAGAATTCACCCCCCTGCTCCCGAGGAGGACAGCCTGGCACTGTGATTTCATTAACCTGCGCTGCTGCAGACCTGTACCTAAAGCCACGGCTTCAGAGCAACACCACGTCCAGTCCCGCGGCGGTTAGCCCTGCTTTCGTCGGGCTTGCGCCCCAGGTATTAGCATGTGTAATTGCATCTTCGTCCTGTATGCAAACTTTCAGTCTTTGGACTACAAGGCTGGTGAACGCTGCCTCGCTTTTTTTCTATGCATTGAGCATGTATTTCACAACCAAAACTATGTCGTTAACATACACCTCTGAACTTGAAAAGCTGCCACTCTTTAACTCAAATAACTTGATTTACACATCAAGCACTTAGGACGTATTAAATCATGTTTTGTTGTGTGACTTGCTGTACTACTAGCTAGCGAGGCTTCGTTCGTTTCTTTGAAGCGCTGAACCCTGTTCTGAGGAAGTTTCGATGCTGAATTTGAAGTTCAGTGAAAAAGCATAAAGCCCAGATTTTCTGTCAGAAATCCAAAAATCACTGCAGCGAAGACTTGGGCAGAGTACAGATACTTGTGTCTTCAGACCCTCAGTGCAACGAGCATTTCGGGCTTCAGATCCCGCGCGCAGCTCCCCAGTTCTGGAACCGCAGGAATGAGCCTGGGCCTTACGAAGATCCCCACCTAGAGCGGGATTGGGCACACACTTTGCTAGGAGGCTGCACGACCAGAAATAGGACGTCGACGATCAAGAATGCTGGGCTCTATTCTTGGCTTAGACATGAAGTGTGATCTAGTGCCTAGAACAGACGTTATACCAGGATCGCCAAGCTACAGTTTTGACATTAATTCTGAGAAACACTGAAGGGAGGAGGGGAAGAGTCTTAGTTCGTTCTACTGGAGTCATACGCTCTTTTCCTAAATATAATTTGTGTGTTAGGTTTCCCGAACACCAAGAATTATATTTGGCTGCCTTTTGGGGCAAGTTATAAGGCCTTGTTCAAATAACAAAGCTCTGAAGCGTGCAGAATATAAACAGCAATCAGAAGAGCGAGGCTGCGAGCTAACATTTCTTGGCTTACAGCATATTGCACGTTCCTCTAGACTGCAGGGTATTTATGTTTCTCCTCTTGTCTGGGGAATATTATCCTGACTGGCAATGCAAGAGAAAAGGCAGAGAAACTGAAGCTGAATGCAAAATATCCTGCAAAATCTGGTAGGCCGGTTGCTCTTGAGAGCTCTGATGCAAAAGATAATTATAGATGAAAGTGTAGCAACCGCTGTGGTTAAGGTTGCGAAATGTTCTATTTACTCGGGTTGCTTAGGAGCCGTGCAAAACCGACATGCTGGCCCTGCGCAGCACAGTATCTCCAGCAAGGCCGGAGCTTTGGAGAGGATCAGATCTGCAGTGTTCTCGAGTTCTGCAGTACCTTTATTGCCCAAATATGGTCCAGGAGCATATAGGCGCTTAAAAGGCTAGAAATTGTGGGCCTGTGATTAGCTGTTTTCGTAGAGACCGAAAGCTCAGAAGGCCCAGCCCTCCACGCTGAGCCGATTAAATTCTTCTCCTGGAGAAAATACCACTTTGCAGCTTTCTCTGCAGAAGTCCGGAGGAGCACAGGACCAGCACCCTCCCCGCCCCTCGCAAACGGGCTGCAGAGCCGGATACCCATCAGGGCTTACAGTCCTCCCTGTTTTTGTTTCAAGACAAGCTGAGGAAATTAATTATAAAAGCTCTTGTGTTTAGACAACGTTAAACCAAAAATATTCTGGGGCACGTCCTCAGCTTGCGTAAATTGTCAGGAGATATCAAAGTAAAGATCAAATGCCAGGCCTTCCCTCAGATACCCTGTCTGTGTCATGACACAGCTGCCACACACGGTCAGAAATTGTTTTCCAAACAGTAGCATAATACAACGCAGTAATACCATGGTTAGGCTAACGACGCGGTAGGACCATCACCTATGGCACTAACCAGCATCAGCCCCTTGTCTTTTTTTTTCCTTTGCACTTTGGTTACCTGCACGTGCTGTTTCTTCATGCTTAAGCCGTATAATCTCCTTGTCTGGATTGTACTGCACCTTGCTAAATGCAGCTGTGGCCCATTATTAGGGTGCAGAGGTGCTACACTAACACAAATAACGAATTGTAATATTAACTGTTAAGTTATATTGATTATTATTTATTATAGGCTCTCGGCATACTGTATCTAAAGAATTTTTGTTATGATATGCTACATTACTTGTTTGATATTAATGTTATGTCCAGTCATAAAGCTGTCACAATACAGACACATAAAGAGAACAAGCTCTTTAGTCTTCCTATTGTTGAGGACTTTCTTCAGCAGCCAATTTCACCACCATGATCATATGAAATGTTGGTGAGGTCTCCACAGAGGTCCAGCATAAGAGACACATCTACTTGGGTCCTACTTACGGTCTCAGAAAATCCTAATACATTTTTCTTTCTTACTAAATATGTAGGACAAGTTAACAAAGAAAACAAGTGGAAAAAACCCCACCAAGCTTATAGCTGCTTCTTGCCAGAAAAGGGGCATGATGAAAATAGAAGAAAAATAACCTGAATAAAAAATACCTGACATTTTTTGCCTGACATCCTTTGTCCCATAATACAAATCACCTTTAACCTTATTGCCAAGGGGTCTCACATAGCTGCAGCCACACATACATTACCGGCTTGCCAAGCAGAAGAAAATTAACTGTGGATAAAAAGGGTAGTGGAAGTTCTTACAACATCTGAGAAGTATCAAAACAATAGCTGAAAGACTTAAATTAATATTGAAACACACACCTTTACTCTGAATGGGAGTCTGTCATAGGCATAAAGTCAGCACAGATGCAAGATCTCTAGCTCTCTCTTCTCAGAGGCAATTTCCAAGAGTCATATTGCAGGATAGGCGAGTATTGGAATCCTAAAATGAGTTTTAAATTTATCAGTATGTTGGACATACAGCCGAAGGAAAGGACACAAATTCATCTGTAGCGGTGAAAGGATCACTCTCTCTGTATCTAATAGTTGAAGTTAGTAAGGCAGATTCTCCTCTAAAATAATGTAAATCTGAAACAATTCTATTGGTTTTGACAGAATTACCCCCAGTTTGTACCTTAGGGACATGATGCAGTTTATCAAGGAAGCACACGGAAACATGCACACGTCTTCCCACAAAATTAGACAACAAAACTTTGTTTTAGCCCAACGAAGAGGCTTTACGGCCAAGCTCACATGGCTAACGTTAGGATTGAGGTTACTGCTCGCAGGAGTGAAAACCAGCTTCTCCATCACGTAACTCGGCAGGTAAACTTCTCTAGGAGGCATGGGGCGCAGGTGGGACGCTCCGAGAGTAAGTCAGCGTAAGCCTGCCTAAGCCGGTGCCGCTGCAGACTCTTTCTCCCTCTTAGGCTTTCCCTTTACAGTGGCCCTAGTGCTTATCTGCTCCGTGATTGAAACTGGCTGAACAGCAGCCTAGCAATAAATAAGAAAGAAAAAAAAAAAAGTGAATGGGTTTTAGCCAGCACCTCGGGAAATCTGCCACGGAACTGTTATTTATCACTGGTATTTCAGCAGTTCCCAAATGTCGCTGTCCTCCCACCCCAAGCGCTGAATAAATGTGAGAAGGAAGTCGCTCGTGCCACAGAGTTCACATGCCTTAAATGCAACAAAAACGAGCAGGTTGAGGTCCCAATTTACCCTTTGCCGTTTACTGTGGATAACGTCCACCCTGTGCCAAGCACGGCTCTGCTGGACACCCCTCCGGCCTCCCCGCGCCGATGCGGGGGTCAGCGCGCCCAGGCCGCCCTCCCTGCCACCGGCACCATTCCCAGCCTGCATGAGTCCACGGGCCGGGCCCAGCCGCCGGCACGGGGCCCGGGCAGCTGCCCCGGCGGTGCAGGCCGGGGAGGGCCAGGCCCGGTCAGGCCTCGGGGCTGCAGCTGCGGCCCGGGGCGAGCAGGGGGCGGAGGGGTGAAGCTCTGGGGAGCAGCAGCCCCCGGCGGGGCGCAGGAGCGGGGCAGGGTGAGGCGGGTTTAGCGGCGGCCACGTCCCCCCGTGTTTCGGCCGCCGCCGGGCCCTGCGGGGCACAGGCCGCCCGCCCGTCCACCCCCGGCCACGGCCGCGCCCGCCATGACAGCCGGCCGCGGGTCGCTCTGCGCGGCCGGAGCCGTCTCGGTGGTGGGGGCGGCGGGCGCGGGACCTCCGGGCCGCCGGGGGGCGCGGCGCGGCGGGGCGGGGCCGGGGGGCGGCGGGGCCGGGCCGGGCCGGGCCGGGCCGGGCCGCGCGGAGCGGGCGCTGCCATGGACGCGCTGTGCCGGGCCGAGCCCCGGCCGCGCCGTCCCGCCGCCGCCTCCCCGCTGCCCTGGGCCCGCTTCTCCGCCTGGCTCGACTGTGTCTGCGTGGTCACCTTCGACCTGGAGCTGGGCCAGGCCATGGAGGTGCGGGCAGGGCTGGGGGGTGGGGGGGTGCGTGGGTCTGGGCCCGGGCAGGGCCGGGGGGCGTGGCGGGGATGGGGGTCTGGGCCCGGGGGTTGTGGAGGAGGGTGGTCAGGCAGGGTGTGGGGGAGAAGGGGCTGTGCGTGGGGCAGCGAACAGGCAGGGGAGGGTGGGGGCAGAGCAGAGATGGGGGTGTGAGGGGTGATGGGGACAGGGCAGAGCGGGGGTGAATGGAGACTGGGAGCAGGCAGGGTGGGATGGGGGGGCAGGGGAGAGAGAGCAGGCAAAGGGGGGCGGGCCGGAGAAGGGCCCTGTGTGTGGGAAGACAGGGCAGAATTAGTGCCGGAGACAGGCAGGGGTGGGTGAGGCGGGGGGTGTTTGTGCGGGCGGGGGGCAGCTGGGCTGTCTCCTGGGATAAGGCTGTGTGCGGGGTGGGGGTAGGCGCTGTGTGTGCGAGGCGGGAGCGGGCAGGGAGGCTCGGGGGACTGGGCAGGACGGGGCCTGGGTGTGCAGAGCCAAGAGGAGCCGGGGCGGTGCGGGATGCCGGTGTGTGTGTGTATAGAGGCCGGGGGGAGGCTAGCAAGGGGGGGGTGACTGAGGTGGGCAGTGGGCTGCAGAACTGCCGAGGAGGGGGAGCAGGCTGTGAAGGGAGGAGGGTGGCGGGGAGGAGGCTGTGGAGGAAGGGTTGTGGAAAACAGCCCATGGACGCAGGAAGGCCTGGGGTTAGGGAGCAGGGGTAGCGCCGAATCTTGCTCGGAAATACAGATCTGATGTGTGGGGTCAGCAGGCGCTAAGGAGGGGCTGAGGTGGATGTCGCAGGACAGCGGTAGGGAAGGAGTCGGGAGCTGGGTGGGAAGCGATGGTGAGATAACGGGGCACAGTGGAGCGGGGGGCTGAGGCGGCTCTGTCAGCCTGAGGACCTGTGGTGTAGGAGGCTGCCCTCCTGTCATTCCCTCCTGGGAAGCCACATATGCCTGTGGGGCTCATTGGGGGGCCAGAGAGGATGAACTGGGCGTGAAAGGCTTGGAACAGTTTTTCCCTATTCCCTGGAAGATGGTGCTGTTTGCCTCTGAAAGAGGATTTGAAGGGAGTTAGATACCTAAGGCTTGTAATGTGACTGAAGGCAAGAGCTGGTTGGTGTTCTATGAAAATGCAACATAAGGGGACCAGGTATCTCTGGATTATGCCGAACCTAAGGCATTATCTCGAATTCCTTGATATTTGTTGTGTAATTGTGGGAAGTACTCCTCACTTTGCCTTTGTGTAAGGAGGTTAACGTTGTTTTGCGGAGGATTGAGACTTTCCATTTTTAAAGTCATGCTGAAGCTTCTGAAGGGAATGGAAAGCGGTAGAGATCAAGTTAGCTGTCTAGCATTATAAGGAGGGGACTTTGTGGTCAGGGTATGCAGTAGTATGGTTTGTTAATCCCTGGAAAGGTATTTTTTCTTCTTTTTCTTCCTTTCCTCCCTTTTCCTCCTTTGCCTACATATGTATTGATGGGAAAAATGTTTCTCATGTGGCATAAATGACCAAGAAGACTGGGAACACCTCAGCATCTGGACTGAGTGATGACACAACCCCACCGAAACTTTTCCTTTGGCTTGTCCATTGTGGATTTCTGTCTCTGAGCGAAGGGTTTGGGCAAGGAACAGGGGTCTGCGTTGGGTAAGACCGTTCCTTCCAGAAAGGAAGCCAGGCAGAGGAGAAGCTGTGTGATAAAGATCCCATGTTCCATTCTTGATGGCGTTGGGAAAATAAAAAAGCTCAAGCTGTTACTGTCTTACTGGGGAATTCCAAGTAAAATTATTTCAAAATTTTGAAAAAGTGTAAATGTCACTATTGCCAGTAGTCAAGTGGTGTCATTATCTTCCTGCTTATTCCCTATTTCCATCTGTTGCCTTGGTTGTTTTAGATTAGGTCCAGATCCTGTGGCGTGTCTCCAAGCAGGCTGATTTCTGCAGCCGAGAAGAGGGAGTTTTATGATTTGGGCTCTCGACTGCAAGTTTCTGGGTTAAAGAAATGCATCTGTGGCACCCAGCCCTGTGGGACTTCAGTCCTGGCTGAGTTTGCACGGGAAGTTTGCCATAGACATTACCAGATCAGTGTAGCTGACTGAGATTAGATCTTGACAGAGCTCTCTGTGGTTTTGTGGATGTATGTATATCCCTCTAAAGAGTGATTTATGCGCAGGGGCTGTTCACGCACCTAGGGATTACACAGAGTGACAGGATACAAATACTTGGAGTAACTTGCGCTACCTCACATGCTCACAGCAAAGTGAGTCAGAAGGAAGGGAAACCTCCCGTTGTGGAGGTTGCGCCATACTTTTGCATCATCTCTGTAAATCAGTGTGTGAGGATGCAGGCATCCCTAGTCCCACCTTAGAATGTCCCCTGCAGTTCTGCTTTAGGAGCAGGCCTGTCTCAGTCAGGGTTTCTGTGCTGAAACCTTGTCATCCTTTCCTGAAGATTACTTTTTCCTGAGTATAGGATTCTTTCCAGATAAAACATCTCTTTTCTTCCCTTGCTGCCCAAATCTATGCGGAAGCCACGTTGTTGAAGCCTGCTTAGTGTGTGTTGTCTTCAGTGACGCTGAGTAGAATGGCAGAATTGCCCCTGGAATGGGGTAGGCTCTGTGGATATAACTTCGCAGCCAAGAGCTTGTTTAGGGTCTGCTGAGGTTTCTGAATATTGCGTGACTTGTGTTCTGTGCAGTCATCTCGCAGTGTGGACACACCATCGGCCTGAAATTCAGTGAGTCCCACTCTGCTGCTATTTAAATATACAGTAAAAAAGGTGTTACAAAGGAAAACATAGGTTAATGCAGAAATTAGGTATAATTGCCGTTTCTGACTCATCCGCCAATTTACATTTCTTCCAATAGTCAACTACAGACGGCAAAAATACCGGGGAGAGAGAAGACACGTTTCTGAGACAGTCCTCTCCGCAGACAAGCAGTCTGCGTCCTGCGGGAGCAGCCCTCCGCACCAGCCGTTTGCCGTCCGACTCCGCAAGGGCTCTGACTTCTCTGGTGCCGCTGTCATAGAAACGCTGAAAATTCATCCCCGTGGTTCTGAAATATCCCTTTTCACAACGGCACTGGCTCCTCCCTCCTCGAGCTTTCCAAACACAGGCACTTTGTGAAGCTGGGTTACTTCAGAGTCACCAGAAGTCATTTTCTGGGATGTTCTCCGTGTTGCTATGACAGCAGCAGAGTACTTGCCACCCGTGCCGATATCAACAGCAAAGCTTTAGTGCAAGGATCTCTTTTCAACAACATGTGTCACCTCCACGCTTGTTAAGTCAGTATTGTTGGGAGAGAGAGCTACATCACAAGTTATGACATAATTTAAGCCCTTTTGGGGCTTAAATATCTGAGATATCTGGATATCTGAGATATCCAGGGACTTCTACAGATAAAAAGTTCCTTTTTGTTTACTGTCTTTTTGCTTTTGAAAAGTTCTGGTGACTAGGATTCTTACTATTTTAGATTGGGTTTTTAATCTTGTAAATATTTAGTGATTTCCCCCCCACCTCAAATGTAGAAGTACATGTCAGACTGTAAAACTGAAGGGGAAGCAAAGATGCAGAAGATAAGGCCTATTTTTCAAACACACGGTATCTGAATTTTTGGGTCTGTCAGTGCTTCTATGCTCAGTCAGAAGCATTTGAGCCTGATTTTTTTTTTTTTTTTCTTTTCTTTTTCCCACTCCCCCTCCCTGAAATGCTGAGCACACATCTCCAAGTGAAACGTACACTTAGCATATCTTAAACTTGGACCCACAAAGCAGCTAGGAGCCGTCAATATCCACTTCTGGTTTGATTTACTTGCAGAAAGACCCCCCAGAAAAGGCAGCAGGAGAATTAGAAGTCTGTCTTGACTCTTGAACTTAAGTTTAGATCATCAGCAAGCATTGCAGAAAGCACGATGCTGTGAGATTCCTGAGCTTCTTGATTAATCGGCGTCAGATGTCCAGGTCTCTGTTCCTGTTCTGTCCATTATTACATAGGAATTAACAAAATAAATGTTTGTGTGATCATTAAATTAGTCATAACCACAAGAATTTATTCAGTCGCCTAATGCAAAAATATAGCAAGCAGAGAAGTGTGTCTCCTCCTGTGGCGTAGTTGTAATGCATCCCTTCATGCTTCAGTGTCTAAAAAGCCTTCGTTCTCTAGTCGCGCCTTAATGTGCTGCCTCATCGCTGTAGCTTCTATGTGATAATTTTGCTCCTGTATTTTTGTAGCTTTTGTCTTTCAGAGAAGCTTGAACGGAAGGCTAATCAGCGTAATTTTTAATTGTTAATTTGGCTCACTCTCTGAAGCTGATTAGATGACCTTGCCAAGGAATCAGTGGGGAATTGTTAGAGCGAAGCGAGCTAGCTCGGTGAACTGCCAGCACTCTGGCGTGGTGCCACCCTTGCTATTTATAGACTTGTAAGAAGAGTCAAGCACTGAAGACAGCTCCTGATTTGAGTACCAGATGACTCGCACACTGACCTGAAGCAGAGTTACTGCCCGGGAGCTGCAGAAGTCTGATGAGCAGAACTCCGTTTTTCAAGTCATTCAGTGCTAGTTTCTTTCTCATCCGCTTATTTAAAGCCACCTGCAATTCCCGCATTTCCCGATCAGTAAGTGCTATAAAGGCTGTGTACTTTACTTCTACAGGTTTGTAAGTACTTCGGTTTCTATCCTCTGCCCAGTGACATGTGAGACTCATTATTGCTGTAGCTGTGTCATTTCTCACTTCTCAGCGTGATTGTTTCTGTAGTGGATCTTGCTTGCAGTTCTGCCCTCAGCCCTGACCTGAGAAGTCTTGCATTGAGTTCTCTTTTATTGGGTTACAGTAAATGCAGAAGGACTGTTATCAGCATTTACATAGTTCAGCTGCAAAGCTAGAGTTTTTAACTAGATGCTTTAAAATTCTTGATGCTCTCTCTTATCTGAAATGCTCGATGATAAATTGGGTGTAACAATTCAGCTGTCACTGGTATGCTGATAAAGCATGAATCTTCAAGCCTGTGCCAGACCCATCTCTTTCTGTACAAAATAAACCTTGGCTTGTCTTTCTAACAACAGATCAAATCAGGGAGGCTAAACCAGAGCTCCAAATCCTCTCAAACTTCTCCTGCTGCCTATTTTCTGCTTTTTGGTCACTGTGAACAGCATCTTTAGCTGACCAGTCACTTAGGACTGCTAAATAAGCGTTTTCAGCCTGGAGGCTAAGATATATACCCAAGTTTGTTTCTCACACCAGACTTCATATTGTTTAGCGTACGTAGGATATATTGTTTTCTATTCTCTTCATACAGCTAGAACCTTTGTCCAGACTATCATTGTCTCACTCCTGATTATTGCCACATCCTTCCCTCTGCCCTTGAGGACAGTAATCTTGCCCTGCCTGTATCTCCGCAGCATGCTGCTGCAAAGGTTGTTTCCCCAGCCACGGCTGTTAATGCTCTCTGTGCCATCCTCCAGTGGCTCTTCTTTCCACACCTCATTGCATCTATGCATAGCTTCATTTTTAAAGCCATTCTTACTCTGTCCCCACTGTCTGTCTTCTCATTTCATTGCTGTGAAATCTGTTTTTACCTCTCAGCAGCTCATGATGCCAGCCTTCCTCACTCCTTCAGAATATTTGGTGGGTTTAGTGAATTGTAATTGACTTTTTAGCAAGATTTAAAAAATCAAAATAAAAAGTGACCCTCCTCCAAACAACAATTAGAAATACACAAAGTCCAAAACTTTCCACATAGGACATTATTTTGCGCAATTTTTAAACTTGTATTTAGGTGCAAAATTGAATATTAATGCTTTCCAGGCTTGGAGAGTAAGTATATGTTAAGATAATTTCAAGCAGCATTGGAATAGTTCTCTCCTGCCTGCTTTAGAGAAAACAGATGTTTGCACATCAGTAGTCTGCACAGAGAAGTTACCAACTGGGTGGTGGGGCTGTTTGTTCACCGAGCTATCAACTCTCAAGTTAAAATCCAAGTAAAATATAAGCTATTCTGTCTGTCTCCAAATCTGCTAGAATAAATACAGATTCTGTGATGAGTTCAGTGCAGTGGGCTCTTGACAGTCAGATTTTAAATGGGTAGATGTACCTTCTTGTAGGATATGTTACTCTGGGAGAAATAGGGCACTTATTGTATGGAAGCAATGGTTATAGATCTATGTAGAAGTCACGGGGGAACAGAGTTGATTGACTTACTGACTCTTGTCTCTTTTGCAGTTGGTGTATCCTTATGACTTTAGACTAACGGAGAAAGAGGTAATAAGTATTTTTATTTCCTTTTTTTTCCTGGTTTTAAAGATCCTGAGCAGCGGTGATGGAGGTTTTCTTACCGTGTGTTTTTGTTTGTTGCAGAAAACTAGTATCTGCTACTTGTCCTTCCCAGACTCCTACTCAGGTAGGTAGCATCTGTTGGCCTTGCCTGCAGCCTGCGGGATGGTTCGTTGCGAAAGAAATGGGTTCATGATGGAAAGTGTGAGTCATCGCCTCTAATGCAGCGGAGACTGATGGGCTGTATCTTCCAGAACTGTGACATCAAGGAGCACCCAGCCCTTAGGTCTGAACAAAGAGGCTTCTTGTCATTTTGATTGCTCTCTGGATATAGAATCTGTGATCTGGTGGGTGACAGGACAATTACTTGATAAGCTTGCACACTCATGCTTCACTCGTGCCAATAAAATATAAAAAAAAGTCACAAAGGGTAGGTAGCCTGAGGTTTGCAGCTGTTGACTGTCAGCATTTCTGAGTGAAGTGCTCGGTGAAGAGAAGCAGATGGGGAGAGGATGCTTTCACAGCGGAAGTATTCCCAAAGTTTGTATTTATAAATCAGAAAGGTGGCAATAAGAAATAAGCACGTTAATTCGTCCCAGTACCTGTTTCTTTAAGACTGGTTCTTGACTGTTAGTGTTCTACAGCTTTGCCTAGTTTAGTTTTAAATGTTTTTAAGGTTGTACTTTCATTAGTTTCTCAGAGCTTAGTGAACACTCAGGCTAAATGTCCCTTTTATTAAAGTAAATTATTTACTAATGTTAATATCTTCATAACACACACAACAGTCTTTACTCTTCTTCGGAGCATAGCATCTGCAAACAGTGGGAAGGAGTATGTCCTCTTACCCCGCTGTGGTGCCTTAGTCTGTTTAGCCGTGGTTTTTGTTCAGTGAGCTTAGTGTGTTTAACTCTTTCCTCATAGCTGACCTCTTTGTACGTACTCAGCCCTACTCCTTCTGCCCATCCAACTCATGAAACCCCCTGAGGACTTCATGCTTCTTTTTTTCCTGCTGTACAAAGTATGCTGGCGGGGGGGCGAGCAGTGTAGTGTGACCTGGGAGGTGCCCGGCTGTGGTGCTTGTCTAGGTCATTTGCTAGAACTATTGTGCAGGGGATTGTCGTTAAAATCAGTGTTTGTGTCGTCTTGGATTAGGGCTGTTTGTAGGTTTATTAGTACTGTGGATAAGAAGTGGTGGCTGCAGTTACTCAGGATTGATGATACTGGCCGATGTCTGTAAGTTTTCCAGCAATGGCCTGGCAAGGTTTAGCTTAATGATACCAGTTCTTGTGTTCAGCTATGCGTTCCTCCTGTCCTACACTGGATTTTTGGGGTTTCTTTATGCTGTTACTCTCCACTTCATTTTCAGTTTTGGAGTTTCTTGTAAATCAGCATCCCTGTTTATGTCAGCATTTCAGATTTAAGCAATTTTCAGGTTTCTCTTTACTGAAACTTCTTCCTGAGCATTTGTGATCTTCTCTGTCTCAGGTGGCCTGGGGGATACTCAATTTAGCTTCCGCCTTCGTCAGTCTGGGGGACAGAGGACCACTCATTACGAGGATGATGGCGAGTACAATAGAGAAGCACCCCTAACGCTGCAGGTCAGTTGCATTTCAGTGCACTACTTATACCTGCTAAGCAAACAGTAGTGTTATTGGGTTAAAAGCCAAATATACTTTTGATTTGTTTTCTGTGCATAAAACACTCATTTGCTCTGGCCAGGGGAATAGTCAGAAAAGGAGAAAGCTTTCAGCACAGGGACTTACTTCCATGTTAATACTCATAGAGGGCCGTGTTGAGAATCCCAGCTACTCTGAGAGATGGAACTGAATCAGGGAACCCCAGATTAGAGCAGTGGTCATGTCCAGCTAGAGCGAAAAGATAAATGGTGGCACACAGGTGACATCCAACAGAGTGCACGGCTACCTGTGCATGTTTCTATGAGGCAAGACAAGAATATCTTTGTGGTAAATTAGATGTTTACCTCTTTCGTTGAGGGATGACAGTTCTTTTTATTTGTTGCAGGATCTATGTGTATAAAACCAGCCGGAATAATTGGCATGCAGCAAATCCACACTTCGGCTTGCGATATGCGGGCTGGTTTAACCGTACCCAAGCACTAATATCAGGAGTGTCTGTTAGTTGTGGTCTTTCCATCAGTAAACTGTCTGTCCATTTCATGCAGAGAAGGGGCGTGCTGAGCACTGTTGCTTCTTTTAATTGAGCAGATGGCCATCACATCAACTTCTCCTCTTCTGCTTTCTCCTTTGAGATGATGCTTCCTGTGCATGTGCCTTTTTAACACTTCTGCAATCTTTTTGTGATATGCTTTTGTGATATGCAGTCTAGAAATGGATTGCTGGTCTAAGAGGGAGTAGGAGGATTTCTTTTCCTGAATTCTGGTCTAGAGATTTTTTAGCTTGCATGCATCTTTACTGCTTTGTAGCAATCGGACACTGCCTCACAGATTCACCTATCTTTAAAGAAGTAAGGGAAGTAAAACTGCCAAAGAACTGGATTCTGTTGTGGAAAAACAATATTTGGGAAGAGAAAGGTGCCTTAAACTGTGGAGCCTGTGGGGCTTCAAAAAATGATATTAAGGGTGGTCTTTGTGTTCGGCACTGATAATTATCCTTCCTCCTTGATGTCTGTGGGAATTTAGAAGGCATAGCGCCTTTGAAATGATCGCTGGGGATTTGTATTAAATCTGTTAGTTTTCATGGATGCTACGAAGGAAGCATCATTCAGCTTTGTGCTTCATCCTGAGCAAAGTTTGACCGGTACTGCCTTCAATGCCTGACTAAAGAGGACTGCAACGGGTATGGTAGAGGACATCTCCTCCTCTCAGATGATGATGTATTCCTTCCTCGACAATACGTTATCCTCTAGCTGGCAAAGAAAACTGACAGAGCACATCAGCGGCAGCACGGGGTGCCAGGGTTGGCTCAGCTGGTCGTATTAGTGGAAACCTCAATTAACCCTTTAGATGATGGCCCTGAAGGTGCTGCAGAAAGGGGCTAGTGAACGGTGCTACCTGGGGGCTGTAACGTTTTGTGAGTTTAGTTGTTTGTATCTCCTCTCTATCTTCCCATTTGGTGAACTCTCCCAGATAGCTGAGCCTGGATAACTTTGGTAAATAGGAGGGAGTGCTGTAATTCTATCACAGCAGGAGTGAGGTATGTTGTTTGGTCAGTGGCTGGAGGGAGTTTGGCGATAGCAGTAATCGGTTTCTCAATAACAGCATTGTTGGTCTCTCTTGCAGCGGGAGTCAGCTCATTACTTTGGTTATGTATACTTCAGGCAAGTCAAGGACAGCTCGATGAAGAGAGGTTATTTTCAGAAGGTGAGTACTGAAACCAGATAGCTCGCTACTCAAGTGGTACGTAGCTGTAAAAAGGCACCTATCCATAGCTGTAAAATAGCACCACTTCCTACGTGACACCCACAGTGTTTCTGCAGGAAACAGCAAAGGTCACGGAGAACAGGAATACATGGAAGGTGTAATTCCAAACAAACCTGGATGCGGTTGCCATGGTGTGTTAATCACATGAGCGGTGACCTGCTGTCTGAATCATGAGATCCTGAAGTACTCCAACATTTGCTTCAGTATGTACTCTAGTGTCACAGATAGTGAGAGGATATACTTCGTTATTGCAGTCTGTGCTAGTTATAACTTAACCCTACTCTTATTATTGCTTTAATCGTTCTTCTTCCTAGTAGCCATCTGGGAATGGATTTCCTGGTGGGCTGATTGCTTCTAACTAGCAGCAGTGACACTGCTGGTACCTCACCGACCTTGTCTCTTACCATAAATTCCTTTGACACAGACACTGGGAAAAATACTATAAACGGCATGTTTATTTCAGCATAAATATGCAAAGTGCTTTGTATTATTCAGGCAGGTAGTTATGGTCACTGCCTGAAAGAGAGTGAAATTTCAGATGACTTCTAGAGAAGGAAAATATTTTTCTTTGATCCTAAGATCGATTTTTCTCCATGTATCCATGGAATTACTCTTTCAGTAGTGTTTTTTCACATCAAAAGATAAAATGCCATCCTCTCAAACGAATGAACTTTGAACACCTGCTCTCCAAAGAGCAATGCTTCATAATGGATCGGTCTGGTAACTTGCTGGAAGATGGGGACACCATTCTGTCCCAGCAGTTACTTGGCCTGCTGTGCTTTCTCTCCTCCACCTCTAGGCAGTGACATGGAGTTTCTTTCAGAGAGACACGCTAATACAGAAATGAGTTTCTTCATCTCCACTAAAGCAGTGGATTGATCACTCAAAAAGTTGGAGGATTAGAGAAACTGGACAACATGGGGACCTGCTGAACAGATATTTATACCAGGCTAATGTGCTTGCTCTGGTAGACTTACAAAAGTAGTGGGCGTATTGAATTCCTCAGGGAAGTATATTGTCACGCTTGGGTGGGGTTTATTTCAAATGGCAAAGTTTTGGGTTGGAAAGGAGGTGTTTAAATGAGTATTGCAGAAATTTTCACTGGATCCTAATTAATGTATTCATTAATGATTAGAGGAAGAGAATAATCAGCATAGTAATGAAAACCCCCAGTGAGACTGGGTTGGAAAAGTTGTAAAAAATAGTGATACGTTTCATAAAGAAGCATTAGAAAGAAGCTGAAACAGCAACAAAAAAAGGCATTGCTGGAAACAAATTGGCATTATTTCAAGTTGCTTTGTTTCTTCTTCCCCAGAATTCCTTTATTTTTATTTATCTACCTAATTTCAGTTTCAGTGGTCTGCTCCTTTGCAGTTCTCCATCTGAAATGGTTGTTTTGGTAGCTTTGAACCTATTGGCAATTTATTTTTGTTTTTCCTCCAGATGATCTTTTGCTAGGTCACAAACTCGGCCCTCTTAGTTGCGGTGCCTCCCTGGTAGAAGCTACCAGCTGTGCTTATTCATTACACAAAAACCTCCTTGCCTGTGTGGATACCCAGGGTCTCCCAAAGCCTGAGGGTTCAACAACTAGGTAGCTAGCAAGAATTCCACCAGTAAAAGTGCTGCTTTTGAGCTCTTTCACGTTTTTGATGTTGGTTTTTAAGCGTAGTCCTCTACTAAGCAGTATAAGTATATGCAGTGCTAGAAATGATCATGTCAGGGGTCTCTGACTCCTAAATGTATCTTTTTTCAGTCTTTGGTGCTGGTGTCACGCCTTCCATATGTGAACTTGTTCCAGTCATTGCTGCAGCTGATTGCTCCGGAATATTTTGACAAGCTGGAGCCATGCCTGGAGGCAGGTGAGCAGTCAGATGTAGGAGGGAGGGTTTGCGTATTGAAATCTTTCAGCGGTTTTATCAGGAAGTTCCTGAAAGACAGCTGAAATGTTCCAAATTAGTTCATTCTGGAACAAATTCCAACAGGGAAAAACTTTCATCCAAGTGGTTGGCTTGTCAAAATTATAAACAGCTGTAAAGGATGCATTAATGGGAAATGTCTGACAACCTTAATAGATGATGCTGTCAGTTTTGCATACAATGTATTCCCAGAGAGAGGAAAAAACTGCTAATGCTACATCCCTGTCTAGGTCTTTACTGCACTACTCAACTTAATCATGATTTATCAACAGTATAGTGATGCTGGGCCTGCACTGGGAATAGTGGTGCAGACGTAAGTCTGGTGTCTGACCTAAACTTGCACAATTATTTGATACAGTGTGTGTTTGCAGCTAGCCCGGGGGACATGCGAACTAGGAATGAGCGATAATTAAATTGGCAGAACTCATAGGACCAGCTGAATTAGCGGTATTGACCTTCAGGTTAAACTTTTTTCTTTACCTGTGTCCCTGCAGTGTGCAATGAGATTGATCAGTGGCCGCCTCCTGTGCCAGGACAGACCCTGAACCTTCCAGTGATGGGAGTTGTCATTCAGGTACTCGTTGCTGATTTGTACTCAGCAGCAGACTGAGGCAAACAGGGAAGCGGAACATGTATTCCCTTTTCTTCTGGATGTTAAAATTGCTGCTTACTCTAGATTCTTTCCCTTTATTCCTAACCTCTGTACAATTAGAATTGATAATTGAGGAAGCTTTCTCACGTGGATGGTTGTTAGGGAAGAAAGCAAAGTGTGTGTGCATGCTAACCAATTCCATCTCCCTGGATAATCTGTCTGTTCTTATTTGTAATCTAGGTGAGAATCCCATCGAGGGTGGATAAGCCAGGATCAAGCCCAGTGAAGCAGTTCAATCAAGAGGTGAGATGAAGTGTGGCGTGACACAAGCCAGTGATGAGCAGAATCTAGACTGCTAAGGAAGGAGGGTGGAGAAGAACTGGAACTCTTTCAGCCTTATCCTGTTTGAATCCACTTTGGCCTGGGATTAATGTGGTTTAAGCTACCCATCTGGTTCAAACCGCACGCTCTCATGCCTGTGTCTTTCAAAACAGGAGACTCTGCACAGAATTTGTGTGCTTCAAGTTATGTATGTGCATTGTTCTCACAGTTTTTGTTCACCTTGCCTTTCCTGGGAATCCATGCATAGGTAGGTCTCCATGAGACCCTGCCTTAGTCTTCTGTGTTGTTTTGCAGCATTTGCTGTCTGAGCACCTTTACTGCTTTTATTCAGCTTTGATTTTGATTCTTGTTCTGTCATGATTTAACCCCAGTCGGCAACTAGGCACCACGCAGCCGCTCGCTCACCCTCCCCACCCCTCCGGTGGGACGGGGGAGAGAATCAGAAGAGCAAAAGCAAGAAAACTCATGGGTTGAGATAAGAACAGTTTAATACTTGAAAAAAAAATAATAATAATAGTAATTGTAATTGTAATGGAAAGTAAAAAAACAAGGGGGGGTGAAGGAGAGGAAAAAAAAAATTGATGCACCTGCTCACCACTCGCCAACCAATGCCCGGTCACTCCCCGAGCAGCGATCCCTGTCCCCCGGCCAACTCCCCCCAGCTTATATACTGAGCATGATGTCCCATGGTATGGAATATCCCTTTGGCCAGTTTGGGTCAGCTGTCCTGGCTCGGCCCCCTCCCAGCTTCTTGTGCACCTCCTCGCTGGCAGAGCATGGGAAGCTGAAAAGTCCTTGACTTAGTATAAATGCTGCTTAGCAACACCTAAAACATCAGTGTGTTATCAACATTATTCTCACGCTAAATCCAAAACACAGCACTATACCAGCTACGAGGAAGAAAATTAACTCCATCCCAGCCGAAACCAGGACAGTCAATTTGATTTTTTTTCCCTCTTTCTCTCCTTTGAATAATGTCGTATTTCACAACTTTTGCTACCCGTATTTACCAACCCTTATTGTCTCTATCTGTATCTTAAGCTTTGCCTTGCACCAGAGGAAACTCTAGAAAACAAAGGAGCAGACACAGGAAGTCTTTCACATCTTGAAAAGAAGGGATTCTTGGCTATCTTCTAGCAAGGAAATTCATTTGGACCTTGAATGCTCAATCCAGATCTGTTCCTGGCTCATATCTCTAAGTGTTAACTTTGTTCTCTTCTTTTTATGTTTATTGTAGAGGGAGGTACTTTGTGATTGATGTGGTCAGTTTAGATGGCATTTCAGTCAGGATGCTTCCATTTACTAACAGTTTGGGGGTTGTTTGATTTTTATTTTTTTTTTCCCCCCTCATTTAGAATCTGTTACCAGCCCCACTGGTACTCCCCAGTATTCATGAACTGGATCTCTTCAGGTGAGAGCCACCATCCCTGCAACCCTCTCCTTTCCGTCTGCTTTTTCTGCTCATAGTACCCTATAAATCGTAGGTATAGTGAAGATGTCAAATGAGGAATCAAAAATTAAATTACTGCTTTGCAGAGTGTCACTTAGCATACTGGGCTTGCAGAGCTTGTGCAGTGTTTAAACCGTGTGCGCTGCCCTTAACACAACCCCCTGTATCCTGGTTAGAGGGGGGTTTCTTTTCTTGACCTCAGCTGGTGATCAGCTTACGCTCTGAAGCATACACGTTGTGTGTCTGAACCAAACTTTTCAGCGTTATAGGTGCTATTCTAATAGACGTACATCTGCTGTAATCCACATGCGTTTTACTTTGCTTATGTCGTGGTTTAACCTCAGTCCCAGCCGAAACCAGGACAGCTTAGATGAAAAGACATACTGAGAGCAGTATGATCAGCAGGTTGCTTTACATTGCTGAAAACATTTCCTTTCAACACGTATAAAATGGTTGAGCAACAGCATGTGTAAAGACACATGGCATTCTGTTGCGGGATACTAAAAATCAGTCCTAGATTTCAAATTCCCGGATAGAAGCACATCTGGATGGGCTTATACGCAATAACCGTCTGGTCTTTTCTGAACTGCATTTCGAACCTCATTCTTCCTTTCGCTAACAGGTGTTTCCAGCCAGTGCTAATTCACATCCAGATGTTATGGGAGCTGATGTTACTGGGAGAGCCAATTGTTGTAATGGCACCATCCCCTACAGTTTCTTCAGAAATGGTTCTGGCACTTACCAGGTAATGCCTTCAAATTCTGAGATACAGGTAACTATAATAATAAATTCTGGCAGTGTTTCTCTTTCAGATCCACTCTTCTGCCAAGTCAATTGGTTTAGGTTTAGTTTGCCTATGAAAGCATGTAAGACAAATAGCATAGCAAAAGAGTCTTACTCATATTCCACCAATGGCAGAGAAGAGTAAAAGTGAATCTCCCGTGTTGGGAGACCTGATGGTTCATAGCCCCGAGGAACTTTGTCTCCCCAGCTTTGAACTCTGCTTTAGCAAAAAAAAAAGCCTGGAACTCCTCCAGAGCGTTACCTCTGGCAGGACAAAACACTGCTCTAGCACATAAACCTGGTGTAAACACACATTCCTCCTCTGTGAGGTTTATATGGCAACTATTCTGTTTATTGTTACAGCTGCCTTGCTCCTCTGAGGTACTGTTGTGACTACCGCCCCTATTTTACTATCCACGACAGTGAATTTAAAGAGTATACCACCAGGACACAAGCTCCGTAAGTAGCCAGTAGACCCTTGCTACCCACTTCCCACTGTGTGAAGGAAACCCTGAGATTAGCATTGTTCTGCTTTTTTTCCCCTCTTTCTAGGCCAAACATTGTTGTGGGAGTCACAAACCCTTTCTTTATCAAAACTCTCCAGCACTGGCCACACATTCTTCGGGTTGGGGAGCTCAGAATGTCAGGTAAGGGTGGAAGCAAAGTCCTGTTGTGCTGATAGACCTTGTTAGAGGCTAGTAGTGAGCTGACAGTTGCAGTGCTAGCCATCATTTTATACATCTTCATTCCTGTGAGAGCTGAGGAACCAAAGGGAAGTCTAGACCCTGACTCAGTTGATGTGCAGGATGAGCGCACGCAATGGTGAAGACAAATCGTTGAGAGGATAACTTGCTGTGTTTTTTTTCTGAAACATTAAGAAAAGGAGAAGTCCTTCCTGGGCAGGAGAGAGAAAATTGCATAAAGAAGAACAGAGAGGTAGAGAGAGAGACCCTGATTATTATCTATGAAACCAAGAAAACCTCTAGTTTGAGGAGTGGGGTTTTTTGCAATGCCTCCTTAACACGTTCCTGTTCCAAAATTTTAGCAGGAAAGCTAGCAGACGAGAAGGCTTATGTGAGGGTGGAGTTAAGGGAGGATGTGATTTAAGGTGTACAAGTGTAGGACTGGACGTTCTCGAGTGCGAAGTCTCTCTGCGTGCTGTGGCTGTGAGGGTAGATTCAGAGCCTGAACTAGTCATTTGACGTCTTTCCGCAGGAGACCTGCCCAAGCAAGTTAAGGTGAAGAAGCTAGCTAAACTAAAAACTCTAGACACGAAACCAGGTAAGTCCTTTTGTCAGACATCATTTAATTCTATTTACCCTTCCATGTGGGGAATTTTGCAGGATTTGCAGGCATGTGAACATTGCATACATTATTCTTTGTATCTCAACAAACGGACATTTTGGTGTTACCATCTTCTCATACTCGATGTGCTACACAGTTCTCTGTAGTGGCATCCCCCATCTAATACAGAAAAACTGTACATCTTTGTTCTGAGATTGAAAAAGCCAGTTGAACAAATTATTTTAGTGTCGGGAGAACTTCTGATTTTCTTGATTTTATTTTATATATCATATCCGCTTTTTAGATGCGATGGAAGTCAAAGGAACTTGCTCACCTAGATACAGCCATCTGTCACTTAACTAACTGTTCAGCTCAGGCCTAGCCATAAGCTGACTCCAGTAAGTTATCTCACCATAAGCTTAGCATAAGAAGGTCCTTGAGGTAGTTCGGTGTCCTTTAATCCTGCTGTGAGCACTGGCTGCATTAGCAATTTCGTAGTTTTTTAAATTATTTTTTAATAATTTTTGTAATTATACACACACAGCTGCCAGGGTTTGTGCTAGGAATTTCAGTTCTGTTATCCCTGCGCTATATAATAATATATAATCTAGAGCCTCCTCTAGATACGTGGACAAAGTTTTGTTTTTAACTTCTGTTTTTTTCTGGTTTGGTTTTTTTTTTTTTTTTTTTTCAATCCAGGAATCTATACTTCTTATAAAACATTTCTTCACAAAGACAAAACCCTGATAAAAAGATTACTAAAGGTAAGCGGTTTCCACTCTGTCCTACATCCTGTATGTCATTATGGGAAAACCGTGCTAACAGCTTGGTTTAAACAAACAAAACTCTCCAAAAGGAACGGACTTCTTACAGCATGTAATGATTTAGTCAAGTATGCTTGGACATGTTTATCATGCCAGTATTAAAATTTTTCGCTTAATATTATGGATTAAATGCTGGCACTAATGATAACCTACGTGAGAACAATTGTTATCAAAAAAAGAGTCTGAAAAAACAGATTCTCTGTAGAGAAATGTGAGCGATGGGTTTAACTAGAGAGTGGAGTATGTGTTTTGGGCGGTACAGTTTTACAGACTACTCTGGACTGGTTGCTTATAGCTACGGTGTTTGCAAATTCTGCGTCTGTCTGCGTCATAGAGAATAGCACCTTTGTGAGTGCGCTGCTTGTGCTTGCAGGGGATTCAGCGGAAACGCCCATCTGAAGTCCAAAGTGCCCTTCTGAGGCGTCACCTCCTGGAGCTCACCCAGAGCTTCATTATTCCCCTGGTGAGTTGAGCAGAGACTTGTCAGAGTGGTGTAAAGGTGAGGGGAGGTGAACAGGAGGTGCTCGAGTGACAAGTTTGCACTTGCCCTCTTTTATTCACCCGTAGCTGAGCATCTGTAATAGATTCAGGATGCGGCACTCTGTAGAGATGTTTTACTCCATGGAAAGGAACTAAATGTCTCTTGAACGCAAATTTTAGTAATTAGCATAAAAGTCTGCAGGTTGGATATTCAGCACACTGTGTGTAAAGACAGAACATTGTTTCCTGCAATGTAGGAATAGGTGTTCCATGTTATTTGATTCTAATGCCAAGTCTTTGCTCTTTTCAACAGGTAGTCAAAGCAGATATATAGGGAAGGGACGGGAGCCCAGAACATTCCTCTTCCCCTCTAACGCTGGAATCAAACCCATTGCCAGTGTGAAACCCTCCCTTCTGGCTTTGGGAGGCTTTGCTGTAGAGCTTAAGAGGCCTGTCCACGTGGTGATCACCACCCTACGGCAGATTTTAGTGAACGCTTTCTTTCAAGGCCTTCCCTGTCTAGTCCCACTAGAATACTGCTGGTGCTTTTTTGGTGACCATCCAGTTGGCCAAGTTTGGCTCCTCCACTTTGTTTTCTACATCATCTTAGGAGGTAGTACACGGGAGGACAGAGCATCTTCTCAGATTCTAGTCCCTCCTGCCAACTTCTTCCCACCTGACCTTTTCTCACATGGCAGGCTTAGGATTCTTGCAGCATAGTTTTGTGACCTAGCCCCTGGTGGGAAACAAGCTGGAACACTTAGGCTCATGTAAAATGCAACTATGAAGAAAAAAACCAGAGAGAGTAGGAGGCTGTTGATTGGGCCTATGATGCGTTGGAGAAGACCATCCCACTCAGTGACCACGCAAGAGGCGCCTCGATTGTTGTAACTTTTCAAAATTTTTTTTTAAATTTCTTCTTAGGAGCATTATATTGCCAGTCTGATGCCTCTGCAGAGGGCCATTACTCCGTGGAAGGTATGTCCAATTTTCCCATCGCTTCTGCTTTCCTTTGACTGCGGGGATTGGGAATTGTTATGCCGTATGCTGATCGTATACACATATACTGATGATACACTGTGTGAGCTTCCCTCATTGAAGGAAGAGGGTTAATACTCCTTTAAAAAAAAAAAAAAAAGTTGAAACAAACATTGGGACAGATGCTTCCTGTTTTGCAGTAAGCTCAGCTATTGTGAATCTAATTTGAATTTTATTAGCAAGGCTGGTTAAGATGTTCATGCATTTTTTTGTTCTCATAGTTACTGAGTCTGCCTGGTGCAGCCTCTTCCATTGCAAATATAGACCTCATTTTGCCCCCGTTTCTTTTGGGTGCTGTGTCATACGGCCTTTCTGTTGTGCAGAATCCTCCACAGATTCGTCCTTTCCGTCAGGAAGATTTCATGAAGACCCTTGAGCATGCTGGTCCCCAACTTACCTGTGTACTTAAGGGTGACTGGTTAGGCCTCTACAGGTAAGATTTTGGTAGTTACTTGCCTTATCCCCTTAAGAGCTGGTGCAAGATATAATGAACATCAAATCCTGAATTAGAATTGGGAGCAAAAAGGGAGTTTCGGGACAGAGACCGGTCACCTGAAAAACTCATGCCTATGAAGAATTGATTAACTAATAATGGTCAGGAAGAGCAAGTGCAGGGCAGACTCAATCCTGTGTTTTATGTGGTCTTTTAAATGAGTAGATACAGTCGGGTTTAGAAGCTGTTGACTCTCCACCTTTGGGAATTTAAACTAAGTCCTCACTGCTGGAGAAGAAGGGGACTCATCTCTGACATCAGCTATGTCGTTTATTGTCCTCCAGGGAATCTTTCTTTTTGAAGCGTCTGGTCCTGGGCAGATGGGGTATATAGACTTGTAGGTCTTCATCCAGTAGTGGTTTTATGTGTTTGTACAGCATTCAGGACAACGGCCATTTCGTTTTTACTGCGTGATGGCAATGCCTTTAGAACATAGAAGGACGTAGTTTCTTCAGGGTAGAATTTAAGAGAGCATGCAGGAGAGTTTGTCCGTAGTTTTCGTAAAGGATAATTAGTTATAAATGGGATGGATAAGACACTTAATCACAATGTGAGTAGGAAAAATCCAGCAATCAGATACCCAGTGGGAAGGAAAATGGGAGATGTACGGATATGGAGAAGGGAAAATATTCCAGAAAGTGAGCAGAGACAATAATCCTGGATTAGTATGTTTTGTTGCTGTGATAAAGTTTGTACCATTTTGTGCTTTAATGTATTCAGCAGAAAACAAGCAATTCCACTCCTTATGGCATAGGTGTGGCAGACAGTAAGATTTAATTTTGGATATCTAATATTTTGAAAAATAGTAACAAACAACAAGCTGTTTCAATAAATTGGTTGAGGTTTGCAGGCACATTCCAGGGTTCTTAACTGTGTGAGATCTTGTGCATACACTATTTCTTGTGTTCCTAAGTCAAACCCTTAATTAAAAAATAAGTCTGTCTGTATCACAGTGGCATCTTGAGATCTTGGCTGGGTTTAGGACTCCGCTGTGCTGGGGAGAGCGCACGAGAGCAAGACTCCTTGAAGTTGCAAAAAGAAACTGTACAAACACCAGCTGAGTTCTGCTGGCGAAGTGCTCTCTGCAGGTAGCCTGAGGAAGTAGCTTGAAGAGATACTAAGTGGGCCACTCTCAATAGAGGAAAATGCTGAAATACAGCATCTGAGATATCCCCGCTGTTAATCAAAGGGTTGCAAAGAACGTGCTGCTAAAGTGGCTGTCACTCAGCTCTAGATGGCATCTTAAACTTTCTCATCTTTTTCTTTCTCTGCTGCCACAACCCTTGTCTTTCAGTTAGTGGCTTTTCAATCCCATTTTGAATTTGATCTAAAGTTCTATCACACTCCGAGATAAAAACAGGTATTGTGCTGCCCTCTGTTCATTTTCCTGCGTAGCTCAGTAAAAACAGAGGTTTATTACTGTACTGCACTGGAGAGGTGTAAATTACACATCCTTTGACATAGCCTAGATGATACCTTGTTTGTGTAGGAGAGATGTAAATCACCAATTATATGGGACTTAGGTCCATGCTAGCAAATGGTTGGCAGCTTTAAATATCAGGAAAGGAGAGGAATTAAGCAAGATACTGCAGAGGAATTTCTTCCCATGTTGAACCATCCCAGTTATCATAACTCCAAAGGAAAAGTGGGCTGCAGAAGGGCAAAGAGCACTGCTTCTTGCATTGGCTGAGGCTTGAGCTGGTGCAAAGGAAGGTGCGAGACCGGCAGGATTGCCCCTCTCGTTGGTGACAATCTGCTAAAGCTGCTCAGCTGTATCATGTTAATGCCTGACAGAAGAGAAGTCTCTGGAGTAGATGAGGTATGAAAAGAGCATATCAGCTCATAATCGGTTACCATCACTATGACACTGTGAATCAGAATGTCTTTTCTTCTCACATCTGTGTCTGCTGCAGTAGGAAGGGAAATCTGTGTGCAACGGAGCCAGCGTGCTTCTCTGGGTCCCCCTCTGTCCCCTTCTCAGTGTCTCCTCTCTTTCTGCAGGCGTTTCTTCAAGTCTCCCAACTTTGATGGCTGGTACCGTCAGAGGCACAAGGAAATGACCCAGAAGCTGGAGGCCCTTCATTTGGAGGCAATCTGTGAAGCGGTATGTTCCAGCTGCAGGTATTAAAACCAACACCAGCCTTCTCAGGCCTGAAACCTGGGAGGTGAGGGCAGTGCTACCTTGGACACTTGTTGACACATCTTCATTCTGCACTGATGGATGGGGGACAGTGCTCCGTGCCCTTGGGAATCACAGCTCTGCCTCATGTCTGCCAGTGCACAGGGATAGCAGCACATGTGGGGGACAAGAACACGAGCAGCTCAGCCCCCCTACTTTGTTAGCCAGTGCAGGTCCTGCTCTGGCTGCTTCTGTCAACTATTTTTCATTCATCAGGCCCTTCCCAAGCCAACAGAGTGCCAGACTGGAAGCGTCATCTGTTGCTGGCTTCCTCAATGCCTAATGAAAATAGGTAGGATTTTTAGCAGTGACTGCTGGTACGATTTCTTAAACTGAGCAGCTGCTGGGGTAGTCCCAGGAGCTCTGGCATCCTACCCAGGTGCATCTTCAGCTGCAGCGCTTGCTTCACTGTTCAGCAGTGCGGGCCCTCGAGCATGGTGTGGGGAATGCCAAAGCTGTCTCCTTCTTTAACAGGCCTGACTCTGGCAAATAGATTTAAATTCTGAGCACAGCACAAGATTCACGGTGCTGACTGGAGGAGGGGAGCCCTGCACTGCCTTCGTATTACTGCATCTCTCCTTGATTCTTCTCTTGCAGGCAAGAGCTTGATGCTGTCATGGTCAGAAAAGTGGGGAGAGCTCTGTCTTGCTCATTTAGGTTTAATTGCTGCGAGCAGAGTTGTGAAAGAGGATGAGAAACCTCCTTGCTTTTATTTCAGGCTTTGCTTAGGGGTATCTCTTTTAGAAAAGCTTCTGTAAAGAAGAAGTGTCCCTGAAGAAAGCTGTTCTCTCTCTTTAGAACATTGTGGCCTGGATGAAGGACAAGTCTGAGGTGGAGATTGTAGACCTGGTGCTAAAACTTCGTGAGAAGCTGGTAAGTTTTCCTCCCTTCTTCCTGCACTCATTCCTTTCTGTCTTGTTGCTTAGAAAACTTTGTTCTCGCTCCCTGATTTGGAGAACTGGCAAATGGGACAGTCGCGAAGCTTTAGTGTTTGTGTAGAAAAGGGTTCAAAGTTCTGACTCGTTTCATCTCCCTGAGGCTCGGGTGACAGTTTCCTGTCTGTCGTCTCGCACCCCGAACTAAAGAGACAACGTGAAGTTTGCTCAGTCAATGGCAAAGCGGAAAGAGGAACTTTGAAGCTATTATAAAACTCCTCTGTTTCTCTCCTCTCTCTCCCTGTAGGTAAGAGCCAGGTGCCAGCACCTCCCTGTGAAGGAGGAAACTCTGCAGCGGGTGGGCCTGTATATTGAGACCATCATTGGCTCCTTGCCGGAGGATCTCCAGACTGTGCTGCACCACCACTGAGCACGGTGAAGGGACTCTGTTGGAGAAGGAAGGGCCCTCCCACCCTGCTCCGAGCTGTGGGCAGCTGCAGTTGCATTTGGAAAGGAAAGTTCTTCCCCCATCCAGCCAACGTGACCCGATGTGGACCGTGCTCACAACTGTGTATGATTTTGAGCACGTGAGCATGTGGGTCAGAACTGTAGCAGAAATGGGGAACCGTGTGCACTATTCTCTGTCTAGTCCTGCTTTGAGGAGCTGGATTAGGGGATTGTAAATGAGAAACTGTTCCCTGTGTGGCTGTTAGTAGGTCAGAAAGTGGCAGCCAGGCTTCCAGCAGCATGTGATAGGCTGTGCAAAACATGTGTTGCCCATATATACACATCCATCTTTGTCTAGTGCTTGGGCTCTCAAAATTTCAATGCCGCCATCCTGCCTGGAAGAAGCAGGACCAGCCCTGTAGGGGGGAGTTGTTTTCAGGAGAGCTCCTGATGATAATGAGAGAGATGCTAGTCCCCCACGTACAAATGATGTGAAAAAATTGTCACTGCCCATTCAGCAGCCTGACTCATGCCGGCAAGAGCTTCAGCTGTGATGGGAGTGGGAGGATGAATTGCTGGACGTGGAATGCTGCTGTTTTTTCCCCAAGGCAGAGACAGAGTAGAAGGGGCTGGTGCATCTGCAAGGAACAGAGCTCTCCAGAGATCACGGCTGGGTGATGTGTGAGTGGGAATAGCTACTGGAGCTCCACAGAGAGGAGCTGGCCTCCAAATGTAATTTATTCTGCTTGAAAAATCAAGTTTGTGTGCTCTAATAATGTACAAGACAGCTGGAGCTCTGCCTTGGGCAATGAGACATCTAATGTGGTAGCTCACTTGCCGATAAAACATGTTGGAGAATCTGATTTTTACAGCCTGTGTCAGCCTTGCCAAGTGGGAGCTCACGGAGTGGCCCTTGCGTGGGTGCGAGGGCCCCGCTGTGAGAGGTGCGTGCTCGCCCTGTGCTGGGGTCAGTGGGGAGCAACCTCTCCAGCTCTCACCACAACTTGTTCTTACCACAACCCGGTTTCCAGCTCGGTCATTCTGCTCCCGTTCACCTCTTGGGAAAGAGAGACACGTGTGTGTGCTTCTAGGATGAATGTAGGAAAGACTTGAGGCTCTGCTACCGGCTTTGGAGGCAGTTGCCCTCTGAGAGAGCAGTCTTTCTGCCCGCTGCCTTGCAAATGGATTTACTGTAACCCCAGGGTTAATTGCTGCTGCTGTCACTGCATTTCACCATCTGCCAGTCTGGCCAGGGCCTGAATGTTTGCCTTAAGAATGGTTTTCGGATGGGTCTGGCAGCCTGGTGCACTCCTGTTCTGTAAGAAGCCCCGGAGCGTACCTTCGCACGTGGCAGGAGAGTTCGGCATTTCAGCCGAGACCTGCACAAAGCTGTCGGCAGTGCCCAGAGCTCATGGGGTAGAAGCTGTGCTGTTTCACCAGCAGTCTCTGCCCGTTGCTGCACTGCCTCGGGGCTGGGTCAGTGAGTCTCAGAGGTGGCTGAACCCTTCCTGCGTTTTCCCCTCCAGAGCCAGGCACGGACAGTGCAGGAACAGCGGGAGGCTGCTCGGTTTCCCACCGCCTCCAGCCTGGAAGCGGCCAAGCGAGGAGACACGGCCATACCTCCCCGTAGCAACGAATTCTGTACAATACTCCTTAGTGGCAGCCCTGCCTGTACAGTGTATATTCTGTATATAGAGTTCGTGTGTGCGTCCGTGCAATAGCTCTGCAGTGACTGTGGTGGACCGAAGCACTAATGTATAGTAGAAAATACTAGTTTAAAAAAAAAAATAAGCCAAGCTTGTCTCCTGTTTTTGGGTCTCAGTAGATTTATTTGTTTAGGAATGGGGTTTCTCTGCCGAGGTGCTGTTGAGCTTGGCCGCTCATGGCCCTCAGCGTGGTGTTTTCTTAGTCTCCATCAGACGTCTGTCCGGGGCGCTCGGTCAGCACGGAGGTTCCCGTCCCCTTTTGGCAGACTTCTCCACAGGGTTCGCTAAGCCCAGCCCTGCAAAGGGCAGCTCGCACCCGCCTGCTGCTGTGCGTCCCTCTGCCCTACCCACGGCACGTCCGATGCGCCTGCAAAGCAGAGGCTGCGTGGGGCGGGGGGTCCGGCGGTCAGAAGCCTTGGGACCAGCTGCCCGCCTCAGCCACTTGGGCAGACAAACCCCCTTGCCGCGGATCTCGGGGTTCAGGTTCACTTCAGGCTGCCGTCTTTTCCCCCTCTTTGTACCCAGTTGTGTCCTTTTGGCTCTTGTGTGCTGGTGGCCGCTGTTGTGTACGCTGTTTTCTCTCCCCCCCCAGCCCTGTCACCACTCCTTCCAGGATGGGTTTGTCCTTGGCTGGTTTTGATACTCCAGAGACGCTGGCACTCCTGGATCCCGCTCTCTACCTCTTTCTACTTGGTTATTGGTTTTTGGTTTTTGTCATCCTGGCCAGCTGCTCTTCCTTTTAACACCCTCTGTAGGTCCTGGTTTGTCGCCTTCCCTCTCACCGGGTTGGAATCGTGGCCCTGCCGCTGCGTGCCCCGACGGTGCCCAACCTGCAGCGCTGGCCGTGGGCCTGCCCCACGCTTGTCCAACGGTATTTTCACAGAAACGTGGCACTACTGGAGAGATGGGGAGGGTCACCCTTGTTTTCATAGTCTTGTGGTTTGTCTCTCTTCTGCTCCCCCAACCTCCTTACTCTTTTCCAGTCCTTCCTTTCCTCTGGGAATCTCCTGGAGTGGGGTCAGAGGTCGACCCAACTTGTCCTCCCCATCGCTGTGCACCTACCTCCGCCTCTCTGCTCCCCCACCCGTTTGCTCCCATTTCTACTTGCAGAGCCCTTGCCACCCCTGTAGCCCTAGCAGCGGGTTTGTTCCTATTTCTCCTAGCAAGCCTCAACCTAATTATTTTCTCTCCCAACCACCGTGTGGGAGAGGGTCATACCACAAACACTTCTGGCGCTCACCTGGTACCCACAGGAGGAAGCCGTGGGTGCTCGCGGCCTCACGACCTGTGTTACACCAAAGCAAACAGCGGGTTGTACTGTCCAGCAGTGATTCATCCCTCACGTCCTGCATGGGTGCGCTGTCCCGCCCTGACGCCAAACAAAACGTTCGTCTTCCTTGCTGCGTCTTCTTCTGTACCAATACAGGTTCTACGGCCCCGGGGGCCAGAGGGTGTGCCCGGAGCTGGGTCGGTGCACGCACCTTTATCTCGTGCAGTGCTCAGCAGCCGCTGGCTCATCTTCCTGTCCTCTTGTAGCTGTCCCTCAACAGCCCAAACGTCCTCCTTCAGGTATTACTCCTCTTGACTATGTATTTTTAGCTTTGCATTCCTCCCGAGGAGGTCAGATCCTATTTCCTGCAAATCACACCCATTATTATCCTTTTCACTTTCCTACCTAGGCTTCTACGCACCATTCATTTTCTCTCTACCCCCCCTCATCTTCTAACAGGCTTTTCCGCTCTGCCCTGTTTGTAAGTCCTGGTTCACGTGCCTGTATTAAGAGCCTGGGAACTTGTCCCTGTCCTCCCCCAGCAACGTCTGCATTGTGCTGCTGGTAATAACCAACTTTTGAATGACTCTTCAGTCCTCACCCCGCTCCTCACCTCCATTTCTGGTGGCGCGGGAGTCCCAGCGATCACCAAACAGCATGCTGCTGGGTGGCAGATGGGACACTTCCAGAGCCACTGCCAAGTCAGCGCCGCGCCACTCCGTGCTCCCACCTCCCCTGTGCGGTAGCTCTCCCGTGGTCCCTGCCGTCACCCCACCGCAGCCCTCGTGGGCTGTCACACCTCTCTGCTCATTGGTACTTGAGCCCATCTCAGCACCATCTCCAGCCTCAGCAGCTTTCGATGGCACTCCTGGCTCTTGCCCTGAGCTATTTTCCCTGGGCTGGAGGTCTCCAAATGCTCTTTACGTGTCCCTTTGTGCTGGCTGATGGCACGATGGGGGTGAGCGTGGCCCTGCAAACACCCCTGGAGGGTTTATCTTTGCACGGGTGATGGTGCTTGAGCACTCAGCCCCAGAAGTAGACGAGACACGAGCAAGCATTTGGGCTGATTTTAACTTCATGGTGGAGAAGCTGGGGCCTGGCAGGAGGCTGTAGGGGCAGAATCATCCCCAGCCATGGCTCCTTCATCTCCGTTGACATGGCCTTGGCCAGGAACCTTCCCCCCGAGGCAGGAAGGAGGCATGAGCCGCCTGGCTCGCTGCCTGTTCCTGTTACTTATCTAACAGCAGAAAAGCCCAGGAGCACCTCAAGCATAACACCTTTATTTGTTAGCACCTTCTCCCGAGCCCTGTGGAGGAATTTGGATTGCTCTCTGGCAGAAAGCGTAACACTGAAACAAGACCAAACAGAATAGAAAGAACCGCCACCTTCCCTGGGATAGTTGCAGTTGATGTTCAGTTGCTGGAACCTCTAGGGATTGCCAAATTGTCTGTGTGCCACCAGCCTCCTCCCACGGCACCTAAATGCTCGTGAGCCTGTAAAGCCCTGCTGCTGCCAACAGCCGAGTCGTTCATGGTGCAGAACAGGGGCATCCTTCTTCCAGAGAGCTCCTGTCCCATCTCCCGTGGTCCATCTCCTGTGCAGCGACTGCTCGTGGTTTTGCTGTCTGCATGGTGCAGGCGGTGGGAAGTCGGGCTCCCTCCAGCAGCGAGGGGCTACAGGTGGGCTTCCCACCGGGGCAGAGCCACTGCAGCCCCCCACCGCTGTCAGAAACCTGCCCAGCACTGCCTGCGCCTTGCTCGAACCTTTCCAGGCACGAAGGGCTGAGTCCAGAGAGATCCTGCCTGGCTACGGACGGGCTGTGGGGAACTGCCGGGGATGCGCAACTCCTGCCGAGGCTTTGGGCAGCCTGGAGGCACCGGGATGAGGTGGCAGCCTAGGGAACAGCCCCCAGGGAGTCATCATAGAAAGTCTTGAGGCCCCAGCGGTGCTGCAGGGAGGATCTCTTGCCCACTGCCTCCTGACGGAAGTTTTGCCTCAGCCAGCCATAGACCAAACTGTGCAGAAAGCCCTGGAGGGAGACGGTCAGGGCCTGCAAGAGAGAGGGCAGCAGCGAGTGCTGCCTTTACCTGCCCCTGGGCTGCCCTGCGCTGCAGGAGTGCTGCAAACCCCATCGCCCTCTCCACGCCGGAGAGGAGCCGCGTGGGATCTGCCCACATGAGTGCACAGGCAGGGTGACAGAGGGACACAGGAGGTGGCTTTCCTCTTGGTGTGGTCAACTAAAACAAGGCAAACAGCTGGGCAGAGCTAAGGAGTGAAACACCAACCACCAAACCAGGGGGAAGAGCCCCGGCTCTGGTCCCCCGGCTGGGACCAGGGCTGCCACCAGCAAGCCGGGGCCTCTGTCCTGCATCCGCCCCGGGTGGCACCTCTTGGGTGTCACCAGCGCGGGTTGGCAGCACCCCCAGAGCTCACCCTGCCCGGGGAGGCATTGCTCCGGTCAGTGGGGACCGGTGTGCTCCCGCTCCCCTCGCCCAGCTCCCGTAGCCCTGCCGCTGCGGCACAGGGGCAGCACAGCTCTCACAGCCCCACCGTCCCAGCGGGGCCCCCCCCCACCCCATCACCACTCACACATCTGACGGGGACAAATGTCCCAGCTCTGGAGCCCAGGAAACGGGTTTTTACTTACTGTAGCAACATAGAGGACAAAGACCGAGGCAGGTTTGATGCTGGTGAAGGAGAGGAGGGTGAGGAGGAAGGCTGTGGATGGAAGACAAAAAAGACACTCCTTTGTCTCCCTTTCTCTGATAATGCTTCATCTGGAGTTTCCCTCTCCAAGTGGCAAAGGCCCTTCCCCTGTCACAGCCTATTTCCCATGGCACAGGGGTCTACATAGGACAAGCACATATGTGTACGAGGTCCTTCCCAACGCGCTGCCCAAGGACCTTGGGGACCTCATTGCCACAGGTTTCTGTAAGGCTGAAAGCATAAATGGGCCCCCAAAGGGATGAGATATTGCTAAAAAGCAGGCCCATCAAACACAATCCACCCTCCAGCTCAGGAAATACCACTGGAAAAACCTGCCATTGTAAGAGCAGGGTGGGCTAAACCAGCCACTGGTTGGACTCAACAGCAGTGATCGGGGCTGGCTGTCCTCTCATTCTGGGTCTGCCCAGCCATGGGGTCCTACAGACACCCGGAGGCTTTGCAGTTATTCAGTCTAAGCCTCTTGGACCTGGGTGCTGTCTCAGCCCAGGAATAAAGGGGCTGGAGCAGGAGTTGTGGTGGCTTTTGCCTGCCAGGGCTGCGGGGCATCCCCACTCTGACTTGCCTGGCGCCCAGCAGAGCAGGAAAACCAGCTGGAAGTAGTGAGAGACTTTGCTGACGCTGCGGATGCTCCTGCCCGCAAAGCCGTCCTTCCCCAGGGTCAGCAAGGGCGCCGCGGCATTCCTCTGGCACCAGAGCTTCACCCTGCCATACAGGAGCTGGGCGGCGGGGAGCGGCATCAGCCGGGGCGCGCTGGCTGCTGCAGCCGGACCCTGTGCTCGCCCCGCTGCACTGTGCTGTGCCGCTGGCTTACCGTGCAGCAGCTGAGCACCAGCAGCAGGTACAAGAAGAAGATGATTTTCCCCTCCAGGCCCACGTCCTTCCTACCTATGTACTGAGAGGCAATGGGAAATCAGCAGGGCCACGGGCCAGCCCTGCCCCGAACGGCTCCTTCCACAGGGGCAGGGCTGAGCCGTGCCACAAGCCTCACGGCATGGGAGCAGCCAGCGTCAGGGCACTGCCGGAGCTGGGCGCTGCCCCTCTGCCTCTGCTTGAGCAGGGACACCCCTGCCCTGTCCCTCTGGCAGCATCTGCCCTTGCACTGCGGACCTGCTGCCTTCCCAGTGTCCTTCTGAGCCCACGCGCCCTTGGCAGCATTGCGCAGCGGTGTCTGCTAGATGGGGAAAGGGAACGGTGGAACGGACAGGCACCCAGCAGTGCTGACCTTGTAGCAGTTATCCTGGGCACGGTGGATGAGGAGCAGGCAGCTGAAAGGACAGAGGATGCTGGTGGTGGTCCCAGCATCGTCCCTGGGGCATTTTTTGATTTCTTCCCCCACCCCAAAGCCTTCACCACACAGAGGTATCCCTTGCAGAGGCTGCGGCGTGCCCAAGCCCATTGGGAAGGGAGGGGGGTGCCCACCCCCGGCTCGCTCCTGGGGTCAGGGTGGCAGGACGGTGGTGTACCTGGAGCAGTAAAGGCTGTAGGTCTCATGGGAGCGGTTTCCTTTCCACGGCACCACGGGCTCGATGGGTCTTGGCGCGATGTTGGTGAGGGAGGTGCCACGGGCGATCAGCTGTCCCAGGAGTGTGAGCGCTGGCACCAGCCTTGCAGGGAGAGGTGGAGGTGAGCGTCTCTGTCCGGTCCTGGGCAGAGCCAGGAGGGCAGGTGCTGTGCCGCAGCCCTGCTCGGGGTGGAGAGGGGGCTGGGGCTGGTGGCTAGCACCTACCAGGCCAGGATGTAGGGCAGCCCCTGCCATGCGTTCTCCAAGCACCCGCTCTTCTCCTGCAGGGAGGAAACCGCCGGTCACCCAGGGCTGCAGGTCTTGCGGCAGCTTGAGGCTCCAGCCCCGCTCTGCCAGGACAGAGGGTGCAGGGGAAGCCACTAACGCCCAGGGAAAAGGGCTGCCCTTGGACACCCCCCCCCCCCCCTCCCCCCCCCGCTGCTCCCCGGGTCCTCATAGGGCCGGCGTGGCTGTGTGCGGGAAGGGCGATGCCCAGCTGCACCACGGCTGGGGGTCACCAACCTGCAGAGCTGCCACGTGCCAGGCTCTCCAGCCGCGGACGGTGCGGTAGGCTTCGTATGCGTAGACAACAACCATCAGGAATGAGACTGAGTAGAAGGTCTGGGAGAGGACGGGGAGAGCAGGCTTCTGCTGTGCCCAGCGTCCTGAAGGCACCTTCCCGCTTCCCTCCTCGTGCTCTGCACCCTGACGTCCTGCTCTCCCCCCCAGGAGCAGCTGCACAACAAAGGAGCAGCTCTCCAAGACACGCAGCACCAAGAGCAAATGGCCTCACGCTGTCCCTGCGCCCACCCCGGGGAGGGGGACCGGGTGGCCTCTCTGGCTGGCGGCTTTATCAGGGCAGGCAGCTGCAGGCAGTACTGACCACCCAGGTCCATCTGTCCTTGCTGGGCTCTAGGTGGCATGAACAGGGCTCTGCCCCTGTGTCCTGTCAGCAGGCCTGCAACCGCGGCGATGGTCGCCCTGTGCACTATGCAGCCGCGAAGGCTGATATGTGCGAAGTGGAGCAGAGCTGGCCCCGCGGCGCTGAGCCCCTCCTGGTCCCTGTCTCCGTGTGTGGCTGAGGCAAAGGCTCCATCACCAGTGGGATGAGCCTGGGGGCAGGAGGGAAGTGGCACTGCCCGCCGCGGTGTCTGCACACCAGGCAGGGCAGAGAGGAGCCGGTGGAGCCGCAGGCACTGGGTGAGTTTGGGCACGAAGGGGAGAGCACATCTGCACCGGGGAGAGCCGTGCTCTGCTTTGCTCTGGTGCACACAAGTGGCTGCGTTTGGGTTTGCCATCCCAGAGCTGGCGGCAGGGCATGGCAGGGCCCAGAGGGACACTGCGGGGGGGATGCAGCGCTCGCCTCACTGGGGCTGGGGAGAAACACTGGCCATGTTTCCCCAGGGAACCAGCCTTGGTGGCTCAAGACAGTGACAGAGGGAACAGGAGCCATTTCTTGGTAGGAGAAATAGTTCCCCACCCTGGGACTTCCCCGGGGACACTCCAGCCCGCAGACGGGTCTCAGCTGTTCCCGGCTGTATAGGAGGAGGTGCCCAGCTCCCAGTGCCTCCCCATGGTGTGAGCTGACCCCCCCTACCGTGGCCAGCATCAGTCCGTAGGGGCAGGCAGCGTACGCCGGGATGAAGAGCGGGGCTGGCAGCAGCTGGATGGTGGCTGTGCTCAGCAGCACGGCGGCAGCCAGGAAATCTGCCAGGGCGAGGAGGAAAAGGGGGCGAAGCTGGGGGATGGGACAGGACACAGTGTTAGCTCTGGCTGGCAGCGTCACCCCGGTGGCAGCAGCCCCTCCCTGGCTCTGCAGAGCTGCCGCAGCCACGTCCCTCCCCAGGCCGGCCGGGAGCGGAGCTGGGACTGGCTGCTCACCGGGGAGGCTGGTGCAAGTGTCCTCCATCTCCTGCCTTGCTCCAGTCCCACTGTGCATTAAGCCCAGCAGCAGCAGTGCTGGCCCAGCTCTGCCTCGGGCTTAGCTGGAGCTGAAACCCATCCCTGCGCCCCTAGGAGCCAGTGGCACTCACCTGGATGTGGCAGCACCGTCTCTGCCGGGAGGTGACAGCGAGGACCGATCCACTGCCCAGGAGGCTGGAAGAGACGGGGCTGGTGGTTAACGTCCTGGCGGAGCAGACCTGTTGGTGCCTCAGCATGGTGGCTTCCCACTGAACCTGTCCTGGCAGGGATCCTGCGCTCAGCCTCCCCTGAGACAGGCAGGGGCTGGCATGGGTATGGGGTGGGTGGGAGGGGGTCCCTTCCCCACAAAGGCAATGGGACGGGGCAGAGACCCAGGTTGGTGCGAGGCCAGATCCCCACGCCCCCAGTTCGGGATGTGTAAGACAAGAGGCCAAGTGCAGGCAGGGCTACGGCTGCTGCCTCCCCCCAGCACCACAGGGCCCAGCCATGGCCGAAGGGCTGGGGGGGCAGAACTCACCTCAGCAGCGAGGCCGGCAGGTAGATGCACGTCAGCACAAAGACCTGAGGGAGAGAGATTGAGAGGAGAGCGGGCTCAGGCGTCCTGCAGCAGGGCCACAGCGGGAGCCTCGTCTGCCCCATGGTGCGGGAGGACGTGGAGCCCCAGGCACAGCCGGACTCGCTCCCACAGGCATTCCCGGCCAAAGCAGCAGCAGGCGGCTGGTGCCTGTGTGTCACCACAGAGCGGGCAGAGCCGAGGTTAAAAAGGTGTCTTCCCCGAGAGGCTGTGCCTGGCGGCTGGAGCCCTTCGCTGGTGGTGGGCAAAGTGGAGGGGCCAGAGGCCGGTTCCTTGCCAGCCCGGCGGTGCTCCTGCATGGGACGGGCCCCTCGTCGGTGGCTGCACGAGGGGGTTTCCCTGCTGCATCCTCCTGAGCTTGCCTCACTGCAGCACCTCAGTTTCCCCCGCCCGGGGCTGGGGAGTGCCAAGAAGCCGCGTCCCGCTCCAGGCTGTGCTGCTGAGAGCGGGTCCCAGACAGCACGGCGTGGGGCTGCCGCGGAGGAACCGGCGAGACTGCCGGAGCCGGACGGCTCCCAGGGCCCGGTGAGTCACACAGAGACAGCGGAGCAGGAGCAGCCGCCCCGGGAAATGCTGCTCAGGCCCCAACGAGCACAAGCCTGCAAAGCCCTGGGCCAGGCGGGCTGAGACCCCTTTGCTGGCAGCCGTGGCCACCTTTTGCAGCACCCCCACAGCGTGAGGGAAGCCCCCTCGGCCAGGGCCTGCGGGGAAGGCCTGAACAGGGTCTGCAGCGTTTGGCAGAGGCTTTCCCAGGTTTCTGCAGAGGGTTTCCCGCACACACACACCTTTACCTGGTTATCTGAGAGCGCTGATGGGTGTTCCTCTTCGTTCGCCATGGCCGGGCAGCTCAGAGACGGAAGCCTTTCCAGCTCCTCTCTGCCACCGGGCACAACCTGGGGTCCGGCGGGCTGCACGACAGCAGCTCCCACAGCTGCTGCTGGCTGGGCTCGCTCCACTCCCCGTGTGTGGGGACACGGCTGCGGCTCTGCCTGTGCAGCACAGCCGGAGGAACCTGCCCGGCCGGGGCAGCAGGAGCTTCCCCACAGACATGCAGGCTGCTGTGTGCAAGCCCTGTGAGCAGGGAGGAGATCAGCCCCTTGTGATCGCGGAGCCCAGGCGAATGCGTGGCAGCCTCCTTTGCACCTCCCTCTTGCATGCTGGGGAGCGAGAACGCAGCAAGAGATGCAGCTCCCTGCGGGTGCCGGGGGTGCAGACGCAAGCATGGCCCTTCTCCATCCCCTGTGCCTCCTGGCTGCTTGGCTGCCCGCTGCAAACCAGCACGTGCAGGCAGGGACGGGTATCCCCCCCATCTGCTACTACAGGCACAGGCTGTAGTAGGCTTCTTCTTGCTAAAAGGGGAAACTGAGGCACAGGAAAAGGGTCAGCAGGGCAGAGGAAGCCTGTGCAAGGCAAGCCCCAGAGCCCAGTGCCCCAGCCAGTGCTGAGACCACAGAGAGTGCCAGCGTGCCACGGGAGGGCCGCCCTGCCAACACCAGGAGGCCGGGCACGAGCAGGGACAGGGCGACAGGAGGGCTCGGTGCAGGTGCCTCTGCAGGATGCAGCCATGACGTGGCCCCACCGGTTGCTTGCAGCAGGAAGCTCTGGGACAAAAAGCCCACACGTGCACAGCAGACGCTGACAAGAGCAGCAGAAAGGCTGCTGGAGCGGGGAGAGGTGCCAGCTGGGACAGCCACCCCGCAGGCTGCCACCATGTCGGGGAGGGCAACCGCGTCCACGGCCCCCGATGACACAGGGGGTTCAGACATGGTGCAAAGGGACGGGCTGCACCTTTATCGAGAGGACTGCATTCGGCAGGAGCTGGCACATGACTGCGTAGACATGCATGAAACGCTGGTAAAAATGTACCCAGAGCAGGGAAAGGGTGCTCGCGTGACACTGAGCCACGCTGGGCTCCCCAGGGAGCAGGGTTGAGCTCGCAGCAGGGCTGAGCTCGCTGCTGCAGCCTGCACCACCGCAACCCTCCACCCCAGGCAGCTCATCAAACCTCAGAGGGAGAGGGAAGGGCTTTTCTTACACACCAGCAGCAAATATAACACACTGCCGTTTGCACGGTGCTTTGAGGGCACAGCACCACCCACGAGAAGGGGGGGTCAGACCCCTGAGGGCAGAGCAAGACCCCCTCTGCGGTGGCACTACCTCTCCCCTGACCTGCTGAGCCCGAGCAGCCTCGCAGGGTGTGGGGGCAGAGAGCTGGGCAGTTCTCAGTGCCAAACTCCTCTGCATCCACTCACAGGCAGAAACAGGACTGAAGGTGCAGGAATGAAGCATTTGCATTCCCGTACTCACAAGGACCTCAGGAAATCAAGGGGTTTGATAATTTTTTGATAATTTTGAAATCAAGGGTTTTCTGATAAGCCAGCAAACGTCCCCCTGGGCCAAGCAATGCCCAGTACCGCCCAGGCCCAGCCAAGATCCACCAGGTCCTAGCAACAACCACCCTGCCGTAAAATGTTTTTCACTCAAGCATGCAAAGATCACCGAAACCCAGAAAACCCAACCTTCTCTCTACTACATTTTCTTCATGCTTGAACAGAGCATCTCTGTCCATCACAGGCTGTCACCTAATACCGTCCCTAAGGCAGAGCGGGGTGTTTCGCACCCCCCGTGGCGCTGTGCGTGCACCTCCAGACATGCTCATGTTTCCCGATGATCTAACAGCAAGAACAGGTCAAATTCACAAGCCAAAAAATCTAGTTTTCTACATCTGTTCAAGCACAGTTTTTGCAAGACCAGAGAACGAGAACACCGCAGCCGGGCTGTGCAGTCAGCAGCCAGGGCTGGTGGCTCTGGCAGACGCCGGCACCGTGGGCAAGAGGCTCTTGCAGTCCGGCAAAGCGCGGCAGCGCCGAGCCCTGCCGGCTGTGGCAGCGTGTCGAGGGAGGCCGGGGGTGAAGTGCTGTGTAAGCACAGGCTGGCAGCCAGCCCACACGCAGCTCACCACTTAAACCACAGGTCACCAAACAACAGAGTTATGCTTCAAACAGGGTGGTTTTTTTAGTTTTATTTCGGAGAGTATTGGCTGAATGAAGAGAGGAAAGAGGGAGGGATGTGGGGGAAGTTCTGAGGGAAGAAGGAACAGGGGCTGCGGGGGAACAGAGAAGGGAATTGCACTGGGAGAGCTGCACAAGGTTGACAGCAACGCAGAGGACCTTGCTTTGGCAGCTCCTGGAGATGTTCCCCCCCAGCTCCCAGCTGCCTCCTTTATACCTGCTCCCTTTTTCCTCCATCAGGTGAGGAAACGCTCTTTAAACCCTGCTGGCTACTGAGCAGCGGCTCTGCATGGTCCCAGCTGGACCCCATTTTATTCCCCTCCTCACCATCACTGCCCCTGCTGCAACCTCCCCGCTGGTCAGTCGCTCTCCAGCTTGGCTGGCAATTTTTCCTGCCCAGGACCACAGGAGTAACCCAGACCTGCGGGTGGGGAAGACCCATCTCACAGTGCTCCTGGGACAGCAGAGTTGGTCCTGCTGCATCTGACAACCATCCCAAAACACACCACCACTTGGGATCTCTTCTGGGTTACTTCATTCTCCAGGCAGAGGCTCTTCCAAAAGAGCACGAGGCAAAGGGAGAACAGGGATCCCCTCTCAGCCTGTGCAGCAAAGCCGAAGCAGGGGGAAGCATCACCACCCTCAGCCGTTGTGGGAACGGCTCCCACTCCCGCAGGGTAAGGTTTTGAGCAATCCCTGTGGTTTCAGAGGCACCACTTAATTCAAGCTTTCTAAATCGGGACCAGAGACCGGGCTCTTCTCAGCAGATCTCTTGGCTGAGCCAACACTCATATCATTGACAACTGCTTCAAAGCCGATGAGCCCAAGACCAAACACTCCCTGGAACAAACTCTCCAATTTCTATCCAGCTGCCTCCATCAGAGCAGCATGTGGATCCTGCGTGGGACCAACTGCCGATGCTCTCAGCCTGGCCTCTGCACAGAGGCAATGTCCGTGCCAGCACGAGGAACTGTCGACTGCTTGGCTTTGTCATCCCCTCCCAAGATCTCCAGCAGGCACAGGTTCTGCCCGGGGCATGTTTTCCCTGAGGATTTTTTGAGGAGAAATTGGCACCAAGGGTTGCATTAGCCGGAGCACTGCCCTTGCCTTCAGCAAGGTGGGATTTGTGGAGCGGACTCCAGGGAACTCAGCCGCTGACAAGACAAGGGCCGTCAGCACAGCACTGAGAAGGGAAAGGACTCTGTCCTGCTCAGCTGCTAAAGCCCTCCGCGCGTCCCGGGCACTTGAATTGCAGAGACTCCCTGTGCTGAGATGCCGCGAGGCAGGGAAGGGTGCAGTGGCTGGGGAGCCCCGCTCGGCTCCTGCGGCCTCTCGGAGCCCACTTCCTCTGCGAGAAAAACAGCGCGCACCGTGCTGGCCTCATCACGTGTGCCGAGGCACGCTCCGGTAGAAGAGCTGCAGCCGTGCAAGGACCGTGCACTCAGATCCCAGAGCGAGCAGCACATACCCTGCGCTGAGCAGCGGGGCTTGTCCGGCTGGAGCAGCAACGGCTCATCAACCCGGATGAGCCGGCGTGAGCTGCCAAGGCACCGGCGCTGCCCAGAGGCGCAGCAGCTCCCTCCCAAAGAGCTGCCCAGGCTGTGCGGCGCGCCAAGGCCTCCCCGGGCAGCACTGCATCAAGAGCTGCTAAATCAACCTGTTTGTTAACTTGGCTCCAGGACTCGTGAGAGGCCTGGGGATTGTTAAAACAAGACTTAATGCCAGTGTTTACAAACACTTTCCCTGTACTCTGGGACCGGGAAGTTGTGCTTTAATAGCCAAGCTTTAATTAAAAACAAAGCAGGTGCATGAAAACAAAACTCAAGTGAGATTTTGCCTACGCAGATGAGAAAGCTCTAGAAGCTTCAGGAAAAGCACAGCCGGGAGTAGCCGTTCCCAGGGCTGCAGGCAACCACCCAGCTTCTCTGGAAGCAAAACATCCCTCCCTAGTTTTAAGAGAGTAGTGACCATTCAAATATCAGCACAAACGCTTCCTGATGGGCGCTTTTCCAGCAGATCCAGCCAGCACAGCTCTTCTGGCCTCGCAGAGATGGTCCTTCCCATTTCGGATAACTTAATGCCAACAGGCAACACTGGACACACAATAGCTGGCACACTCATTCTCTTTTTTTTTTTTTTTCCTCCTGACCTTGCATAACCCTCACTACAGAAAGCGTCGGCACCCTGCTCCAGACCTCAGGAGCAGTTCACTGCAGCAGACAACGATTTGGACAGAGAAACCTGCCCTGCTGACCCCACAGAACATCTCCCACCTGCGGAGCCCGAAGCCCCCGTGCAAGCTGCCCTGAGATACAGCATTGCCCCCCGGCCACGTGGACCAGCCAGGACCCAAGCTCGGCCGCGGTCGCTGAGCCCTCTCATGCCACCTTGCTACTTTCCTTGCGTGTCACTTTTCAGAGCCAGGTCCCGTCCCAGGGGAGCAAGCCCTGGCAGTGCCGGGTGTGGCTGCAGTGGGAGGGATGCTGCACCCTAGTGTCCCTGTCTCCGAGGACTGGGCAACTGGTGGGTGCCCTCTAGTGGCCCCAGCACCCAGGGGATCGGCTGGAGAGATCCCCAGGGACCCAGTCTGTCCCTCCAGACAGGTGGCTGCTTCCCTTGTCTCAACCACCAACCTGGCAGGGGGGAGATGGAAGGCAAAGGGAAGGCAACAGGGTAAAGCCAGCTGCTGCCCTAGCCCTTCGACTGGTGAAAACATAGGCTTTGAGGGTGAAACAGCGTGTTCCCCTTCTCCAGCCTGTCGGCTCTCAAGGCACCAGAGTGCAGAGCTCACAACAAAAGGAAAATCAGGTTCCTACTGTGGCAGAGGAGAGAGGATTTTGCTCGTGCCAGCGCTGGCCTCGCACTGAGCCTGCCAGCTGCCCTCCCCGGCCCGGGGGCAGGAGCAGGCAGCTCCCCCAGCACGCTCACAGCTGCACGCCGCAGCTCCCCAAGGCCCTGACCCTTCTCACACAGTCCTCTAATATTCAAAACACGCACTCTGGTTTTAGTTTTGCAACCGTTCATAAGACGCCTATTACAGCCACCTTCCCACCCAGCCAGGGCTTTCGGCTCAGTCGTTCTGGGTCTAAGCAGTCAGGAGCCGGCAGATCCGGAGCACAACTGCACAACGCAGGCATGCCAGCGGGCAGATGACAGCGGCCCACCGAAGCCAGCGGTGTTTCAAAATGTTTTGGCTTCCTTCCTGCCACGCTCACCAATTTTCAAGGAAGTTACGCAAGAACTTCAAGGTCTACGCAGCAGCCGGCCAGGCCTTCATCCTCACACAGTGTTTACTGCAAGCCCAGGGCACACATTGCCCCCAGAGCTGTTATCTTCTGCCCCTCGCTGCTGCTTGTTTCTTCTATCCCAGCAGGAGCGACGCCTCGCTTCCAAAAACAACATTACAGAACATCCAAAACTTCACCAAAACCCCCAAATGCTCAGAAAATGACTGCTGAAGGGTCACTGTGCCTATGTCAGCCTTTCCTCAGTTTGCTTTCTGCAACACCCTGGTTCCCATCCCAAACAGGGTCAGAAAGGTCAGGTATCTGCTCTAAAAGAACTGCTACATAGCACCTGCTGGTTTGACACTGGTGGGGAATCACCGCTCGCACCACTGCAGTTACAAGGGTTCAAACTGTTAAATACTTGGGATATCTTTCCTCCTCCCTGGGAAACACCGATAACTGCAGAGAGAATCCCTGGTCAGTAACGGGAGCACACCGTAACACGCTCTGCCATCGGGTGGTCCCCAGTGCTACGAGGAGCTGCCGTACCCACTGGTGTAAGTTTGGCTCTAGGTAAAAAAACCTTTTGGGAAATCGCTCAAGATTTTCTGCATTTGGATGATGCCGGTAGTTAAGGCTCATCCTTCTTGCAGGCTTTCAGCTCTTTGTCTTATGTTATTTTAGCACTGTGTTAAGTGCTTCCTCCCCTCCCCCGTCTTTAAATCTTTTGAGTCACAAGCCTGCCTGGTGTTTGAAGATACAAGCAAGCTCCACTCTAATAGAGCTCCTCACCCTACGCCTGACAGGTAGGGATTTTTTTTTAATTGTGTTTAAAAAAGCATCAGTATCTTAAATACATATTTTTTAAAAATCAAGTTCCAACTCAGAGCAAATTCTCACACCAGAGAGCAAGAGAGCACTGTGATCCTACTGGAATAGTTGGCACAATTCTACTTTAAATTAGTGCTAAGAGCACTAGTTTAAGCCCAATTCTTTGCTGGAAGCTCCCTGCTCCATCGCATGGTTGGAAAGAGGTTACACCACAAGTGAAGTGGTCTTAGTTAATAATTAGAAACGTGTTACTATGCAAAAGCAGTTAGGAATAGAAGCTACCATCTCATCTCTTCCCAGAAAGCCACCAGCTGCTGTAAGCCGACTGTTTTGTAATAGTTTGCTTTTCTTCTGGGCTGAAATGCAGAATAGTCAATATGGCAGTTAGAGTCTGCTGGCGCCCAAGAGAATCTGGCAGTGTCAAAAATCTATAAACAATGTTTTTGAGGTATTCCAGGTTGGCTCCCTCTCTGCTCTTATCTCTGAAATTCTTCTCGATTTTGCTTTGAAGTGCGGATACCTCTTCCCGGTGCTTCTCCTCCTCAACCAAGATTTTCTCCTGGAGCTGGTGAACTTGCATTTCCAGCTTGTGCTTCTGCTTCCTCAGCGCTACAATTTCCACTTCTTTGCGAGCCAGCTGCTCTGCGTACAAGAAGAAGGTGGGCTCACTGGTGGCGGAGAGATCAAGAGCCTGAGGGAGAATCTCTGAGGAATTGTTACCTGGTGAGTCATTGCTAGTAACATCAGTCCCTGACGCTAGGTAGTTTTTGGATCCTTGAAGCCCGTAAGGCAACGTGACAGATCTCAGCTGCTCCAGCTCTTGGTCCTTTTCTGCCAGCACTGCCAGTGCTCGGTCCCGCTGTTTGTGCATCTCCTCTTCCAGCTTCAGCGCCCGTTCCCTGTAGTCCAACTGGCATCGCTCTAATTCCTGCCTATGAATTTGCTGCAGCTGGGACAACTCTTGCTTTTTGGCTTCCATGTCTTGCTGGTGCTGCTTCTCCACTTCATCAGAGGACAGCTGAAGCACAACGTATTTCTCTTTCAGGTCAGCCAGCTGCTCTTGAGCTTCCTCCAGTTCTTTAGCCAGATTGCCGTCTTTGGCCGACTTGTTCTTGAGAACCACTTGTGCCCTCATCTTGTACCTTTCAAACTCTTCCTTCAGCTGCTTCAGCTCCTGCTGATAGTACAAAGCAGTGGCCTTCTCACCATCCCCAGCCTCAGTGCCCTTTGGCAGCTCCAGCTCACACAGCTTCTCGATGTCCAGAGCGGGTTGGCTCTTCTTAGCTGCTGCCTGCAAGAGCTTCTTCAGCTTCTCCATTTTATCCTTTAGAACATTAACATCAAGATTGGCTTCTTCTATGTGAATATCAACAGGGGATCGGCTGGAGGCAGCGATGGCCAGGGTTTTGTTCTCCAGGTCCAACTGTACGATGCGGTCCTTTAGCTTCTGAATGACCACTTGGTCTTTCTGCTTGGCTTTTTCGTAAGTGCCAAGTAGTTCTGACACTTCGGAGACTTGGCCCTCCAAGTCGGCCACTCGCCGCTCCTCCATCTGGGAGTGCTGGCGGAGCTGCTCCTCTGCCTGTGCAGTCTGAGAGCAGAGAGACACGGGAGGGTTAGATTAGCTCAACACTCTGGGCAGGAGGTCTGCGGTTTACACGGGGGCTTAATTCTGCTCTGCTGAACGCCAAGCAAGTGCAGGGCCATCCTTTCCCCTAGAATCCTATACAAGGCACCACACTGACTTGCCTTTTTGGATATTTGTTTATTTTGGGATAAAATAAACCAAAAGCATTTTTGCTTTTGTTCCCTGCCCTGCAGAGTTCCTGTTACCAGCATTATCTGCATCGCTGTAGGTGTGCGGAGGGGTGGGAAGCAGTAAACTCACGTCACAATCTGCTGCAGGATTTTTTTTAAAACATGTGTGCGCTCTAAAGCCTTCATACATCTAACTGCAATTTACTTAAATGCTATGCTTTGTTGCACTGATATATTAATATAATTCAGTGGTTTCTGAGTAGCTACAGCAAACACCTGGTGTTCACAGTTTTTACAGCTATTGGGATCCGACTGACTAACAAGCACCCTGAACAATGGCAGCACTTGACAATCACCACTGAACTAAAACACAGCCAGGGTCAGGTGACCTTCACCTCTGTCAGAGAGAAGCTGTTAGAGACCACTCCCAAAAAAGGGGCGAATTGCACGAAATCAGCCTGATGCTTCAGATTAGAAAGAAGAAAAATTGTTCCAGGCTGCAAGGAGATGAGGAAGACCCCATTCCAGAGTGTTTCCAGATGCAAATTCGGTTACTGGTGCCAAACCCCCACTGCCAACCCCTGAGCACATTGCCCCACAACCCGCAGAGTTACACAATTTCCTCTTTTCCACCATAGCCCCCTCTCTAGCTCTTTGCTCTCCCCCTGCATGCACACAGGCTAGAGCCTTTCTCCTGTATTTACCTTTCTTCTTTCCCTAGAGCACTCCGAGCTTCACTGAAGAAGGTTAGTTAGAAGGTACTTCCTTTTTATGAGCTCCTGTAATCGTACCTTGCATTGCGCTTACATACTTTACGAGACAAGACCACACTCATTGCCATAGTGGGTCAGAGGAAGGGTCTCTCCTCCCAAGCCCAGACAGTGTCACACCAGATGGTAACATGTTCAGAACCAAATGACACTGTGGAGGACGGTCACCATGTAATCACCCCAAAGGTTGCTCCCAAATCCAATGGTCACCGCCCCCTGACTAATGACTTATACGCTGTATCACAAACAGCTTTTATTTTCCTCAGGGACTATCATCCCGTCAAAGCCATGATGCTCTCATTTATTTCAAACCTCTTGGACTCTGCGGGACTGGGAAGGGGAATTTGTGCTCCTCCAGCCTCAAACCCTGCCCCAGTCGCTGCTGCTGATACATCCCACAGAGCGAGCTGCTCCAGGGCCCAGACAGGGAATTACCTTCCTCATCTCTTGCAGCAGCTGCACTTGGAAGTGGTTCTTAAGGCTAGCCATCTCCTCCTGCAGATCCTGTATCTGGGGGTCTGGCTTCTTGTTCTCCTCCTGAACAGCCTGCAGCTCTCTCTTCAGGTCTTCCACCTCCTGGCTCAGCTGCTTGATCCGCAGCTCATACCCCTCCGCGCGGTCAGCCATGCACGCCCTCCCGGCCAACGCCTCCCTGGTCTCCTCCAGCTTCAGCTCTGCATCCTGCCGTGAAGTCCTCTCGCCCTGCAGCAGCTTCTGTAGCTCTCGCAGCATAACAGCGTGGTCGCTCTGTTCTTGGGCTCGGTCGTGCTGCTGCGTGATCAGACGGGCTTTGGTCTCGGCTAGCTGTTCCTGGACAGACTTCAGCTCTGTCTCCAACTTCTCGGTCTCGTCCTCTGCTTTCTTAATGGCGTCGTCCAGGTCCTGCTTCATCTTCTTCTTGTCTGCTTGGTAGGAAGCTTCCATGCGGGACTTCTCCTGCGTGACTGTTGACAGAGCACTGGTCAAGGTGGCCAACTGGGTCTTCAGCTGGAGCACTCTTTTATCAGCCTCACTAGCAGCAGATGACACATCCCCGCTGCTTGTGCTGATGCCGCTCTCTGAACTGCTCATCTCTTCTGATTTAAGAGAGGAAGTGGCAGCCGCGAGCTTATCATCCTCAGGCCCTGGTTCACCCTTGGTACTGGCCAGACTGGCAGCAGTGTCTGCACTGGTAGCTGTCCCCACGCTATCTTCGCTGTGAACCGAGCTCCTGTCATCAGCAGAATCGGCAACGGAAGAGCTGGAGCTAGCCACAGATGCAGGCTGAGCGCTGCTCAAGCCAATATCTGCCTCATGAGACACCGACAATACTTTCAAGCTGGCTTCCAAGGCTTCCTTCTCTTTGAGTAGGCTCTTGTAGGCTCTGACGACATCCTTCAGCCGAACCTGGTACTGAAGAAGCTGCTTCTTCTGCGATTCAATAGTCTCTAGAAGATCTTTTTTACTCGGGCCACCTCCAAAGTTCATGCCAAATTTCTCCATGATCCATGCAATCTGAAAGGAGAAAAACAGCACAAAGGCTGAACGAGCAGCAAAGACACATTTGCGATCGGCAGGAGCACGCGGCTAAGCAGGACCACCATCCTGAACCCCCCCAGGACACCACACGGTTGACGACTCTGCAGTGCATCTGTCACCACGCACTGAACCCTGCAAAGCGCCCGCACACCCCAGGGGCCGCAGGGCTCAGTGCACAGGTAGTGAGTGCTCTGAGGGGAAACGCGCTCGTGCTACGACTCGGATGCCTCAAGCTTCTCAGCCAGAGCCCAAGAAAATGCTTTAACGCCTCGTACAGCAATATCTGCCGCTGCAGCCGCTCCCCCTCAGGTCAGTCAGGGGGGTTTACGTCTATAAACGGCTCGATTTTTACTTTTCAAGAGAAACAACCTCTTGGCCTGTCCCTTGGCAGCGCAGCTGCCTGCTGGGAAGGTAATCCAACCACTGCCAGCTCCGGGTGCGGGGCTCCAGCTCTCAGGGGTCCCCACGGCAGGTCATGGCGGGGCGAGGGGGGTGTCCCACTGCAGAGGGCCTGCCGCGGAGGGGTGGGGTGTCAGCACCCGGGGCCGGAGAAGTCGCAGGAGGGGAGTACGACAGGGTGGGAGAGGGACACAGCGGGGTCCAGGGGGGGGTAAGCTGCGGGGGAGGGAGGGGGGGCAGCCGCTGAGGCAAAGGGGCTGCGGTGCGGCGGCAGCGGGGCCGCAGGGCTGGAGCGGAGGGGCCGTGGAGGGCAGGAGAGGCTGTAGGGCCGTGGTGGAGGGGCCCGGGGGGCAGGCGGGGCCATCGGGCCGTGGGGCGGGGGGGGGGCCCGTGGGGCGGGGGGGGCTTTTGTGCAGTGGCGGAGAGGCCGGTGGGGCAGGGGAGGCCGCGGGGCCGTGGCGGAGGGGCTGGGGTCCGCCTGGCCGCGGCGCAGCGGGGCCGGGGGGTGGGGGGTGAGTTGTCACGGGTGGCCGTGGAGCCGTGGGGGTCCGGCGGGGCGGGGGGCGTCTCCGAGGCAACCCCCACGTCGCCGCAGGCCTTACCTCCGGGCCGGTAGCCGCTGCGCACGCGCAGAGCGCCGCGCAGCCACTTCCGCCGGACGCCCCCTGCCGCCGACGCGCAGTGCGCACGCGCCTCCGCGGGGCACGGGCAGGGCGGCGGGCCGGCGGGAAGGGGCGCGGCCAACGGGGCGGGGCTACAGACCATGAGGGCGGGGCCAGGCATCAGAGGGCGTGCCGGAGGGAGCGGGGCTCCCCAGCAGGGCGGGGCGATGCGGGGGTCCCCGCGAGGTGCAGCGCCCCCGGGGGGCGGTACAAAGCGGTGGGGGCGGGGCTTGTCCGTGAGGGGCGTGGCCTGACAGTGCGGGAGCAGGGGCGGCAGCCGTGGGGGCGGGTCGGGGGCGGGGCCCGGTGCGCGGGGGCGGGGCCCGGTGCGCGGGGCGGGGCCTGCGGCGCGGCGGAGCGCGGAGGCAGCGGGGTGGCAGCGCGGCCGTCCCGTCCCGTTCCGTCCCGTCCCGTCCCTCCCGCCGCCGCCGCCGCCGCCGCCGCCATGGGCCTCACGGTCTCCGCCATCTTCTCCCGCATCTTCGGCAAGAAGCAGATGCGGATCCTGATGGGTGAGCGCGGGGGCGGCGGAGCAGGGCCGGGCGGGGGATGGGGATGGGGCCGGGGCACGTACCGGTACTGGCGCCGGTGACACCGCCTCTTCGCTGCAGTGGGGCTGGACGCCGCCGGCAAGACCACCATCCTCTACAAGCTGAAGCTGGGTGAGATCGTCACCACCATCCCCACCATCGGTGAGTGCCCCGGCACCGGGCAGGGCCCCCATCGAGCACCGGGTACCGGGCAGGGCCCCCCACCTTGCCTCTGACGGCCGGCACCGGGCAGGGCCCCCCCCGCCACATCCTGCAGGCCGTGCCGCCCACCCGGGTACTGCTTTTCCGTGGGTCCCCTGGACCAAGCCCTGGTGCACCCCGAGCAGCTGGGGGCCGCATGGGGTGAGATGTGCCGCATGACACCCCGGTGCCCCGTCCGCCCAACCGTTACCCTCCCGTTATCCCGTGCCTGTCTGGGTGCTGGGGCACGGCCGTGGGTGGTCCCCAGTGGGGAGCCTGGCTCGCACCCCAAAATACCCCTTGCAGTCCCCGGCACGGGCATCGGCACAGACCACCCGCCCCGACCTGTGCAGCGCAGCGGGTGCAAACCTGAATTTGCCGCCCTGGTTTGCTGCCCTTCGCTTGCCCCGCGGTGGCGAACATGGAGCCAGAGCCGTTACACCAGTGTGGTCTGGCTCTGGTCCGGAGAGTGCAAAGGTGCTTTCGTGGGCAGGAGGTCACTCAGCCCGTGCAGGTCCAGTCTGCCCAAGCCGGGCAGGCAGGGCAGGCTGCTGTCCTGCCAGATCCTGGGTGCAAAGCCTTCAGTGGGGTGCTCAGCACCATCTCCCGTAGCATCTCCCACAAGCTGACGGAGGTGGATTGGGAACGGGCTGAGCCGATGGGTCAGGGAGGCTGGTCACCCGTGGTGTACCGTGCTGGCCAGTGCTGCTGAACATCTTCATTAGTGACCTGGGTGATGGGGAGAGAGCACCCTCGGCAAGCTTGCGGTCGGTCCTGAGCTAGGAGGAGTGGTTATACACCAGAGGGTCGTGCTACCGTCCAGGGGGATCTGAGCAGGCTGGAGAAATGAGCAGAGGAACCTCATGGAGTTCAACCAGGGGAATGCCAAGTCCTGCCCTTGGAGAGGAACAACCCCCGGCCCTGGTACCTGCTGGGGAGCAGCTCTGGGGAGAAGGTCCTGGCAGTCCTGGTGGGAAGCAACCTGAGCAAGCACCAGGCATGTGCCCTTGTGGCTTGGGGCCACCAGACCCTGGGCTGCGCTGCGCAGAGCACTGAGAGCGGGTCGGGAGAGGACGTCTTGCCCCTCTGCTCAGCTCTGCTGAGACACGTCGGGGTGCTGGGTCCGGTACTGGGCTCCTTGGTGCAGGAGAGACAGGGACATACTGGAGTAAGTCTCATGAGGAGAGGCTGGGAGAGCTGGGGCTGCTCAGCCTGGAGAAGAGATGGCTTGGGGGGATCTCATCCATGTGTGTAAATCCCTCATGGAGGGAGTAAAGAAGATGGAGCCAGGCTCCCCTCAGCTGTACCCAGAGGCAGTGGGCACCCTTTCCCCATGCCCCTCCTGTCCCCCCGCAGGGTTCAACGTGGAGACGGTGGAGTACAAGAACATTTGCTTCACCGTCTGGGACGTGGGCGGCCAGGACAAAATCCGACCCCTCTGGAGGCACTACTTCCAAAACACACAGGTACGTGGAGGGTGGACGTGGGCAGGGCAGGGATAAACTTCATCAGCTGTGGCAGGGCTGGCCCGGGATCCCCGGGGCTTGTGGCCTGATCCTGCCTGAGCGGGGCTCGTGAGTGGCAGCAGGGAGCGCGTCCCGGTCCCTGGCGCGGTGGCCCAGCTGGGAGCATTGGGACCTCGCATGGGTGTTTAACCCATTGCTCCATCAGAGGGGAGCGAGGCAGAGGGGTCCACGAGGAGCAGGCGAGAGGCGAGGGGGCAGCACCCTCCCCGGGGTACTCTGGCTCTGCGGGGGGTGCACAGGGGGGCCCGGGTGGGCAGCTGGGCTGCTCTCCCCCTTGGCCAGGGGGGGCCTGCAGCCCACCTTGGATGTCCTCCTCTTCTCTGTGCAAGCTGCCCACTGCAGCCTGGTTTCTCCCACAGGGTCTCATCTTCGTGGTGGACAGCAACGACCGAGAGCGAGTGCAGGAGTCTGCCGATGAGCTGCAGAAGATGGTGAGTGATGGGGGGATTTGGTCTGGCAGAGTCGTGGGTGTCCCCCAGCCCTCCTCCCGCTCGCCCAGCTCTGCAGCAACGCCTGGGGGGGTGTGAGATGAGACCTGGCTCTGCTCTGCCTGCGGCACAGAGCCAGGGGCATCCATCCGGAGGTGGGCTTGGGGATTCGACAGCGACTCGTTTGCCAGGCAGAGGCTGGACCTGCATCCCTGGACCTCCTGATCCCATCAGGAGCACTTGCAAGGGGGAAAAATGGTCAAGAAAACGTGGTTCTAGGCTTTAGTTAGGCAGGGCTTTGCTAGCTGAGCACCCAGGATACACGGGGAGGGGAGGCAGCGTCCAGAGACAACGTCCGAAAGCCAACCTGCGAAGTGGGGGTCATTTACTCCTTGGCACAGCTGTCTGTGGGGGGCAGAGCATCCTTGGGGAGGGAAGCTGGCGCGGAGCAAAGCGTGTTGCAGCCTGAGAGCGGGCAGAAGGGACAGGCAGATGCCCGCTGCCTGCTTGCTGTTGTTTGGGGAGCATCGTGCCCGCTCTCTTGGCGCTGCCCCCACGGCGGTCGCTGTGCCCCCCTTCGCCTGCAGCCCCACGCTCCAGTGCGGGCATCCCCTCAGTGAAGGGCACGGGTGCTCCTGGAAGAGCGTCCCGGTGCCACCGAGACCTCTGGGCAACAATAGGGGCAGGAGGGCAGCCAAGACACTGGAGGTGAGTGGAGGAGCTGGGGAGCCCTCCCGGCTCTTTGGGTCTGTCCAAGTCAGGTCTTGCTTGCTGGGGTGCCGGTGCTGCGGAGGCTCACCGAGGGCTCACCGAGAGCCGCCTTCCAGCAGCGCCCAGCTCAGCCGTCCCCGCTCTCTCCGTAGCTGCAGGAGGACGAGCTGCGGGACGCCGTCTTGCTGGTGTTTGCCAACAAGCAGGACATGCCCAATGCCATGGCGGTGAGCGAGTTGACCGACAAGCTGGGGCTGCAGATGCTGCGCAGCAGGACCGTGAGTGGCCGGGGTGCCGTCCCCGTCCCTGCGGGAGGGACCCGTGGGGCTGCTCCTGGGGAGCACCGGGCTGGTGTTCTGCAGAGCCCAAAGCCCTTTTCTCCGTCTCCCTCTGTTTTGCAGTGGTATGTGCAGGCAACGTGTGCGACCCAGGGCACGGGGCTCTACGACGGGCTGGACTGGCTATCGCACGAGCTCTCCAAGCGCTAGCTGGGCCGGTGGCACAGGGACCGGATGAGCCGGGGATGTCTCTTCCAACTGCTGTTTTGTTTGGTTTTCTTTGTTTTATTTGGGGGGGGTGTTTTTCCTTTCTCCCCCGAGTGGCCCCGTCTCTGTGTGTTTATCTGGTAGGACTTGAACCTCAAGGACTCTTCGCGCAGCTCCACTTCGTGGTGTCCTGCCTTCGCCCTGGCAGCGCTGCGTGCTGGCCATCCTCCCCACCTGCATGTGCCGTCTGCGAGAGCTTGCCCGGACCTGCTGGGGTGGCATGTCCCCAAGTGTCCCCGCTCCTCGCCCAGAGCCGGTGGTGGGGGCTGACCTTGGCTGGGAGGCAGCCCTGCCACTGCGGGACAGGAAGGATCCTCCTTTTTATCCTCCGATAAACTTTATAGTTCTCTTTCTCTCGGGGAGGGGGCGTATGGCTGCGTAACATGCTGTTGTATATCGAGTAATTAAACACCACCACTTTGTACCCTGTGCATTTCTGGCTGGCTGCGAGTGCCGCCTTAGAACCTCGCTCCCCAACGTGCATCTTCCACGAACATCTCGGGGCACGGGGATTTGGGCCTTAATAAAACCCCGCGTGCACTGTGCTGGGACGCAGAGGAGGTGGGCAGAGGCTCTGAGATGTCTTTGCAAGCTCGTTTCCTCGTCCCCTGGTGCCGGCAGGGGGTCTGACCTGTTTTACAGCCGCCCTGGGGTGCTGTCGGGGTCGGTGCTGCCTCTGCACAGTGCTGGCTGCCAGCCCCGGGGCGGGGGGCTGGGGCCACACCGGGGGAAAGCCCTGTGGGATGGGCTCAGGCCACATTAGCAGGAGTGCTAATTGGGTTGTAATTAGTGGGACTGGGCAAAGCCAAGTGTTTGGCAGCCCAACGACGGCTGCGCTCTGGCAGTGAGGGTCCAAGCCGTGGGCACTGGGAGAAGGGGGAGCAGACTGGTCCTGGGAGCTCAAGGCTGGCTGGCGAGAGGCAACGGGCATGGAGCATCCGTGGGGACTGGCAGCAGCAGTGCCACGTGTGGCTCGGGGGGGTGAGGGGATGCCTCCCAGTAAGGTGCACTGGCAAGCTGCGTGCCCTGCAAAAACACGCTCCCTGCACGGAGCTGAGCCCTGCGCTGGCTGTCCCCCCAGGCTGTCCCTGTGGGGTTGCCCTGGCTGTCCCCCCAGGCTGTCCCTGCAGGGCTGCGCTGGCTGTCCCCCTGTAATGGCTCAGGTGGGTGCTCAGTGCACCAGCACCCATCCTGCTGGGGAGCTTCCACCCAGCCCAGGGGTGCCTGGCCAGGGAGTGAGGGGGCAGTGGGAGCTGGGGCGGGGAGATGGGAGCTGGGTCCTTTTGCAGCCTGGGGAGCCAAGGGGGAGGGGGGATGCAGACCCACCCCCCCTTGGTGGCAGACTTGGGGCTGGCCCTCTGCGTGCCCCTTCCCTTGGGGCAGCTGGGGTGCAGCTGGAGCCCAAGGGCAGAGCTCGGAGATTGCCAGGGCTCAGCACTGCTGCCCCAGAGCCCCGACTCTGCCACCGGAGCTGATGCAGGTTGTTGCCTTTGGTGGAGAAAAGTGGGGGGACAGGATGGGATGGGGGGTTCCCCGGTGCAAGGTTTCCCCGGAGCACTTGGCTCTGGGGCACAGCACTGCAGTCCAGACCGGTGCTGGCTTGGAGCCAGGATTGGTCACGGTGCAGAGGCGTGAGAGCGGGGCCGCGGGCAGAGCACGGGGAGCCCAGGCTGGACAAGAGGCAGATGCACCCGAGGTGGCCCCGTGATGGAAGGTGAGGGTTAAGCCATGGCCTTTGTAGCACACATCCATCCCACCCGATGTGGGGCACCAGGCTTGAGTTACAGCACAGCTAGAGAATCCTTGGGGACTGAGAAAGGACCGGGAGAAGCCATACCCCAGCTGGTGGTGCATCAGCCACTGGGCTGCTCGGCTGAAAACCAGCCTCCCCGCGATCGCAGCAGCCTCCAGCCTCAAAAGCCGCTTTGCAGCAGAGGACAAGGTGATGCCAGTGCCTTCGCTTACTGCCACGGCTCCTGGGGGACGGTTAATCCCTGCAAGGTGGGTGATGTTTCATGGCGATGTTGGATCACCCATGCCCATCAGCTCCTGGTGCCAGGCTCCCTCCCCTGGGTCATGGATGGTCCTGCCGGCACTGGGGACAGTTGTGCCTCCCCACCTCCCTGGGAACAGCCCAGAGCAGCAGCCTGGGGGGCACTCAGCTCTACATCCAACATGCGCAACCCCCCTGCGCCTGGCAGTGTGGTAGACTGCGGGGCTGGAATCCTGCTCGTCCCGCTCTCAGAGAGCTGGGGAACAAAAGGGCAGCCACTCTCTGCGAATAATTTAATGCCCCATTTAGCACCAGTTTCTCCAGCCTGGCCTGGACATCACCCTCAGGCTGAGATGAAGTGCCCTGAAAATGCCAGCTGTAAGGCTGTGGGGTGTCCCTTTGGCACCGACCACTGCCACCTCCAAGCCAGCAGCCCAGGAGCGCACATGCCGTTATGCCCTTTGCAGCCCCGCCGGTTTGCTGCCCGCTCTGCCCTGGCCGCTTCTAGCCCTACCGGTTCCCCACAGCCCTGGCTGCTGGCGGGTGCCCGGCTGTGCCGGAGTCCCCTCTCCTCCAGTGGTGTGGCCAAGACACGTCCCCTTGGCCGTGCTGAGGTCCCCCATTTGCTCAGCGCTGTCAGCGCTGCAGGAGCCCGGAGGCAGGACAGCTTGCTGCCCACTTGCTTCTCCAGAAGGGCTTGCCTGTGCCCAGGGCATTGCACAGTCACAGCAAAGGGCGGGGGGGAGCGAACGCCCTGGCTGCACCCTGAGCTGGGGAAGGACCCCCCCACAATGCCGCTGCTGCCAGCGAGGGCTGTCTGGGAGGACGCCTCTGTATGAGCTGCCGAAGGGCTGGGGGTTGTCCTGCCCTGCAGCTCTTTCCCACGGCCAGGCACCTCAAGGGCTGGCTCCCTGCAGGCTCCCAGCGCGCCGCAGCATTTCGGGTGCCCCAGGAGGGCACCTGCAGACCTGCCTGCTCAGCCGGCCCCTGCAAACAAGGTCCTACGCCATGCAAACGGGCACATCGGCGGCAGCGTCCCACGCCGGCCCCTGCTGAGGTCCCTTCTAGTGGGTCCAGAAATTTCAGTTTTAAATGTTTTTGAAGGGCTGGGTATGAACCGTGGCTCTGCTGCCGAGTGGTGCCGCAGGGCCTGGGTGCCAGTGACCGCGGCAGCCGGCCTCCTGCAGCCCCTGAAAAATACACCCAAATCTGGCCGAGTCACTCCATGTTTCTGGAAGGAAAAGGCTCCTTTGGAGCTGCTGTGGGGCGTTTGGAGGTCCTGGACTTGAGCGGGCGTTTCACAGCCTCAGACATCCCAGCCGCAGCAGGGAGCGGCTGCAGCATCAGGTATTGCCGGGGCACGGTGGTGGCTGCTGTGCACAGTCTCCTGGTCTGCCGTTATCGCAGCAGTGCCACGATCCTGTCCCCATCCCTGTTCCTGGGGCTGAACATGGTTGAAATCCCACTGCTGTGGGCTCCATGCGTGTCATGGAGCTGCCTGGGGCTGCGCCGGCTGTTTGCAGCCCCGGCTGTGCCGGGTGCTTGGCAGCCCACGGCATTGCACAGGCTGCGGCACACGGGTGGAGGGAGCCACTTGGCGGAGCTGCAGCCCAAGGGTGCCGGGGGCTCGGGGTGGCCCAGGGCATCCTTGCTCACCTCCGTCTTATGAGTCTGCTCATACATCGGAGATGTCCCCATTCCCATAAAGCTTTCCCCATAAGCTGGTCAGTAATACATGCCACGAGTTTGGCAGGTCTCAGCCCACCTCTCCACGGGCAGCAGCGTGCTGCCCCGGTCCCGGGATGCTGCCGCTGATCAGCTGGGTGGCCAGGACAGACAGATGGCCAAGACGGGGCTGGGGCTGGTGCAGCTGCTGCATCATGTGTGCAGGCAAGCAAAAGCCTTCAGTGGCATCCTCAGAGATGCCATCAGTGTCCCCCAAGACCAAACAATCGGGTAGCACGGCTGCGTACTCCTGGAATGTTTTTTTCACTTAGAAAACCCGTGGAACACTTTTCTCTTACAGAAATTATTTTTTCTTGCTTAAAAAGACACAAACTAAGCTGGAGCCTGACGTTGTCCTGGGGGAGAGAGGGCCCCCCTGGGGCTGCCCAGGCTGCCCTCAGAGCGGTCTGCTGAGGTTAGGTTCCTGGCCAGGGGCCGTGGGTGTGTGGGGACGGTGACCGCTGCGCAGTGTCTCTGCCCAGGCCCTGCAAATGGGGAAAGCCCTCACCTCGGGCTGAGCCCCCCCCCCCCAGCTGGTTTCCTTTGGCTGAAGGAAACAATCATTTCCTTCAAATAAACCCATTTCTTCAGCCTGCAGCGGTGCTCCACGCCAGCGATGGGCACCTTTACCCTGGCTCCACCGTTAAAGTCCATTTCTAAACAAACAGAAACCCAAAACTTTTTATTTAGATCAAGGATCTGCCACATGGCCAGGGCCTGTCGACTCTGCAAGGTCACGATGGAGGGACCGGTGTGGGATCCGGGACAGCTGGAGCTGGTCCTGGCTGTGCCGCACGGTCCTGCCCGCCGACCTCCCGTCTCCATACTGGGGTGTGCTGAAGCAATAGCGCAGCTCGGGGTCTCACCAGCAGCTACGGACAATTGCCGGAGGGGCACAACAGCCACAGCGAGTTTTTTTCCTGCTTGCCCATCCTGCATAGCCCCTGTTCCCCAGCTCTGGAGACTCCCCGGCTTTCCAGCTAGGAGAGCTCCCTCCAGGCTAGAGGTTTCTCCAGAGGTGCCAGAAAAAGCCCCCATTTAACAGCGGGGTGTCCCCTGTTTCCAACAGCCCCCACCCGGGAGCCGGTGATTCATGGTGCTGCGGCAGGGATGCAGCGCAAACCTGGCAGGCAGGAGAAGGGGTCCCTGGCCGGGCTCCCGCACTGCCGCCCCCGCTGCTCCGCATCCTCCCACGCATCCCCCACCGAGCAGCGCCCCGGCACCCGGAGCAGAGGCACTCACAGCGGTGACGCACCGTGCGTCAGCAGCGGGGAACTGGGGGCTCCACAGGGAAGAGGGACTCGGGGGCTGCTGCGGCTGGCTGCCTCGGGGGGGCCAGGCAGCATCTGCTTGGGGCCGAGCCCTGGCTCCGCTCCCCAGTGCTGCCCCGACGTCTGGGCAGAGATGGGCAGAAGCGCCCAGCACCTGCACGGGTGCCTGCTGCGATGGCGTCGTGCATCAGCGCTCGCTGGCAGGGTGGATGGGAGCGTGGGCATTGACTATCCCTCCCCACGTGCAGTTAACTAACTTTTCCCAGGGTAATTTAACAGTATTGTAAATAGGAAGGGGGGAAAGCTTGAAGTGGACAGAGGGATGCTAACTGGGGGATGCAGCAGCGAAGTGGGGCAGTGACACTGCCCACCTTTCTGCTGCGTCCCAGGGGCTGGGACAGGGACACGGCTTTGGGGATGGTGACAAGTGCTCCAGCGTGACAAGGGGCTCCCCGAGGCACTCGGCTCCCACTGCCTGACCCCAACCACAACCCCAGGGACGTGGCTGTGGTCCCGGTCCCCACAAGCCACCCAAGGCAGCTGAGGAGGCTGGTGGGCTGGCAGAGCCAGGCATGAAGCTTTCCTGCCTTTGGGTGGCAAAACGCCTGCTGGGACGGATGCCGGTGGGCATCACCCCACTGCAGGGGGGGTGGTTTGGGGAGCTGCCGGGGGCTGTCCCAGCCATGCTGTGCTCCAGCCGGAGCTGGGCTGAAAACACCATCTGGGATCAGAAGGGGTCTGGGGCGGGGGAGAGGGGAGGGGGACTGCAGGGTCTGTGGGATGGGTTGAGGGGGTGCCATGGAAGATGGGGGTGGCCCAGGGGAAGCAGCGAGCTGGATGATGAGTGCATGGGGTGGCTGTGGGGACCCTGCAGTGCAGACAGCAGGATGCTGGCTGTCCGGCAGCTCCTGGGTGAGCTGCAAGGCATCGTCCCACGCAAAGCCCTGCAGGACAAGTTACGGCTCTGCAGGCTGGCAGGGCTGTGCCACAGCCGGTAGCACCGGGATAAACCCCTTGCCCAGCCGGGAAGGGGCACACTCAGTTCCCCATGTGCCCGCAAGGGTTTGAGCCCTGATAACCCGAGCCCAGATGGCACGGCTGGACACCTTCCCCCGAGCACACACCCCTTCTGCCCTGCTGGACCCTGCGGGGCTGAGCTCCCCGGAGGGTGACAGGGAGTCCCGGTTTGGAGGGGGCAGGCGGTGAGGTGACGGTGGCCCAGCTGTCACCGGCACACACCCGTGCACAGACATCCTCGACTCACTGCACCGGACGGTATGTCGGAGCCCCCCACCTCGCCAGGGACCCTCAGAGCCAGGGGCACCCCGGTGCGTGGAGGCGAGCGAGGGGCTCTGGCGAGCTGGCATGGACCGGCGGCGCCGGGGGGCTCATCGGGGGTCCGGGCAGCAGGCTGGCAGTGGGGCGCAGGTGAGCCCGAGGGGGCAGCAGGGCGAAGGGGGGGCCCTCCAGGGGCTGCCAGGGAGCCGGAGGGGGGATGCCGCTGGGGGCCAGGCCTGCGGGATGGAAATGGGGCTCAGGCAGCGCATGGGGCTGGGGATCATCACCCTTTCCCCCAGCCCTGCTCTGCCGTGGTGCAGGGGACACCCACCCTGCAGCAACCACCCCCCATTGCTGCGAGGCTGGGGCCAGGCGGGGAGGGGGACCGGCTCCCCGCACCCTCCAGCACCCTGTGGGGTCCTGCACCCTGCCGCCGGCTCCAACCCTGGCCATGCCCGGGGGTCCCAGCCCCCCTCCCACCCCTTTTACCACAGCAAGCGTCATCCCAGGTGCAGGGGCCGGAGGTGCAGAGGTGCAGTGGGGCCAGGGTACCGGGGTAGGCAGTGAGGCTGTGGCTATGACCATGACCACGACCGCGGAGGGGCTGTGGCGAGCTGGCGGGGGCGGCCGGGAGGTGCTGTGTGGGGAACAGAGAGCAGGATGTCACGGGGCATCCGTGGGGTTGCATCGGGACCAGACCACCCCAAAGAGGACCTGCAAAGTATCACCCTCTAGGGCAGCTCTAGAAACAGCACCCCTGGGAGGCCAGCGCCCGGAGAGCTCAGAGCAGCCAGGCAACGGGAGCGGAGGCTCCAGAGGGTGCCTGGAGCCTGCTGGGGTGCCAGCAAGGCCTCCCCATCACCCCCGGCCACCTCTTACCTGTGCGGAGCCAGCAGCTGTCAGGGAGTGGGGGAGGAAAGCAGCCATGGCCGCCCCACGGGGCAGCATCCAGTCGCACCAGGAGCCTGCGTGGGGAGAGGTGGGGAGGGCAGCGTGCTGGCTTGGGACCATGCTGGTCCCCAGCCTTGATTTTGGGGAATTGAACCCAGGCATCCCGGTGTTCAGTGCCAAATTTCAGCCGCGCTCCCTCCCAGCGTGGCCCCTGGACCCCACCCTGTCCCCTCCACCCCTGGGCTGTCACCTGCACCGCCAGCCTCCAGCTTCTGCTTGGCTTCGCGTCTCCATTTTGCTCGTCGGTTTGAGAACCAGACCTGGGGAGGAGGGAAGGGGCTGAGGCTGCTGGCCCCCGTCTCATGGCACCCGCGCCCCGGTCGGCACTTCGGCTCCTTGGCACCGCTCTTGCCCCTGGACACAGGCTCTTCACACGCTCCTGGGCATGAGCATGGGCATGGGCAGAAGAAGGGGATTGATCCTGCGTCTTCTCTACCTCATCGGGCTGCAAGCACATGCTGGGCGGCGGGGTGCTTCTCCAGCACAGGGTATGGGAGACGTGTGTGCGTGTGTGTGCATTGCCACGGTGTGGGCTGACCGTGAGCATGGGCAGCCCTGCCCTGGCAGAGGGGAGGACTCGCTGCTGTCACTACCTGGGGCACCGAGATGGCCGGCGATGGTCGGTAGCTGGGAGGGGAAGGGGCTGCCACGAGCCTGTGAAGGTTTGCCAACAGCACAGGGATGTCTGCCTGGAGCTACTGAGTGTGCCCTGGATGCGTGTTTGAGGGATCCGTGCCAGGGAGCCTGCCAGGGAGCGTGCCATGGAATGTGCCACGAAGCGTGCCATGGAGTCTGCCATGGTGCATGCCACAGAGTGTGCCACGGAGTGTGCCACGGAGCACGCCATGGCTCTGCAGCGCTGTGCTGTCCTCCCCTGCACCCCTGCCCTGTGGCACCATCCTGGGGTCCAGCAGTGTCCCCACAACCTCCCAGGCCCTGCACTGGCCCCATGGCGGGGCAGAGCCGGGGAGAGCAGAGGCCAGGAGCAGGGCCGGAGCAGTGGCTGCACTGGGACGGGGCATGCAGCCGCTCGTAGCTGTGCAGCGCAGGCGTGTGTTGTCTCCGACAGAGTGCCGGGCACAGGGGCTGCTGCCAAGGAGCAGCTGGAGGGTCCCGCTCCCCCAGGCCCGGCCTTGCCCTGGCAGACAGGAGGGAGCATGAGAGACTGGCACGTCCTGACGGAGCCAGCCTTGCCCCGCTCCTGCCTGTGCCCAGCCATCAGAGGGTAGAGACCCCCGGGCTGGGGATGAAACCTGCTCTCGGGGGTCACCTCGCCTTGTCCGCCCCACGCACACTGCCTGCCTGAGCCCGTTCCCACCTCTGCCACCACTGCCAGCAGCAGTGTCACTGTTTGGAGATGTCCCTGCATGCCAGGAAGGGAGTCCTGTCCCGTCCCGTGCTGGCAGGCTGGGCAGCCCTGAGCCCAGTGCCCCGGCTGGGATGCTTTGGCTGACAGGATCAGGCCAGGCATGCTCCCGGCCGGAGAGTGGCAGTGTGGCGGATCTCCTCTTACCCTGATGGTTGCGTCAGGCAGCTGGGTGGCCGCGGCCAGTCTCTCCCGGGTGACAGTGTCTGGGTACTGTCCCCTCTGAAACTCTGCAAGGGGGATTGGGGTGAGATCAGCCTGTCCAGCGCAGCCACCCCCCCTTGGTGGGCGATGCCAGGATGCGCAGCTGCAGCCGGTCCATCGCTGGGCCCCGGTGCCCGCAATTCAGAGCAGTTTGGGGCACCACAGCAGTGGCCGTGCCATTCAAAGGGGCAGGAGCCCATCCAGAAAGTGGCAATGCCCTCCCCTGGGAATGGCCCTGCCCCATCCCAGCACCCTGTGGCAGCTCGGGGCAGGCACGCCGAATGCCCTGGCCTCAGCTGGTGTCCCGTGAGCGCCGCACCTTTCTCCAGGGCCTCCGACTGCTGGCTGGAGAAGACCGTCCTGCTCCTGTGCTGCGTGCTCAGCAGGAGCCGCTGGCTGGATGCGGAGCCCTGTGGAGGGTGCTGGGTCCCCAGGGAGATGGTGGCACCGGCTTCGGCAGGTGAGCAGCAGCCCGGGGGATGTGGGGCAGAGGGGGCGGCGAGAGGGGACACTGTGGTGACAGAAAGGCAAAAGGTAGGGGGGGCCCAGCCCTGGGGGCTCCCCGGGAGGGGCTGGGAAGGGTCAGGGAGGGTCGACGAGCCCCTTTGCTTTGGGGGCACAGGATCAGCACAGGAGTGTGCGGAGGAGCTGTGTGCATGCACATGCATGTATGTGCATGTGTGTGTGTGTGTGCATGCGTGTGTGCATGCACATGTGGATGTGTGTGCAGCCGGGAGGCCGGTGGTGGCAGGAGCTCTCTGCCCACTTGGAGCAGGTCTCTCCCATGGGGTGCACCCACCCCCAGCCCCTGCTCCCCAGGGCATCGCCCCCAGCAAGGCTCACCCTGTGGCAGCGGGTCCCTCGCAAAACCCTGCTCAGCCGCCAGCCGCAGGTCGCTGGGCAGGTTCCTCAGCACCCGGTTGATGGAGGAGACCTGGGCAGGGAGAGAAGGGGCTGCGCCATGGACAGGGGGTGCAGAGCCCTGCAAGGGTGGGGGCAGGGGGATCTGGGCAAAGCCCCCGCCTGTGGTGGGCATCCCTCTGCTCACTGCAGGAGCCAGAGATGTGCTCAGGCAGCACCGAGGTGGGGAGGAATCGAGGCTGATGCCCCAAAGCTTGTCTCTGAGGTGCTCTCCTGCAGCTGCGCCTGAGCACATGCCAGGGATTCTCCGCGCCGAGGCCATGCCCATCTGCTCTGCTGTTTGTTGATACAGGCAACCCTTTAATTTTGGTGGACTAACAATATTTAATGTGAGGCAATCTGCACCTCGGCACTGGAGACCGTGAGATTTATAGGGGTGGGTCTGTCATTAGGAAGTACAGCTCTCCGCGCTGACGCTGCAAATTGCATTTTATCGTCTCTGCCGACCAGTGTACTTGTAACAGACTCACGACGAGTGTCCCAGTGCCTGAGACGATGGCCAGGCTTGCTGGGGATGGCCGGCGGGGCTCTGCTTTAGCTGGGAGGGAGCGATTTGCCTTCCCTTCCCTGCCTGCTTCTCCCTCATCCATCTCGCCAAGCACCGAGCCCTTCCCTGCGCATCCTTCCCATTGCCCCCTGCCCACCCCAGCGAGGGACCCCACCCCGCCACACCCCAGCCGTGGGGTCAAACCCCCGCACAGTGCCTGGCCCCGGTGTCCCCACAGCCCCCCGCGGCTCTCCCCGGCAGGGACTCACGCTGGGGGTCCTGTTGCTGGTGCAGATGCCCTCGGCGTGCAGCTGCTGTCGGATCTCCCAGGCGAAGAGGGAGGGCTGCTCCAGCTTCAGCTGGGCAATCCTGGCCACCACCTCGGGGGTGGCCATCCGGGGCTTGCTGCCCCCGATGGCCTTGGGCTCCATGGCCCCCGTCCGGTAGTAGTGGCCCAGGATCTTGCTGACGCAGCCGTTGGACACCTGCGGATGGGGCGGCTGGGACAGAGGCTCAGCGGGAAAAGGATTTGGAGGAGAATCCCCGACCCAGGCACACCTTGAGGCTGCGGGAGATGTCCGAGGTCCGGATGCCGCATGCCGCCAGCTCGATGATCCTCTTCCTCTTGCAGGCAGGGAGGGGGCGGCCATTCACGAAGAGACCCCCCAGCTGGTTCACGCCGCTGGGCCCTGGGGAGAGGCCAGGCAGCCGGTGACAGGGGCCAGGGCTTGCCATGAGGGGGGACGCTGCCTGCCCTTCCCTCCCCGGCTCTCTGTGCCAACACGGCACCTCCCCAGTTCCCCCAGGAACGTGGACGCCAGGACCGTGCTCCCCGAGCCGCCCCGGTGCAGCAGCATCGCTCACCTCGGTGTTGCATGGTGAAGCTTCACGGGGCTTTCAGTGCCTGGGAATTGCCAAGAGGAGATGGTTGCTGTTGTGAGGCCGGATAAATCAGTGACGGTGTCCAGGGCTGAGCCACATCCCCTGCCCACCCTCCTACGAGAAGAAGGGGGAGCAAGGGCAGAAATACCAAGCAGAGCATGCTCGAGGGCATCTGACTGCTTGGGAAATCATTTTACCCCAGGCACAATGGATCAAAGGGACCCAGGCTTTAAGGTGCTTACACATCTGCAAGAGGCACTCGGGCTCTGAAGTGGCTGGGGAGGCACTGGGAATGCTGCCTGCGCTGCCTGTACCTAGCAGCCACCGGCATGCAACGGAGCTGGCTTGGCTGAGCCATGTCCCAGTGCCTGCATGCACTCCCTTGGACAAGCCACGGGGGACAGAGGGTTTCCCCATGCCCACCCCGCCACGGCTGAGCACCGGGGTCCTGCAGGGTGTCGGGGGGATGGGGGGCAGGAGGTGGCAGGAGCAGAGGAGACAACAGGATCAGGAGCTCTGGGTTTGCGTGCAACAGCTTTGGTGCTGGTTCGTGGGCTGTTTATCACCCACTTTAACCCTTCCCTGCTGCCTCTCCAGTAGCTCCAGGCACAAGCGCCTGCGTGTGGGGTCACCGCTTCCCCCTCGTGTCCTCACTGGCAGCGTTGCTGTCTCTCGGCATATTTATTTATTTCAGAGGGAGGATCTGGCCCCGCGCTCCCATTGCCGCGCTATAAATCCAGGGCGACTCAGCTGCAGCCGATAGCATGGGGCTGGGTTAGCAGCACTGAGAGCCTAACCCAGCCAAGGAGAGATTGGCAGGGGATAACCAGGTTAACAGGAGCCTCCGCTCCTTTGGTTGGAGACGCTCCACCGCTCTGCCACCTCCTCTGCCAGCTCAGAAGATCAAGGCTGGGTTTCCCCACATGCATGCACACACACTCCCAGAGCACCTGCACTTTTCCCCATCCCCATCACTTCTGTCTGCCCCCCACGCACCTTCCCTCGCTCCAGATCCTGACCTAAGGCAGCCCCACGGACTTAGACACCGATGCCTCAGCTGTGGGACACCACCACCGCACCTAACACCCCTGGAGCAAGTGCTGCCCCACATTCCTGCTGCCCTGCCCACCCTGCCCTACAGCCCTCCCGCTGCTCCCCTGGGGTCTGCAGGGTGAATGCCACCTCCTCCCACCCTGGGGATTCACCGGCAGCCAGGAACGCAACGGCAGCAGGTCCCGCAGGACACCTTTGCCAAGTCCCTTTGACCAGGGCAGGAGGGGCCATTGACCACCGGCTTGTCCCTGGTGTCACCAGAGACACGGGAGGTTTCAGCCCCGTGGAAGTGGGAGGAAAGGTAGCGCAGCTTCGAGCGCCAGGCATCAGCAAGGGGTGCTGTGGGGTCCAGGGCAGCACCCTGCCCCATGAAGCGGGAGAGAGGGGACATTTCCACAGGGGCGCTGGCGCCAGCCCTTCTCTCAAGGGAAACCCCGCTCCCCTTGCTGTCTGCTCAGGCAGAAACACTCGTGGTAATTAATGAGCAGCATGCTGAGCCACAGAGGTGCCACACAGACTGATGGCTGCTGCTTGCATCACCACTGCCTTGCCAAAGCCCGGGCACCCTCGCTGGCACCCCTGGTTAACCTGGGATTTCGCCTGAAACACCCTGAAAACCCCTGGACACCCCCAGCGTGGGGCTTTCCCTGCTACAGTCCCCAAATCTCACTGCAGCCTTGGCACTGCTTCCCTGCACAGCTTGAGAACGTTGTTTGGAGACACTGACCCTGATTATGAAATTCAAGAAAAGCAAAATCCAACAATGGGGACAACTCGGCAGATTTGCCACAGGTGAAAAGCGAACGTGCAGTGCACCCAATCTCCCTCTCGTTAGGAAAGGGACCGATCACCCTGCAGCAAAGCACATGAGGCTGCTCCGGGAAGGAGGGAACAAGCGGTACCGGCAGGACATGTGTCCCCTCGGGGGCCAGCACAGCCCCCACTGGCGTTCCCCAGCTTTGCCCCAGCCAAGGGCTTGGCCTGTGCTGTGCTGGGAGGCGACGCGGGGATTTCTTTCCCCATGGAGAAACGGGTGCACTGGCAAAGCCAAATGAGATGTGAGCCCACGGTCCCTCTCAGGTCCTGCTGACTGATCTCGGAGGGGTGGTGAGCTTGGTCTTTGTGCAGCACGCAGAGGCAAGGAGAGGAGTAAATGAGACGGGACTCGACTAGGCTAGACCAGAGCGGATCACTCCTGGAGGAAGCCCGAAACCATCCCAGCGTTAAGGCACCTTCACCACCCAACTGCTACTGGGAATTGCTTCCCGCGGCTCCACAGGACAAGAAATCCCAACGCCCCCCCCCCGCCCCAGAGCAGCCCTCCCGCGCCCGAGCTTGCCCCGTGCTACAGCCCACGTGTGTGCAAGCACGAGTGGATGTCTGTGCACACATATCCATGTGTGCCCGTGCATCCGAGTGCATCTATGTGTATGGATGCGCGCTTACGCATGCACATGCTCCTTTCTCTGCATGCCCAGCTGCACACACGTGTGCGTGTGCTTGTGCACGCACCCACGCCGCCGTGCGCACATATTTGTGCATGCACGTATATATGCATATGACTGAGAGCAGGGGTGCCCGGTGGGGTGGAAGGGGGTACCTGTGGAGCCTCGAAGGAGCTGAACCGGATCGTCCTCGGAGCCAACCGGGTGCTGCCGTGCCGGTGTCATGCGGGGCGGCTGATGAGGGAGCTGGGCCGTGATGTCACGGGGCAGGAGGAAGAGGAGGATGGGGAGGAAGGGGCGGCCCGATGGGGAACGAGCGGCCGCGCCCAGCACACGCCCGGCCCGGGGGGCTCCGTCGGGGCTTGGGGCCGGCTCGGGGCCGGTGGTCCCGAGCCGGCCCCGAGCCCCGACGGAGCCCCCCGGGCCGGGCAGTGAGTCTGTACCGGTGCTGCCTCCGGTATTTCAGCACTAGCGCCCGGTGGACAGCACACGCCCCGCCGCATCCCGCCGCCCCGAGCATCCCCGGTAACCCCCGACGGAGCCTCCCCGGGGGGCTTCGCTCCCGCGTCTCCCGCAAAGCAAACAGGGACAGACACAGCCGCCATATGGTAAAGCGCTTGGGATTCAATCATAAATCCAGATTCGGTTTTATTACATTGATTTAATTTTTTTTTTTTTTTTTTTTTGGGTGTTGAACAAATAGAAGGCGGCGCGGGGTGGATGGGCACTGCGGGGACTGCCCCGCTGTGCAACCCGAGGGCCCGGCACAGATGGCCCCCCTCTTCGGAGATAAAAAACACGTTGTAAACCTTTCAAGTAAAATATTTGAAGAGCAAATATTAGCCAGCGAGGAGCCCTGCACCGCGGCCCTCCGCGCCCGGCCCCGCGAGTAATTGAGCGTTATTAGCACCCCGCTCCCGGCCCCCGCGCTCCGCGCACAACTGCCCGCCTTTGGAAAATACCATATGCTCCGAATTACACATTAACCACAGCCCTGCGGGGCCCGGGCCCGGCCCCGGCCCCCGGGGAGCCGCCGCGCCGCCCCCCCGCCACCCCCGGGGCGCCCCGGCCGTCCCCCCCCGCGCCCGCCCGTGGGAGCCGGGGCCGGGCTGCCGGCGGCGCGGGGAGCGCTGGCAGCCGGGGCCGGGCCCACCCGCTCCGCCCCGGCCGCCGGGGAGCCCCGGCGGAGCCCCCGGGACGGGCGAGCCCCGTGCGTAACGCGGCGCCGGGGAGCGGGGCGCGGGGCTCAGCCCGGGGCGCGGGGCTCAGCCCGGGGCGGGGGGGCCCGGCGGCGGCGGGCCGGCCCCGCCGCTCCCTCCCCGGGCCGGGCCGAGCCGGGCGACGGGCGGGGCGGGGGGGGGGGGGGGGGGCGGGCGGCGCGGGGCCGGGCGGGCCCGGGAGCGGCGAGCGCGGCCCCCCGGGGCTGTGCGCACCGGAGCCGGGCGCGCCGGCGGCGGGCGGGGGAGCGGCGCGGCGCACGGGCCGGCGCGGCGGGGGAGAGCGGTCCCCGCCGCTGCCCCGGCGGCGGGACGAGCCCGCGGAGCCGCCCGGAGCCCGGGGCGGCCGGCGGAGCCCTGCGGGCCCGGGGAAAGTGGGAGCGGCGGGCACCGGGCGGTGCGTCCTCGGCGTGGCTCGGGCGCAGCGGCTGGAGCGCCGACGGGCAGCGGGGAGCGGCCAGGGCGGGCACGGCGGGGGGGAAGTCGAGGGAGGCGAGGGGAGGAGAGATGGAGAGTTGGGGAGATGATGGGGAGATGGAGAGGTGGAGAGACGGGGAGGTGGAAAGATGGAGACGTGGAGACGTGGAGAGGTGAAGTGATGGAGAGATGGAGAGGTGTGGCCATGGAGACATGGAGACGTGGAAAGACAGAGATGGAGAGATGGCGAAATGGAGAGGCAGAGAGATGGAGAGGTGGAGACATGGAGGCACGGAGAGATGGAGAGGTGGAGAGATGGAGAGGTGGAGAGATGGAGAGGTGGAGACAGGGCTATGGAGAGGTGGAGAGGTGCTCCAGGTCCCGCCGTGTCGCCTGCATTTCGTGCTTGCTTGCACGTCTCCTCCCATCCACCTTCCTCCACACCTCAGGGAAGAGCTTTTTGCAGATACTTCTTTCACAGTGGGAAGCGCAGCCAGCGCTGGTGTGCAGCACGACGGGGCGGTCTGGGGACAGGGACGGGACGTGGTGGGATGGGGTCAGGCAGGAGCTGGGGCGGGGGTGGTGCCAGTCCCTCCTCTCTTGCCTTCCCCTGGGCCTGGGCAGGCACCTCCTGTGCCAGGACCTGACGGTGTGCGGGGGCCCTGGGTCAGGCTCTCCACGTCCCCTGCTCCGGGACCCCAACACTGATCCCGGGACCTCAGCTTTGGTTTGGATCTGACTTCACAGATTTGGCCCTACGCAGCAGGCAGGGAGCACCTGGGGAGGGAGAGGGTTTAAGGGTGCTGCCGGTGGGTGCCCAGCGGATGCATCTCTGCCGGTGTGGGAGGTACGGCAGCATGGAGCGCAGCTCCCTCCCTGCCCGCCCTCACCTGCCTGAAGGACCATGCGGTGCCTCCAGCCTGGTAAAGAGCAAGTGGAAGATGTGGTGGTAGCCCCACCGGGGAGAACGTACCAGAGGGAGTGTGGGGGCCTGTTTGGCAGGAGCTGCCCGGTGGCAGATGCTGTGTGCCACCGAGCCCAGACGTGCGCTGCCGTGACTGTGCCTCCAGCTGGGGCTCTGCCACTGGCAGCTGGGACTCGGGCAGTGCCCTCACCACAGCCAGTGCCAGCAGCCTTCGGGCAGCGCCTTCACACCATGGGGAGTGTAAATGCGAATGCCTGGGGAGGGGCTGGAGGATGAGTGCTACCTGGGGAAAGGGGGGGGATGCTGGGGTGTCCTGTGCTGCCCTCAGGCAGGAGAGGGATTCAGTGCTGTTCTGGGACAGGACAGGGATGCTGAGCATCCCAGGGGCAGGACAGGGATACTGAGCATCCAGAGGCAGGATGGGCATGCTGTGCTTCCCAGGGGAAGGATGGGGATGCTGAGCATCCCAGGGGCAGGACAGGGATGCTGTGCTTCCTGGGGACAGGACAGGGATGCTGGGCTGCCTGGGTTTTCAGCAGCTGGCACATGGTGGTACTGGCCCAGTGGCCTGGGGACCTTGCTGGCTGATCACCTCCTGGCCGTATGTGCCATCATACACCGTGGTGGCTGGTGGGCACCAAAGTGTCCCCTCCCACCAGCTCCTGATCATCCCAGCTGCCAGGAGAGCTCTTTCCCAGGGATCCAGGAGTCCCAGGGCAGAGCTGCAGCAGCCAGGCCAGCCCCGGCCAGGAGCACGGCACCCCCTTCCCCACCTTCGCTTTGGGCCCCACTGCAGGGAGGATGGACGTGGGGTGGGTGCAGGACTGGGACCGGGCGCAGCAGTGAGGGCATGCAGGGGCTGGCCAGCATCGGTGGGCAGGGCTGAGACACGGGGGTGGGGAGCGAGGGGGAACTGCTTCTCACCACGTATGAGCGTGGCACGAGCATGGTGAGGCTTCCCCCATGCCTGGGGAGCGCTCTGCCCCTTGCAGGCAAATACTGCAGGTATTTAGGGGCAGCTGTGCCCAAGGTGCTGCTTAGTGCAGAGGGAGAGGGAGGAAGAGGGAAGGGAAGGCAAGGCAGGGCAGGACAAGGCAAGGCAAGGCAAAAGGTGAGAAGGCAGGCAGGCAGGCAGGAAGTCAGATGTAGGAAACCCAGGAGAGAAGATATGTGGGTACTTCCACGCTGTGTAAGCAGTGGCACAATATTCTTTCGAGCTTTCCTCTGCCGCAGGCTCCGTCCCAGCCCGCGCTCAGACACCTGGGCAAGGGCGCGTGGAAGAGCAGCAGCTGCTCAGGCCTCGAAAATCCCCCCTGGAGCCCCTGGAGCCTCGGTCCATCCCTGCAGCCGGCCCCGGGGACGCCCTCCCCAGCATCCTGCTGTGTGGCTGGGCAGCCGGGGGCACAGTGGTGCTGAGGATGGTCCATGCTCTCCGGCAGAGGAATAAATCCAAACACATGAACAAACAGAAGATTAAGTACCTGGCCCCAGGAAAAGCATTCCTTTGCCAGGGATAGATTTTTCCCCGCCTCACTGATAACTGGCAATTTTCCACCTGGAGCATTTGCCCAGAGCGGAGGTTTTGGCGCGGGAGGCTCCTGGTGCGGTTTCTGAAGATGCCCAGAGATGGCTGGCAGGGCTGCCAGCAAGGCAGGCATAGTCTGGGGAAGAGGAGGGGTAATTCCTGCTTTCTCACAGTCATGCCCCATCACTGCAAGCAGCTGCACCCCAGGGCAGACCTTGGGTGTCCCCATACCTCCCCGCTTCTCCCCAGGGCCCTGAAGTGAAAGAGCAGCTCCGTGTCTGTGCTGGGATGCTGACGGACATGGGGCAACGCTGAGCGGCTTTGCAGGCAGGAGACCTGCCCAGGCTGCGGGGGAGCCGCTGGGGAGCTCTCGGCTGCCCACAGCCCCACTGGAGACCCTGGGAGCTCACCGGGCTGTGGGCCTCTCCCCGAAGCCACCATCTCTCCAGCAGCCCCCTCCAGCCTCCCGGGGCTGTCAGAGCCTCGGGGCTGCCGTGTCCCAAGGGATCCCCTCTCGGAGGTGGCACCAGGCAGAGTCCGGCTCGCTGGCATGCAGGATGGCTCCGCTGCCTGCAATGAGCCGGCACCTGGCTCTCCTGGCCCAGGGGAGCACCCACCGGCACCCAGGTCCCCACTGCCAGCACCGGCAGAAGCAGGGGCACGTCAGGGGCACTGGGAGCTGCGGAGGTGAGCGCAATATTTCGGATGTCCCAAAGGGAAGGCATGTCCCAGGCAAGGTGCTGAGGTGCCGGTTTGGCACCAGCTTAGCAGTGAGGTGGTGACTACCATGGCTGCTGGTGTGTCGGGGTGTTTGCGTGGGACGGGGGTCCAGCCAAGCGGATCTGTTGTCTTTGTCTTCATCTTCATCTCCTTTTTTAAGTAGATTGCAGGTCTGGCTGATAAAGACACCCATGTTGATAGAGGGTAATTGGATTTCTGCAAGACATTTGACTTAGTACGGCACGACGGTTTGATTAAAACCCTCTCGTTATGTGAAATTAAGTGAGGGCACATCAGGCAGATGAGAAGCTGGCTCCCGACTAACAGGAAACGCTGTTCATGGGGAGCCAGCCTCCAGCGGAGCGGTGCAGCGGGACCCGGGAGACCGGCCACAGCCACCAGCATCATATTTTCTGAGCAGTGGCATTTCCAGGTGACACTGGTGGCCCGTGCGGCAAAGGGGGAGGAGGATGTGTGGGTGCACCTGGGACCAGAGCTGTCGGTGACCGCCATCAGCCAGGGGATGGCTGGGAAAGCAGAGCCCCAAGGGTCACCCCAAAGCCTGAGCTCTCCAGGCAGACGTGAGCTCTGATGAGCCTTCATTAACCCCTAATTGCAATCAAACATAATTGCAGGCAGCTGGGCATTGCTGAGCTCTCCCTACCCGGGAAGGAGATTCCCCTGTGCCCCTGCCAGCCGGATTTGGGGAGTTTAACCGGAGGATGCTCAGCAGCTGGAGCATGGGGCTGGGGTCAGGGTCCTGCCACCTGCCTGGGGCTTGGGGAGTTCCCTGGGGAGATACAGCCCGAGAGCAAAGTGGGTGACAGTGGGGCCTTGAGGACGTGCTTTCAGGGCCCTCCTCTCCCCGTGTCTCCCGTGCTGTGCCAGTGGGAGGAACAGGGGCAGACAACCCTGCCCGGCACGGCTGCGGCTCAGGGCAGAGCAACTCTGCACGGTGGGTCCGAGCCGCTGTAGGTGGGTCCAGGGCTGAACAGAGGCTTAGGGACCAGTTGCCCTCCCAAAGTCCCATCCTTGATCCCACCAGAGATGTCCGGAAGGTTTTGCCTCCTTTGTGAGCTGGCAGCGGGCTGGAGACAGCCTCGGTCCGGGAAGGGGGTGATGAGCAGCTTCCCTGCCTGGGAGCATGAGCGATGCTCGTCAGCGCTAACGAGCCAGAGCGGGGAGCAATGGCCCCTCGGCCCCCGCACTGGGAGGTCCGTGCTGGAGTCCCAGCAAGGTACCTGGGCTCGCAGCAAGGAAATGGGAACATGCTGGGATTTGGGGTCTCAGAGCGTGTGGCTGGGAAGGGACATGAGAAAGTAAATGGGACCCTGCAGGGACAAGGGACAAGGAGCTGGGAGGACGGAGGGGACCAGCTCTCTGCAAGCAGAGCTCGCAGTCATTAATAGTGCCACCAGCACTGCACGGGAACAGGGACACAGAGAGCACGGAATTGGGAATGCAATTATTACATGAGATTTTTAGCAGCAAGGTGTTCACTCGCTACTGAATGGCCATTGCTCGTGCCTGGGGTTTTGTCCGGCATTCAGCAAGCGGCTTCATTCCCTGGGTATCGCTGGCAGGAGAGGGAGCAGGAGGGGCAGAGCCCCCGTCCCACGCAGACCATCTGCCGCCTGTTCAAACGAATGAAGCACCAGGAGATCATTAGTGCTGTCGCGAGGCTGTGCACGGGGTATCGACACTCGAGACAACAGGCTTCGGAGCGTGCTTGAGAATTACTTACCACCCCTGTCAAGAGGAGACCATGTCGTTAAGGTGCTCTGACACCCAGTTACTAGTTTTCCCCCTTCTCACCCTGGCTGAAAGCCACCTCCGTGCTGGTCCTGGGGGACATGGCCGGGAGGGGCTGAGCGTCACCCACCATGGTGGGTGCTCTCTGGCCAACGAGGGTGGTGGCACCAGCAGGGTCCTGTGCAAAGTGCCGGGATGCTCCGAGACAGGGCAGGGGCAGAGGGGCAGGAGGGTAAAGTGTAGCTCCCCTGGGATGGCTGGGCCATGGGGAACCTTGCAGGGGGATGGCAGGGCCATGGGGGACCTTGAGCCACTGGGCATTTCCAGGAGGAGATGAGGGTGGACTGGAAAGCTCTAATGGGAGAAGTGGCCCTGGGAGAGGACGGAGGAGAGGACAAGCCTCGCGTACAGCCCTGGTGATGGCTGGCGGTGCTGTTGGGTCGGCCGGGGAGTTGGTGCACCGCAGGGCTGTCCTGGGGGTCAGCACAGGGCCCCTGGCACTGCTGGGGGCAGGGGGAGACCCCATTTAACCAGGAGTTAAATGCACGGTTCCTACTAGAGCCAGGGATGTGCCTACAAACCTCATCCTGCATCGCACGGGATGCATTTCAGACCATCAACATGCTTGCCCAGGAGTCCGAGGCTGTTTTGTGTCTTGCTGGGCTTTCTGTCTGCAGCAGATGACCCTGTTCCTCACGGAACACCAGGGATGGCTGGAAAAAAATCCTTTCTTTTCTCCTCCAGAAAGCACACATGAAAGTTAAAAGCCCAGATGAGTCAGCCAACCAAGAAAACCTACTTTATCTAAGCGTTTCCACCTACATTTTAACTTTTCTTTTGATCAAAAAGATGATTATTAAAATATTCTGGCTAAAAGAGGCAATCTTGGGGCTTGAAGACGCCTTCACCGGAGCTGGTGCTGGAGCACGCGCCGTGCTTCTTCGCCTCCCTGGCATAGCCCGGTGGGATGCAGCTGCAAGCTGGGACAGTGGCACGGCGAGGAGCAGGCCCAGAAATGCCGTAAATCAGGGTAACAGAGCAGTTTTGCCAGGCTTTTGGGCAGAGGAAATTATTTCCTTCCCTTTGTGTGTGAGCTCTCACCCCGGTGCTCATGAATCACGGTGCAAAACATTAAAAAGGAAAAAGGGGAGAAAACAAACAAATAAATTATCGTAAAAGGAGCTGGAGCAAGAAAATTAAAAGCAGTGGAGGGCTGTGGCAGGCGGAGAGCCAGGAGGATGATCCCTCCCAGCCCAGCCGGGGGTGAGAGACTTCGTCAAGGGCAGTGCGGTGTCGGGGCGAAACCCCGGGAGCGGGACCCTGGGGACGCCCCAGCAGAGGGGCTGAAGGCAGTGCCGCCGCCAGGCTTCGCGTGTAGGAAACAAACCCTGCATTAAAGGAACATCATTAACATGAAGGTTGCAAAACGCGCCCTGAACAGGTAGAAGATGCCAGCAGGGCAGCACAGCCCTGATCCCCAGCGGGACGGCCCCGACATGCAGGCAGGAGCCAGCCTCCCCCGCAGAGCCCCGATGCATTCGGTGCACCCGCTTCCCCACAGGGGATCAGGCTGCGGAGGGGCGACGCCGGGACCGGCAGACCCTGCTGCCTCTCCCCCTGCGGCAGCTGTGCCCGGACAGGGCACCCAGGCGGTGGTGTCTGTGCCATCCGGCATCGCCTGCCCGGCGCATCCCTGCTCCCAAGGTAGGAGTGCCGGGGTGCCGCAGCGCTGCCGAAGCCGGGAGCTCGCAGCCGGAGGCAGAGCCTGGATGGAGGGATGAGCTCACACCTCTGCTGAGGGGCTTCCCCACAGCACCGACGTGGCCCCCGTAGTACCCAGGGGCCGGTGCCTGCTCCCCGGGGCTGGGAAGGAGATGATTCCAAAGAGCAGCTTGGACATCCCGGCCAGGCAGCGCGGGTGGGCTCCCTCCCATGCTCAGGGGGCTTTGGCACCCGGTGCAATGAGGTCCGGCTGCCCGGTGGGACACGGGACCACCGTCACAGCAGCAGCAACGGCTGCAGCCGCTCCTGCCAGCCCGGTAAGGGGAGCCGGTGCCGCTCCGTTCCCGTTCCCCGGAGCGGGGATTGCAGAGAGGTGCAATTGCCTGGATTCCCTTCGTGACCACTCAAAAGGAGGATAATAATTTTCTACCACCCACAAATGACACGACTCAGTTCCGGGCTGGCAGTTTCTGAGCTGGCAGAGGCGAGTGCTGAGCTGAGCGATGGCTGCGGCAGAGTGCGAGGAGCCAGCCCTGCCCCGCACCGTGCCCCATGCGCCCCGGCACCGCGGTGAGGGGCATGCCGCAGGGCTGCCACTGAACGCTGCAACGGGCGTGCTGGGGGCAGAGCTGCCACTGGGGAACGGCCACGGACGGCGTCTCTGGACGGGTAAGCACCAGGGCCATCTCCGAATCGCCTCCCAAGTGGGGCAGAGCGCTTGTCTGTGCGTGAACCACCAGCCAGACGGTCGCTTGCCGGAGCCACCGGCTTGGGTGCCGTGCCCGCAGCAACGTGGCATGCTGGGGCAGAGCAGGAGCCACCCCAGGTCCCAGCCCTGCGCTCACTCCCCGGGCCCTTCTGCTCCGGATGGGGGGTTTTGGGGTCACCCAAAGATGTGAGGTCTGTACCCACAGCCCCATCTTAAAGAAGGGCGGCCACACCGTGCCGGCGTCCCCAGTGGGAGGACAGCCCGGAGCCGCGGCCGGGCTGCAAGTCCCCACTGCCAGGACATGATGATGATGGGTGACCTCGGATGGCCAACGTCACGGGGCTGACGGACCTCGCCTCGCGGTGCCGGTGCCCCCGGTCGCCTCACAGGACGTGGACGCCGCTGGCCGCAGGTGCTGCAGCCTCCTGGTAGGGTGCGGGTGTCCGTGGGGCAGCGGAGCAGGAGGGGTGGAAGGTGGCCTTGGGGAGGGGGCGCAGGACGGGTGCGAGCCACGAGGCTGCTGGGCAGCCAGTGCTCACAGCCAGCCCACGGGGCAGCAGGGACCGGCCGTGCCGCTGCCCACCCCGAAACCAGCAAAAAGCACTCCTGCAGGAGCGGCTGAGCAGGGGTGCAGGTGGGGTCCCCCGTTCTCCTCCCCTTTTACCCCAAAACTGCCACTCGGGAGACAGCAGGAGCTGCTGGGGCCTGTGGCTGGGCCGTGTGGGTGCCTGGAGCCTCCAGCAGCCCCATGGTTCTGCCTCGGCATGGGGGGAGAGGCACCGGGGGGCCCTGTGACCCTGCACCCCCCTGAGCATGGCTGGTGGTGCCGGGGGGGGGGCAGTGGGATTTGGGGTGGGGGACCCCTGGGGGGCCAGAGCTGCTGATGGGCAGTGAAGAGGGAGCCGGGAAGGGGAACGCCCTCTCCCCTAATGCCCTGGGGGTACCCCCCAACCCCGACCCCCCCGTGGGGCTCTGCTGGGGGGGATCCCCCTTCCCCTGGTACCCCCGTGGGGCTGTGCTGGGGGGATCCCCCTTCCCCCGTGGGGCTGTGCTAGGGGGATCCCCCTTCCCCCGGTCCCCCGTGGGGCTGTGCTGGGGGGGGATCCCCTTCCCCCGTGGGGCTGTGCTGGGGGGATCCCCCTCCCCCCGGTCCCCCGTGGGGCTGTGCTGGGGGGGGATCCCCTTCCCCCGTGGGGCTGTGTTGGAGGGATCACCCCTCCCCCAGTCCCCCGTGGGGCTGTGCTGGGGGGGATCCCCCCTCCCCCGGTCCCCCGTGGGGCTGTGCTGGGGGGATCTCCCTTCCCCCGTGGGGCTGTGCTGGGGGGATCCCCCCTCCCCCGGTCCCCCGTGGGGCTGTGCTGGGGGGATCCCCCTTCCCCCGGTCCCCCGTGGGGCTGTGCTGGGGGGATCTCCCTTCCCCCGTGGGGCTGTGCTGGGGGGGATCCCCCCTCCCCCGGTCCCCCGTGGGGCTGTGCTGGGGGGGGATCCCCTTCCCCCGTGGGGCTGTGTTGGAGGGATCCCCCCTCCCCCGGTCCCCCGTGGGGCTGTGCTGGGGGGATCCCCCTTCCCCCGGTCCCCCGTGGGGCTGTGCTGGGGGGATCTCCCTTCCCCCGTGGGGCTGTGCTGGGGGGATCCCCCCTCCCCCGGTCCCCCGTGGGGCTGTGCTGGGGGGATCCCCTTCCCCCGTGGGGCTGTGTTGGAGGGATCCCCCTCCCCCCGGTCCCCCGTGGGGCTGTGCTGGGGGGGGATCCCCTTCCCCCCGTGGGGCTGTGCTGGGGGGATGCCCCTTCCCCCGGCCCCGCCGCTAGTGCCACCGGTGCTCGGCGCTGCACGCACGCGGAGTGGGTGATGACGTGAGGGGGCGTGTCCCCGCCCGGCCCCGCCCCCGGCGCGGCGCGGCGGGAGGCCACGTGGGACTCCGGGCGGCCCTTTGCCGACGTGTCCCTGGCACCGCGTGCCCCGGAAGTCCCGCCCCCCCTCCGCGGGGCGGGGCCGCCCGTGACGTCACCCCCGCAGCGGCCTCTCGGGCCGGTGCTGCGGCGCCGCGCGCCGCCATTGGCCGGGGCGCGGCGGGGCGGGGCGGAGCGGGCGGCGGGGCCGGCCTCCCGTTGGCCGTTAGCCGGGCGGCGGGGCGGGGCGGCGGGGAGGCCCCGCCCCCCGGAGCGGCCCCGCCCCCCCCCGCGCCCCGCCCCGCGGCTCCCTTCCGCGCTCGCGCCGGGCCCCGTCCGCTCCGTCCGCGCTCGCCCCGTCCGCCGCCCCCGCCCCGCCATGGCCTCCGCGGCCGCCCCCGGACAGGGCGGCTCCGCGCCGCCCCTCGCCGTCCAGCGCGGCATCGTCAAGATGGTAAGGGCTCTGCCCGCCCGCCGCGACCGCCGCTCCCCGCGGGCCTCTTCTGCGCTCCGCCCCGCCCCGTCCGCCGCCTCGTGCGCCCGCCGGCCCGGGCCGGGGCCGCAGCCCCCGCCGGTGCCCGGGACGCCCCCGCCTCCCGCAGCCCCCGCCGGTGCCCGGGACGCCCCCGCCTCCCGCAGCCCCCCTCCGGTACCCGGGACCTTCCTCCCGTCTTGGTAACCGGGACCCCCGCCCTCCACGCAGTTCCCTCCGGTGCCCGGGACCCCCCACCCCCCCCCCCCGCTCCCCGCCTCCCCCTCCCGGAGCCTCGCGCTCTGCCCCCGCCGCCCCGGGCCCCGGCCTCCCCCGCGCCTTCCGGCGCGCCCGGGGCCTCGTGCGCTGCCCGCGGCTTCCCGCGGCCCAGCCCGCTCCCCCGGTGCTGCCGGCCCCCCGGTTGCCGCTCCACAGCAGCTGCTGTCCCCGCCCGTGCAGCCCGGGGACCCCCCGCCGGGCCGGGGGGGGGGGGGGGGTGCTGGAGGGGGCTGCACCCTGAGCCCCCCCACCCCGTCCTGGGGCCGGGGGCAAGGCTGGCCCGGGGGCCGCATGGCCCCACCACCCCGGCTGCTGTCCCCAGCTGCTGGGAAGGGACGGGAAGAGCTTTTGGGTCCCCCCGGGCGTGCCGGGGCTGGCTCGCGGCCTGGGGAGCGCTCTCCCGGGGGGCCGGGAGCCGGTGGTCCTGCTCTGCTGCCGGTCCCAAAGCCCCCGCAGCCCCGAGGAAGCTCGGGACTCCCCGGCAGCGTGAGCGAACGGCTGCCCGCGGGGACACCGTGGGCCGGGACATCCCTCGGGGTGCCCCGCGTGCTCCTCTCCCTCCTCTTCTTCCCGTGCCGGCGGTGTCCCCACGGGAAGGAGCGGTGGGTCCCCTCCGCATCGGGTCCCTGCGTGTGCCAGCAGTGGAGACCTGGAGCGCGAAGGTCGGGGTCCGGCAGCCGCTGCTGGGATCGGGCCCTGGCACCGTGTCCAGGTTCCCGTGTTCCCTCCCGGTGCCTTTTTTTTGCCCTACCCCGTTACCTGCCGTGTCCCCCCGGCCCCGGTGAGGATTTGGCCGCAGGCTGCCGCTCTCCACCCCGGCCCCCACGGCTGCTCTCGCCGGCCCGTGCCGATTGCGGGAGCCGGGTTGGTGGGATCCGACCCTGCTCTCCACATGTCTGCATCGAGCCGGGCTCGCGCGCCGGCACAGTCCCAGCTCCCGTCTTCGAGCCCGTTGGCCACCAAAGGCCCCTTGCAGTGCCCGGTGCCTCCGTTGTCGTCCCGTTGCCCAAACACATGTTTTTCTTGTGCCCGAATACAGTTCTTTCTCGAGGTTGCAGGTGACCCCCTCCCCTCCCCGGGCAGGCGTCAGCACTGGCTGCGAATCCCACCGCTGCCTTCAGAACGAGACCTTCGCTCGGGGCGTCACTTCACCCCGGAGCCCGCTGCACCAGTGGGGACAGGGCTGGTGCTGCTGGAGGTTTGGGGACGCTGCCTTCCCCGTGCTTTACCTCATCGGTGGCGCGGAGAACCCTTCCCACCGCCTCCTGCCATCTCGTGCCCGACAAGCAGATCTTGGGATGCTCAGGAAAGGCCTCGCCTGGCCGCTCGTGCCAGCCTGGCTCCATCCGAGGGGACGCGGATCCGTAGCGTGATTTTGGGGAGGACGGTTGGTGTCTGCTGGCTGAGAGGCAGCTGTGCACGGCCGGCAGCGGCTCCCGGGGACCACGCGGTGCCCCGTGCCTGCAGGGTGGGTGCTGCAGGATTGCTGGCCGGGCACCCCAGCTGCTGCCCGGGGTGTGCCCCATGGTCCCCCTTCCCTTTCCAGGGCAGCCAGCCCAAAATCCCTGCCCAGGGGGCACCCTGGAGAGGTGGGGGTCCCTGGCTGTCAGCGGTCACTGCTCTGCTTCGTGGTGGTGCCGCGGAGCCAGGAGCTGTTGGGGCCAGCCGGAGTGGTGCCGGCCGCGTGCTCCGCTGCAGTTCCCATCACAACTTTTTGAACTTGAAAGTTTGGGGGGTTTTTTGCACCTTCCTGATGCACGATTTCCCCCGAAATTGCAGCGGGTGGGCCGCGGGGCTGCAAAGTTTGGGAGCTCGTCCTGGTGCAGCGGAGCAGGATGGGGGGAAGAGCGGGAGCAGGGAGGCGATGGGGGTTGGGGGCCTGCAGCTGCCAGGTGTCCCCTGGCTGGAAGAGGCACCAGGAGCCGGGCCGGGGCTCTGCCCCGGGGGTGGGATGGGGCAGCAGCAGGCTCCTTCCTTTTGGGAGGCTTGAGGAGCTGGGGGAGCACATGGAGTCCTGGGGGGGAGGTACGGCTGGGCTCGGGGCAGCCGGGCGCGTCGGGGTCCAGCTCCTCTCTGCGGTGTCGGTGGCTGGGCTGGAAGGAGCGTGGCACAGCCCTGGCCAGCAGCACGGGGATCCCCAGCTTGGAGCTGAGCTGGGGCCCTGCATTGGTGAGTCTCCAGGTAAACAGAGAGCCGGGTCACTGGCTGCCCTTCTCCTTGCCGGTGCCTTGGGACCCTGCCTTCGCTTTTCATCACCTTCCTTGCCGTTCCTGCGATGGTTGTTAACCCTTTGTGCCCCGCAGTTGCAGCTCTGGCCCCGGTGCCGTCCCCTCCCACGCCTGGGGGACACCTCTGCAGCAGGAGCCGGGTCCGTCTGACCCGCGTCCCTGTGCCGTGCCCTGGCCTTGGCGCGTCCATCGCGCTCTCGGCTCCGAGCCTGCGCTAACTCCTTGTGGCAGCAATACAGCTCTTGCAGCCCGGTTTAAGCCTGGGTTCCTCTGGCCGGAGCACGAGGCAGGGCTGATGGGGTGCCTGGGCTGACTTTTGCTGTGCGGGGCAGGAGAGCACGGCTTGGGCTGGCAGGCGGGGGCCGGGGCTGCCTTTGGGAGGGTGAAGCCCGGATGCTGGGATGTTCTCCCGGTCCCATTACTGCCCGAGCCCGACCAGAAGCTGCTGCCCATAAAGGTTCGCGTGGTTCCCTGACCGGAGAGTGGTGGGCGGGCAGCGTGGCTGCTCTGCAGGCAGGGACAGGGGCACGGGGAGGCCGGCTGCGTGTCCACCCCAAAGCACTGCATGCACCCATGGAGGACAGAGCTGCTCCACTAATGAACCTGTCCCCTTCCCGGGATCCGGGGTTTGTATTGGTAATTGGATAAAACAGTTACAGCATCTGGCTTGTTTCCCCATGCCCTATAAATTAAAGATTAAGGTTAATTACAGCGATGAAACCTCTAAGTCCTTAAGTATTGAGCACTGAGCCTTTGCTGGGGGATCACTCTGTGTGCGGCTCAGGCTTAATTTGAAGCTCGATTCCCAGTAGCTCGTGCAGCGTGTCTGTCTCTGCCGTGGGCCCGGGCGCGCAAGAGGTGGCATGGGGCAGCAAGTGTGATGCTGAGGTGCGACCCAGGCCCTTGGGGCAGGGCTTGTTTCGGTGAGGTTCGGTGCGAGCCGCTGTCCCTGGCACGGGGCTGGGCCGTCTCCTGTGACAGGGTACGAGTCCTCTGGCTTTGGGATGTGCTGTGAGCATCTGTGGGGGTTTTCGGGTGGGCAGCAAGCCAGGGCACGTGCTGAAATCCAACCCGGAGGCTTTTTGCGAGCGCTTCAGCGGCATCAATCCCGTGTGCAGGGAGCCAGTGCCGATTAAAAACGGGAACAGGGTGATCACCGGCACGCTTGCTCTGCCTGGCCAGGGGCCCAGCTTGGTGGCTGGAGGTGGCCCTGCCGATGCTGTGGCTGGCGGGTGGGTGGCTTGGGGTCTTGTACGAGGACGGAGCTGTTGAGAAACCTTGGGATTTTTGCAGGGCAGGATGATGCCGGTTACCGTAATTGAGTCGGGTGCAAGGAGGAGAGGTCCAGTTTGGGTCTCTGTGGTTTTTGGGGATTCTCCCAGCAGTTTTCCCCATACGGGTTTATTTGTCTGACCTCAATGCAGTCACTGGGCTGAGGTTACCGGCCACGGGCGCAGGGTGCAGCCAGCCCATCGCTGGTGCCTGCGGCCCCTTCGCTCCCAGTGGGTCAGATCCCCCAGTAAAGGTCTTAACATCACGGTAGGTAAAAGCATCTGCTCTGAGTGTGCTCCTCGCTCTACAGTCCTGTAAGCCTCGCGAAGGCCGTGCTGCACAGCCCAGGTGGTTAAAGCCCTCGTGCCGAGAGCAGCCAGCCTCTGGGCTGGCTGGCTGCGGGCATGTTCCCCCTCTGCGTGCCCTTTTCCCGGGAGGCTTCCCCAGGGCAGCACTGGTGCCAGCTTTTCCCTGCCTTGCATCCTCCTGTGCCGTGCCGGCAGCCGTGCGGGGCCCCTCGGGGTGCCGCGGGCCCGGTGCCCTCCTGAACACGGGGGTCCCCCTGCGGCAGCGGGGAGCGATGGGGCTGCCAGAGCCCTGGGAGGTGGATGGGATGGGATGGGATGGGATGGGACTGCCTGGGGTGGGATGGGACGGGACTGCCCAGCGTAGCCGTGCTCCTGGCTTGGAGCGCTCAGCAGCCAAAGCAGCAGGAGCGATGGCCTGGCTGGGATCATCTGACGAGTCAGCACCGGGAGTAAAATCCCGATCTGCCAAGTCTTTTGTTATCCGCCACACTGAGATCGCCTTGCGTGCAGTTGTGCTGCGCTCTGAAGGAGGGGATGGGATGTTTGACAGGTACCGCTGTGTAGGTGCAGGGTGCAGAGCTTGGCTCCATCCTGCGTCTCCGAGCAGGAAAGCTGGGGCAGCTCCTGACTCTGCCAGGCCCATGAGAAGTTGTGCCCTGTGGTGCCAAGTTTCCCATGCCCTGCCTAGGGCACAATCCATCCCTGGAAGTCTGTCTGTCCGCACAGCATCACCTGCCGGCGTGTTCAGCTCTGTCACCTCCTCCCCAGCCTCCCGCCTGCTCTCCTTTGCCGGGGGATTCCCCTATAACCCCTCTGCCTCCCCGCAGGTGCTGTCGGGCTGCGCCATCATCGTCCGTGGGCAGCCCCGAGGCGGACCGCCCCCCGAGCGCCAGATCAACCTCAGCAACATCCGTGCAGGGAACCTCGCCCGCCGTGCCGCTGCGGGCCAGCCGGATGCCAAGGACACCCCGGACGAGGTGGGTGCCTCCCGTGAGCGGTGCCACGCGGCCCCCCTACCCTGAGGGTCACGGGCTGAGCTGGACGGGGTGCCTCCAGGCTGCTGGCCCGGCCCTGCAGACTGCAGCACCCTCGGCTTGGCCGTTGCAAGAGGCATTGCCTGTTCCCAGACCTGCTGCTGCCGCCGTCCCGTGGGGTGCAGGCAGCTCCCTCCTCACCAGTGCTGCCCCCCTGCCCGGCTCGGGGGCACGCAGAGCACTGTGGCTGCAGGATATAGGATGAAACAGTCCCTTCAATCATCCTTTAAGAGATCCTTTCCGTGCTCTGGCCCCCCAGTGTGGGTTTTGGGGTGGACTTCTTCCTCACCCCACTGCGGTCACACATGTGGCCAGGACGGGGCAGGCGTCGTCCGCTAGCGAGGACCAGGCACGGCTGGGCAGGGTCTGCAGGACCAGGGGAAGCCGGTGGTGGCTTCAAGCTTCCTCTGCGGGGCTTTGCCTGCCCCGGGGCTGGGGGCACAGGAGGCGACAGGGGTGTTGCTCTGGCAGATTGGGTGCAGGCAGGGCTGCCTGTACTGGCAGCGGGGCGCAATGGTTGGGAGCGGCGGGTTTGTGTCGGAGGGAGCCCAGCCCCGGCCACCCATCCTCCCAGCCCCGGGGGTGGTGCAGAGCGCTGGCAGCTAATTGCTCTCCCTGGGGAGTTTGTCTTCTAAACACTGCTTCAGCCTTTAAATGTCACTCTTTTAAAAAATTACGCCTGTCAGGTTTGCTAATTGTTTATGAGCACGTCATGTTCTCTCCTCCGGACCGCGTTCCCCACCCACCTGCTGCGGTGGAGTGGGGCTGAGCTCGCCGGGGCTCCGGTGCGTTCGTGCCGCGGTGCGGGGAGGTGCCGGGGGGATGCGAGAGCCTGCTTCTCCCAGCCAGGCACGGCGTCTGCGCTGGTCCCGCTCTGCTCCTTTGCCACAGACACCTGCACAGCCTTGGGCAGGAGCCGGCGGATCCCCTGCCGTGTCCCTGGGAGCTGGGGCTGGTCCAGCCCCCCATGTTGCTGCAGCTCCAGCCCTGCTCCCTCTGCCCCAGGAGCCTTCCCAGGCTTGGCTGGCTGCATCTGGCTGTGCTCGGGGAGCACGAGGCCGGCTGGAAAACCAACCGTGACCGCTTTGGGAGGGATGGAGGGGGAGAGAGGGGGTGTTCCTCCTGTGGAGTAACGGGGTTGGTTCTTCTGCAAGCTTGTGGGCTGCAAACAGACTCTAGCGTGGTCCTGGACTAATGCAGCGCATATGGAGGAGAGCATGAGTCCCCCAGGGTGGGGAGGCTCTGGGCTTCCCTGGCTGCATTTGATCCATCGGCTCACATCGACTTCTTTCCCTCCAGCCCTGGGGGTTCCCAGCTCGCGAGTTCCTGCGGAAGAAGCTGATCGGGAAGGAGGTCTGCTTTACCGTGGAGTACAAGACCCCGCAAGGCCGGGAGTACGGGATGGTGTACTTGGGGAAAGGTGAGCGCAAAGGGGTCTGTCGGGCACCAAAAGGGCTGGTGGGGAGTGTGCAGCGGGAGCGTGCAGCGCTCTTAGCTGGAGCATGCGGTGGGAGTGTGTGGTGCTCTTAGCCGGAGCATGCAGCAGGAGCGTGCGGTGCTCGCAGCCAGAGCTACTGTCTGAGAGGTTGGATTGGGATGCGGTGTTGGCAGCAGAAGGATGCATGCCCGCTTTTTGGTGGAGCACTAGCTTTTGGAGGGGAGTGATGCTCAGCGACGGTCCCAGCTGATGGCAGGGCTACGCAGAGCCGGAGCACGGCCGTGCTCTCTGGAGCTGCAGCCACTGGTTGATGCACCGCAGCACACGGATGCAGGCTGTGGCGTTAGGTGAATTCCCACAGGTTTCCCCTTGCCATCCTTTTTGTTGTTATAAATCTCTTGCTCATCTCTGGCTGATTGAAATCTCCCAAAAGGAACCAGCTTACCTGTGGCCCCTGAGGATGCGGCAGAGCGCCGGGAGCGAAGCTGCTCAGCCCAAACGCTGCGCAATGCCTGCAGGCAGCACTCTCTGTGGCTCAGAGCAGCTTGGGGCAGGGTGGCCTTTTGGTGCTGGTGCAGGTGGGCTTTGGCTCCGGTTAGGTCCCTTCTCATGGCGAGCACAACGCCAGACTGCACTCTGCTCTGCTGGGCTTAGCTCCTGGTTAGACTTCCCGTGCCCTTGGGTTTCAAGAAGGGGGGCGAGACCCACTCGGTGCGGGTGGGCTCCTGGGAAGCGGGTGCTCACCAGGACCCAGCTTGTCCTCCAGTGCCACCCGGCTCAGGGTTGCCGGGGCAGACGGATGCACCGGCTCAGCACGGGGCAGGGGATGCGCTGAGCGAACAGTGCACCTCTGTGCTCACCAGAGAGTCGGTGCGGAGCTGGGACAGCCCCACGACTGGGATATTTGGGATACGACCAGGGTGTAGGTCGGGCTCAACCAGAGCTCCCTGGCAGCCTCCTCTCCCATGGGAGGCTCAGCGGGGTAACTCGTTGCAGTTGGGGGAAGGAGGGAAGGACCAGGCGTGTGCAAGGGGCTGTAAAGGAGCTCAGGGGCTGCTGAGTTTTGGGTGTGCATCCCCTGGGGTAGCTCCCGTGCAGACTAGGGGGTCGGGTGCCCTCGGCCCCATGTCCCTGTGGACTCTGCTGCTTGTGGCTCAGTTGTACAGGGCCAGACTGGAGAGGGTGAGCACCTGCTCACTCAAGGCATCCTTGTCTCCAGATGCACATCCCGGCATCGCTGTGGTGCTCGGGGCCTTTCCTGCAGTGGAAGCAGGAGGTTGGTTCAAGCAGCAAATGGCCGGGACTTGCCGCCACAGATGGGGTTTGTCCCGAGGCAGCACGGCACAAATGGAGCAAGTGCTGGAGGCCCAGGGAGAAAGGAGGTGGCCCACGATTTGGGGGAGAGGCTCCCTCTGGGTCTGCAGCAGGAGTTGCTGGTGCCTGTGACTGGGCAGGACGAGGATTGCCAGCTATCAGCTCTGCTGCATGGCCAGAAAGCCCAGCATCGCTGCTGGCTCCTGGTTCCTGGCTGCAGAGGATCAGCAGGTGCGTTCACAGCCGTGCAGCTCCCCAGGGAGGCTGGAGCTCCGTCCTCAGAGGTTTTCAGGCTCAGCCGCACGTGGCCAGGGCCAGCGTGGCCCGTGGTGGGCAATAGCCCTGCCTGGACCCCCTTCCCACCAGCACCTTGTGGCTGCTGCGAGGGTGACCCAGGGCTGGCTTCCCATCGCTGCTGCATCCCGGTGCACTCCAGCCAGCATCTCCTGTGTCCCTATGGGGGTCCCCCTCCAGTGCCAGAATGTGAGAGCCCCACGGTCCCCAGGCTGTGAGAAAGGGGACCAGGGCACTACGTGCTGGCTGTTCCCCGAGACCACGAATAACTGGATATCGAAGTTGCCTCCATGCTCATTCCTGAGCTTCCAGTTTGCTCGTGGGCTGGGGGACTGGGAAGCCCTTTGGGATGGGCTGCAGAGGCGGGGGATCATAGTTTTGGAGAGCGGCTGCTCTCTGCTTTCCCACCCCATGGGCCGTCCTTCAGCAGGAAGCCTGGCAGGTCCCGACAGCGTTGTCTGCAACAAATAAACCTTGAAAGGGGTTTTGTTGTTCGGTGACACCGCGATCAGTAAAGTGCTCCCTTTCAGTCATCTGCAGCTTTGTTGTCTGCCATGTTAAGGACTCTTATGCTGTGCCTCCCGTGTAGGTGTCGTCCTTATTGTTAAATCCCAGCCTGTCACACCGCAGAGGTAAGAAATGAAGCATAAAATGTTTCCTGATGAAGTTTGTCAAAGTTTAAATACTGTTAATATGGAAATGCTGCGACAACTTCCCTGGCAGCAATGCAGCAGCTGTCTGTGGCTCCAGGCTTTCGCCTTCGATTTGGAGGGGTGGGGGCTTGCCGTCGCTTGCCAGTGGCGGCTGAGCTGGAGTGGAGGTGCTGGGGAAGGGTGGTGGTCTGGGCAGTGCCCTACACCCCCTCCCCGGCCACCCCCACTGCTGCTTGGGGCCATGCAACCCTGTGCCCTCCCTTCTGCGTGGGCAGCTGGGGGTGTCTCCTGGGGGATTCTGCCCAAATCCTCCTGTTTATCCGCTCTCCCTGGCCTGGGATCCTCCCCCAGCCCATGGCGTTTGCCCCCAACCTCCCTGGGGGCTCTGGCTCCCAGTAGCTGTGAACCCCCTGTGTTTCTGCAGGGGAAGGATGCCTTGTGCAGAGGTGGCCGTTGCAGGTTGTGCTGGCACCACAGCCTTCGCTGCAAATCCAGAGAGCCCCTTTGGTGCTGGGAGGGCATTGCCTGCCTCTGAGGACATCCCTTTCCCATGGAGACTGTCCTGGGTGACAGCACACCTTGTAGCCCGGCAGTGCATCGGAGCAACGTGCCGCCTTCCCACTTGCTTAGCCCTGGTCTGGGGGAAACGCTGTCCCCAGGAGAGCCCTGGGCTCAAATGCTCCGCTCAATGCGTCGTGAAGGCCATGTGCTGCTGGGACGCCGGGCTGGTGACAGAAACCTTTTGCTCCTGGTTTTCTCTGGCACTTGTTAGCTGGAATTGTCTTGGGAGTGCTTTCCAGGACTGAGGTCTGTGTGCCTCTGGGCCGCGCCGCACGCTGGTGGCTTGTCTCACTGATTCCTCTCCTCTTCTGTCCGCAGACACGAGCGGTGAGAACATTGCTGAGTCCCTGGTGGCCGAAGGGCTGGCCTCCCGCCGGGAAGGGATCCGAGCCAACAAGTACGTATGCGGCTGCGTTCCTGCGCTGCCCCGGTGAGCCTGTGCTGCACAGCCGCGCTGATCTTCTGCGGTTATTTACCTGGGCGTGGAGCCGTTGGGTTCCTCAGCTTTGGCTGGGCACCCACCCCTGCTCCAGGGCTCTCTGCGATGCCCGGGTTTCACAGGCATCGGTATCCCAGCATGGTCACCCCTTGTCTTTAGGGTTGGGGTGCTGAGGGGTTGTGGAGGGGGAGATGGGTGTCTCTTTGCCCTGGGTGCTGAAGCACCAGAGCTGTGGCCCTGGGCTGCAAAGCAGAAAATCTTCTGAAGCTTTTGGTCGCTGGAAAACAATGCCTAGCGTGGAGTTGAGGTGCTTTAATTCATGCTAGAGAGGTGATGTGGTGATGTTCCTTTCCCTCGTCCTACGTCCGGGCAGTGCGATGCCTGTGCCAATGCCACTGGAGCTGATGCCGATGCTTTTTCCCGGACCCGTTGTGTCCCGGAGCAAGGGAGAAGCCTGGCCTCAGTTGCAGTGTGCCCACATCCCCGTGCACGGCCCCGGGGCGTTGGCTATCCCGTTCCAGGGGTGCGAGTTGTTTCTGTGGCGCTGCTATAAATACCAGTCGGACGCTATTTCCATCCCCGCGCCTGCTGGGCTGGAAGCTTGCCCGTGTCGCTTCCTAAAACTGTTCCTGGCACACTTGGATGCTTTCCACCCAGTGTTTTCGGTAGTGCAGCCTGTAAACAGGTACGTTGCGTAAATAGAGCATGCATTGCCAAGGGCGTGAATGGGTTATTTTATGCCCAGGCTTGACGTGTGCATAGTGGTGAAGCCTCGAGTGCCGGCAGGTCCTGCTTGCTGCCTGCCTGGGGACGTAGTCCCTGTCCCAAGCCCTTGGAGAACGTGCTCCCTGCCTGGTGCTGGTGGGCTCTGGGTGCTGTTGGCAGAGTTCAGTGGCTCTGTTTTGGCATGGTTGGGGACCACCGCAGGGCAGTGATGCCTGGGAGAGGCATGAAAGCTGCTGCGCCCGTGTTGGAGGGTCTGCAGAAGCTGCCAGCCTGCGGGGCTGCTGGGGTGGGGGGCGAGGAGCTGCTGGAAGAGTGGGTGCAGCACCGACGGTGGAGCCTGGCGAGGACCAGCAGCGTTTGTAGGATGAATGGGGGAGTTCAGCTGGAGTCAGCTCTTGCCACCCTGTCCTGGTTCTGCACCTCCTGCATCACTCTTAAGCTGCAGAGGTGGAGTGAAGGAGGAAAGCCTCTGCCTGCCAGTCCACTGGGGTCTTTGCACTGACTTTCTCCTGCTTCCCATTGGAAATGTCCCCTGGGGGCCCTGCAGAGGCTTGTGCTGAAGGGGGACCGCGAGCCCATGCAGGGCTGGTTGCAAGCAGCCGGGCCGTGTTGGCTGCCTACGCTCGTGGCTGGTGGCCGTGTGACGCCCACGGGTAGCTGTGCTCACACGGTGTAGGGACAGTCATTAGAGACCACCGGGGCCGGTGCTCCCCCAGGCGCCTGGAAGTCAGGGTGATGGGCCAGGCAGGACCTCGGCTCTGACTTGGTTCCTCTGTGCTCGTCCCTGCTTTCCAGCCAGCCTTCCCCGCCGAAGCCCCCTCGCCTGGCTGCGTAGCCCCCTCCCCTGGCTCTACCGCAGGAGCACCTTGGCTGCGGCTGTGCTGCTGATTGCATCGGAGGACGGTTGTGTGGTGGTTCAGCTAAGGAGAGCAGAGCAGCCCCACGCCTGCTGCTCGGAGAGCCCCTCGCTCCAGCCAGAGAGGTGACCGAGGTCCCCCGTGCACTTGCTGCCTGGGACTTTTCAGGCGCTTTTGGACTGGCCTGTTGTGCTGAAGAGAAGGAAATTGGGGTGCAGGTTGGGTGCTGTTGTCCGCTGCTTGTGCTGGGGGGACCTGGGCAGCCCCACGGGGACCTTCTGGTGGCTTCGGGCTTGCAGGGGTTCGCTGCTCCTCTCCTTCAACCTCCTCCTGCAAGTGCACCCAGTGGGTAGCACGCCCAGTAAAGCCGGTCACCCTGACCCCGGCGATGATGGCGCGGGAGCAGGACATGCAGCCCCCCCGAGGCTGGGTGATGCCGCTGCCACGAGCTCCATCACCAGTGCGACGGGGCTGGTGCAGCGCAGTTAGCACAGGACTGAGGTTCCTGCAATTAAACATTGCCTGGAGCGTGTCGCTGCTCAGTGTTTGCTCTCCTAAATCAAAAGGTGTGTTAATTAATGAGTGCATGAGGTGATTCTCGGCCACTCGCTTGTCAGCTGCTCAGGTTGGGTGCTTCTGCGGTAATTCAGGATTCATCAGGTTGCAGCTTAGCCCTGAGCTGAAGAATGCTAAAACACAGTGTCACCGAATTTGTTTAACGAGTTATGACAGCACGTGGCGGGGCTGGCCATCGGCACTGGGAGGGGGCTGCTGCTGTGCTCTGCCTTAGGCAGACGCCTGTGTGTGCAGGACCGGGGACGCTCTGTGGTTTGGTACGGCACGTGAGCCGCATGCCTGGGTTTGCTCTCCCTCCTCCCCCAAAGTGTGCTCTGCCATGCCAGGAGTTGGGGCTGCCGCTGCCCTGTCTCCCCAGGGCTGCCTTTCCATCACAGTGCACAAAGCAGCCTGTGAAAGGGTTGCGTGGCCTACACCTCCCCAGTCTGTCAGAGGTGTGGCTTCCAGTGGCAGGTATTCCGACAACTCTGTGCTGTGGTGCCAGAGAAACTTACTTTGATTTACTGTGCGTTGCTGTGAGCAGCACGAAGCATCGCTCACCAGCTCACCCAGGCACTGCCTTTTCTAGACGCGAGTGGTCAAATCGCTAAAGCATCCAGAAAAGTGCCTGGAAGTTGGATGTTGCCGGTGATAAAACATACGGGAACCAGCAGTGTCCTGCCTCTGACCCAGACCTGGCCTCATCCTGTCTTGTCCTGTCCTTGCAGCCCTGAGCAGAGCAGGCTGGCGGAGCTGGAGGAGCAGGCCAAGAGTGCCAAGAAGGGGATGTGGAGTGAGGGGACGGGCTCTCACACCATCCGGGATCTCAAGTACACGATCGAAAACCCCCGGCACTTCGTGGACTCCATGCACCAGAAGCCAGTCAACGGTAAGCTGGCACCAGCTCTGGCCCTCACTGCCAGGCACTGGGGTCACCCCTGTCCTCTACTGCCTGCCTGTCTGCGGCCTCAGGGGCCGGCTGCCTGCGCCGCGCTGCTTGGGTGCTGTTCCCGGCACCCTCTCACTGCAGAGAGCTGGCTCTGGCTCTGCGGCTCCCGCCGAGCCCCTCCACAGCAGGACCAACCTCTCTGCTTTTGCTCCGCAGCCATCATAGAGCACGTCCGGGATGGCAGCGTGGTGAGAGCCCTTCTCCTCCCCGATTACTACCTGGTCACTGTCATGCTCTCGGGGATCAAGGTGAGGCTTGGCTGCTGGCCCCGGCAGGCTGGCGTGCTCAGCAGTCCTCTTTGCCGCAAGTTCCCTCTTGAATTTGCACTGCCATTCATTGTGCATCCTCCTTGGCGCCTTTCGGCACCGGTGCAAGTGTGCAGGGCTTGCACCCGTGCCTGCCCGCTGCCAGGCTTGTGGGACCAGGGCCGGGGGGGATGGAGGCAGGGGTACAGCTGCCCTGTTGCTCGCTGTGTCGTCCTGCATGCACCTTCCAGTTACAGGCTGGTTGCAGCCTGTGGTTGTGTGCATGCCACTGCGGGGTGTCACCGCAGAGATGGGAACGGGTTTGGGTTAGGTGGGTACCAGCTCCGTGCTGCCAGGCCCGGCAGCAGCCTGAGCTCTGGGCAGTCAGACCACCCTGCAAGGATCCCCTGGTCGCTGGGTGAGTGGTCGTCCCTGCTCCGCTGGCATCGGGGTGGCACTGGGGTGGCTGCTGGTGCGTGGGCTGGAGAGCTCGGCCACCCGGCATGGCAGGAGGCTGATGTGGAGGGTGGCTCTTGGGATGGGGGCTCCTGGGGCGGCCGGGGCAGAGCAGCCCTGCCTGCCTGCCCACCCCCAGCGGTGCTGGGGAGCCTCCTGCCTCGGCTCCCTCTCACTGTGCCCTTGCTGGAGTGCCAGAGCCTTTTTCCTTGCCTGTCTGACCCAGGGTGGATGAACCCTAGGCAGGAATATGCTCAGAGTTGGTCTCCGTACCCCAGTTTGCTCCCAGCGGTGTCTGCTGGGGCGGGTAAAGGGCTGTGTCAGTGCAACATGGCATGAAAGCATTGATATGCACAGCCCCCCAGCCTGTCTCTCCCAGAAGCTACAGTCAGAGCACGGGGGCTGTGTGCAGCCTTCGTCCCCAAGGAGGTTTCCCACCCCCTTGCCGAGGTTTTAGGGGCCAGCCTGTGCCCTGACCGTCCCCTCTCTGCTGCAGTGCCCCACATTCAAGCGGGAGGCGGATGCCCCCGAAGTCCCCGAGCCGTTTGCAGCCGAAGCGAAGTTCTTCACGGAGTCACGGCTGCTGCAGAGGGACGTGCAGATTGTCTTGGAGAGCTGCCACAACCAGAACATCCTGGGCACCATCCTGCACCCGGCAAGTGGGGCTGGCGGTGGCACGGGGTGGGAGAGGGTCCCAGCGGGCTGTCGGACCGTTGGTCATCGCTTGCTGGAGATGCTAAAGGTGGTTGCAAGGTCCAGGTGCCTCCGGTGAGGGCTTAGGGCAGCTGGGAACCGTGGGCTCTTTACTGGTGGATGTGGGAGACCATGGTTCATCTGAGCAGCCCACGAGGAGAGCAGACCCCTGTGGGTATCGCTGGGGTGGTCTCCGATAGCCCTGGGGGCACCGGGTGCTGTAGCCAGGCCTTGCAGGGCTCTTTGGGGACCTGTGACATCTAAGGGGCTGAGCAGGGTGAGTGGGCTCCCCCCTCACAGTGGGGCAGGGACAGCGGGACGCCAGCTCTCCTCAGGGGCGCAGGGGTAGATGTCGATGCCACGTCCCCCGCAGCTGAGCATGTGCCTCCTCCCCTTCTCCGCAGAATGGGAACATCACTGAGCTCTTGCTGAAGGAGGGCTTTGCCCGCTGCGTGGACTGGTCCATCGCCGTCTACACTCGCGGCGCTGACAAGCTGCGTGCAGCCGAAAGGTGAGTCTGATGCCGGGAGCTGCAGGGCTGGGTGCTGGGGTGGGCACACTCTGAGCTGCACCCATGGGGTGCCCGGGGTGACTCCAGCCCCCTCTCCCCATCCACGTGTGGCATACCCCCAGTGCTCTCCTGGGTGGGAGGTAGATGCGATCTCTCCTTGGAAGTCTGCACCAGCCCCACTGCCTCTGCCAGGGCTTTGCTGGGCGATTTAACATACGGCATGTCCGTCCCTGCTGGGGACGCCTGCCTGGGCATCACGCCTGTCCCCCTCCCTGCCAGGTTCGCCAAGGAGCGCAAGTTGAGGATCTGGAGGGACTACGTGGCCCCCACAGCAAACCTGGATCAGAAGGACAAGCAGTTTGTAGCCAAGGTGAGTGGCTGGCAGAGCAGGGGAAGGGGCAGGCAGGGTCTGCCTGTGCGGGGATGGAGGGCAGGGTGCCCGGCTGCCCTTGCTGGCCTCTGCATGTGCTTGGACAAACCCTGGAGGGTTTTGCCTCTGCTACATCCCCACCACAGACCACAGTGCACAACTGCCCAGGCGCTCGCTGGGATCTCGGGCAGGCCTGGGGTGGGAAGAGGTGAAACAAAGCAGAGGGGAGGGGAAGGGCCCACTGTGCGTGGGGAAGGACTGGTGGGTGCCCTGGGGCCTTGCTCCAGCTGGCTGGCTGCCACAGAGATGCTCTCACCCTGCCTGCCTGCCTGCAGAGGGCTGTTTGGGCTCAGCAGAGTTTTCCTTCCCTCTCCTGCCTGCACTTCCAGCGCAGTGTCAGGCGCAGCCCCTGCCTTGATCCCAGGGGTTGCTGGTGTGGAGCCATGGGGCTCTGTGGGGCAAAGCCCCTGGCCGGCACCTCCTTGCAGCGACTGGCCCAGCTCCAGGGCTTCGCTAGCCCCACACGTGTGAGAGCAGCTCCAGGGATGCCCCACTGCAGCGGTGCCCATGTTCCTGCCGCACGGAAACCGTGCCTACCCCTGCCCTGGTACCGTTCGGAGAGCGTAGCCGATGCAAAAGGGAGGATGCAAGGGAAGCTGCGTGGGGCTGACCTGGCCCTGCCCCAGGTGGGCATCCCTGCGGAGGAGCATCTTGCCTGGGCAGAGCCGGCTGGGAGTGTGGTGGTGGGTAGCAGTGGGCTGCGGCAGGGCGCGGGGGTCCGGGCACCGCTCGGGGGAGCAGCCCGCTAGATGGTGCTGCCGGCTCGCCCAGTGCGGCAGCCAGGGGCTTCGGTTCTGGTGGAAACCCTGGGAAATGTGCAGCAGCCGGATTTCTTGGAAAGCCAGCTTAACCCCTGCGCTCCCCCTGCACCTGGGTCGGATCCTGCCCCGGAGCATCCTTCCAGCTGCTCCATCCCTGCCAGGGTCGTGCCTGGACACCCCTGCCTTGCAGGCATGGGAGTGAGCCTGGCTGCTCCTGGGGGGCTGCTCCTTCCCTGCCCGCCTCAGGGGCCGCCGGCTGCCCCGGTGCTGCCGGCTGCGGGGGGGACCGGGGTGGCAGCAGCAGGGCTTGGGGCAGAGCATGCCTGGCTGGGTGCTGGCTGGGGGGAGCTCTGGAGCTGCTGGGCAGGGCAAAGCCAGGAGCTCTTGCAGCTGGTCCAGTCTCAGCTGTGCGGTGCAACCGGCTTAATTAGCTCATCCGTGCGGTGCTGTCACTGGGATCTGCGCGGCAGCTCCTGTCCTGGGGGATGAGGCTGGGGAGGTGCTGGCTCATGTGTTAACTCTGAGATTACACCCTTCTCTGCAACTGCCCGTTTGTCAGCTCAGATATAGCTGGTAATAGCGGAGATCCCCAAAACTTCCCACCAGCTTCCCCAGGAGGTGAAGGGTTTGCTGGGCTTTTCCTCTTCAAGTGGTGTATAAACGTGGCCCAAATGCCAAGCCCAGAGGGTCTCTGGGAATGCCAGAGGTGAGAGCCCGTCCCCGGGGGGAAAGACTATGTTTGGTCCCTACCCAAGGTGCCGCTATCGCGGTGAGAGATAACACCTGGGCAAATGCCCCTGTGGGCACGGGGATGGCCGTGCGAAGGCGCTGGCGCGCTCGGAAGCACCATCCTGCCGCTGGCAGAGGCTGCCGCCGGAGCCCGCGCCAGGAGCTGGCACGGGGGCCGTTAGTCATGCTTTGCTCAGCAGCTTGTGGAGGGCTGGTGGAGGGGGCGGGTGGACGCTCCTGGCATTTCGAAGATGCCCGTTATTTTCTTGAATAGCTCATGTGCAGGCTGGGATGCTGGCAGAGAGCTGCGGCAAGCAGGTCTCTCGTCCCAAGCCCCCCGGCAAGGCAGCAAAGGTGTTTGTGATGGGTTTGGGGCTCAGCGGCATCTCCAGCCCTTGTGCCGGGCGTTGCCATGGGGCAGCCATCCCCCTGGGAGTGGTGGGAATCCACCCCCGGTGCTGTGGAGCGGAGGGGACCCCGATGTGAAGGCTGCATTCCACTTAGGGTCCTGGGACAGAACGTGCAGGATGGCCCCCAGGTTCTGGGCACAGCCCCTCGGTCTGCCAGGGTCCCCCCCCAAGTCTGGGAGCAGTCGGCCCACCAGCTCACTGTAGCCTGGGGTCTGCTCCGGCGTGGTTTGGCTGCCCTGGCTCTGCAGTAAGAGCCCCCAAACGCAGTGAACACCACGATGCTGTCCTGCTTCCTGGGGAGGAGGTGCAGAATTTCTCCGTCTTCGGTTAAAACCTGCTCTTTATGCAGGCCCGTGCAAATCGGCATTTAGGGAGCTGTCAGCCGAAGCCCCCCCAGGCGCTGTCAGTTTTGCAGTGTCAATTTTTGGTCTTTTTCCCTTCCTGGGAATTGTAAGTGACAGGGAAAATCAGGACAAATGCCCGCATGCCTCGGAGCGCCAGAGCTGAACCCAGACCTGTGCATGTGCCCGGCCTCTCTGAGGGGCCCCGTGAGCCCCATCCGTCCTCCCAGCACCCTGCAGAGGGGTCTGAGCACCCGCAGGCAATGGGCAGGCAGGCAGCGGGCAGGCAGTGATTGCTCCGGCGCTGAAGCTGCCTCCGTGCTCGGCAGAACGCCGAGGTGCTGGTTTGCAGCGGCAGAGCTGACGTAGGAGCTGGCGGGGGGAGGAGGAGGAAGATCCCAACCTGTCTTTGCACCGTTGAGCAACCGTGGCAAATCAGCTCCGGCTAATTTTGGATCCCGCCGCTGTTGCGGTCAGCTGCTGGTGCTTTGAGTGGAGGGGTTGGTTTGGGGAGAAATTAAGGCTTGGCCTCGATTGTGGATTTGATGCCTGTGAGCGGCAAGAAGAAAAGTGGTGGAATAAAAATGTGAAGAGGCTGGAGGCTTTCTCCTGAATTCCCTACGTCAGCTTGTCTTAGAGCACTCGGGAATTTGGGACAGCGCTGCTTAGAGCTGAATACATTATGCTGAAAGCTATCTCCTGCCAAAAGCTGTTTATAATACAGCTTTGTACGTGGGGCTCCAAGGGCTGTGCGAGGTTGTGTCGTCCCATCTCCCTGCTGTGGGGCAGGATTAGCCCCCTCGGGGTTGGGGGGAGCGGTTGAGAGCAGCAGCTCGCCTGGGGTGTGCTGGGCTCCGTGGGCAGCCCCTCGGCCGCATCCAGGCTCGCTGGCTGGGCTGTGCATTGCCTCCTGCCATGCACCGACTCCAGCGCTTTGCAGGCTGGAGGAGGCGGTTGTGGATGAGCTGTGTGTCTTTTCCCCCCTCCACCACCCCGCTTTTTGCAAAATGCTTGGAGTCTTCATCATGGCCAGATCATCTCAGATGATCTGCCAGAGCCAGCCTGGGAGCTGTTCTCCTGCCGAGCTGAGTGCCAGACCCTGCCAAAACCCCTCAAAAAGCAGTTTTCTCTCTGGGGGGGCAGCACCAGCCCCTCTCTCAGCGCTGGGTACCAGCTCCCAAAGTGCCACCGTCCCTGTCTTGCAAGGTCAGGGTGCAGGAGGTCGCTCCTGGCTTCGGGGATGCTCCCTGTGCAGCAGCCTGTCCCTGAGCCCTCTCCTGGGAGATCTAATGAGCTGTCCTCATTACTGCCGGGCAGGGAGCGCAGCAGGCGGGAGCAGGCTGCCCTGGGGAGCTGTGGGGGACAGTGGCAGCTGGGGGTATGGCCCCATGGTCCCCAGGCATGGGGGTCCTTGGCCCCCTTAGCACCCAGGGGAGCTGCTGAGGCGAAGATGGCAGCGGGGGCAGCCGTCCCCTCCATGCACCCCAGCTGGAGGAGCCTGGGTGTGGGGTGAAGGCTGTGTCCCGGGGTGGGGTTTTGGGGAAGTGGCACCAGAGCATGCAGGCTCTGCAAGAAGCAGCTGCAGAGATTTTAAAAAAAAAAAAAAAAAAAAAAAAAAAAAAAAAATCCTTTCAATTGTTTATCAAAGTGCCTTTCTGAGGCAGGTGAAGCCACAATAAATATTGGATAAAGGAAGCTGGCCACAGCAAGCTGAGAAATTGTTAGCAAGAAAAATGGCACAGCCTCTGAGGCTGTGTTGTCTCCAGTTTTGCTGCCGCTGTCACCTCTGTCACTATCCCCCCCCCTTTCCTGCCCATGGGGTCCCTGGGGAGGGGGCTGCAAAGCGCCTTCTGCTGCTTCCCTGCATGGGTTGATGCTGCCAAGCTGGGGCTGCGGCTCCTGCCTGGAGGAGGGGAGTGGGTGCCCAAGGAGGGGTGGGCACCCGGGGATAACCCTCAGCTCCTGCTGCCGCCCTGCCCTGCCCTGCCTGGGACTTGCAGCCCCTGGGTGCCCCAGCCCCAGGTACCATGTCCTGCAGCATCCCATGCCCCTGCAGAGACCCACTGCAGCCGGGTCGGCCTGGCGAAGGGCCCTGCAAGTTAATTCCTGCCAGGAAGGGGATGCTCAGGGCCGGAGGGGCTTGGTGAGTCCTCAGTGCCAGTTGTCGGCTCCTGCACGTAACCTGGGCTGTGCCGGAGGCCGGGGTGCCGGGAGCTCGCAGCTGCCTGCCGGCAGGAGCCTGCCCTGCTGCCGCCTCCTGCCAGAGAACAAATGAGATCTGACCGCTGCTCCTGCAGCTCTGGCATGGAAGCGCGGTGTTCGCGTGATGGATGTGTAATGTAGCGCAGGATTTGCCCCCGGATCTGACCTGCAGCTCCCCTGGCTGCAGTATCTTACCTTCACATCTTGCTTTTTCTAAGCCTTCTGTGAGAGGGAAGGGATAGGTGCCCAACGTGCTGCTGGGGTCCCATCCTGACCCCTCCAGCGGTGAGGATGCCCTGAAGCATGAGATTTGATTACTCCATTTAGCATGCAAATTGCTTTGGGCTCGGTTCTGCCTATGAAAAACAAAGGATCTGGGTCCCGGGAGAGGCTGAGTCCATGGGTAGGGATGTCCCCTGGGGGGGTTTGCTGTGCCGAGAGGAGCTCCGGCAATCCTCAGTGTCTGCTTTAATTTTTATTCCTATAATCCTGTTATCCCTTTGGCTAAGCACACTTTGAGGGACTGATGTGCTTGCTGGGGCAAAAAGTGCTGCAAGGGGAGCAAGTCTTTGCCCTCCTCCCTCCATTTCCCCCCAGGCTCTGGCTTGGCTCTGGGGGGATGCATGGGGCTGCGATCCTGAGCTCGTCGTGGATGAGCAACAATGGGAACCTTTTGCCCTGGTGTGACTGGGGGGACTGGGTTTGTGCTGGGAGCAGGCAGGGGAAGGTCCGTGCCCTGCCAGCAGGAATACCCGGGTGCCTTGTCCTGCTCTGCCTGCTGCCACTCACTCTGGGCTGGAGAGCGGCATTTAATGAAAACTGAGAAGATTAAAACAGTGTGCCCTGAGCCCCGCTGTCCTCTGCCTGCCTGCACAGCCCTGCCTGCCTCTGCCACCAGTTTTTCTAATTAATTTGCTCCCTGGGTGGGTGGAAAACCACCAGCCAGGACACGATCGTGGGGTGGAAGAGTCTCCGCCGCGGGCTGTGCTCGCTCCCTCCTCTATGGGTGCATGTCCATCATCCGGTAGCGATGGCTGTGGTCCAGTCCCCTCTCTGGTTTTGTTTCTGGAGTGAAACTCTTGGGGGCTGAGCCCCGGCACAGGATGGCACATGGCTGGCGGTGTGCTGGTGTGCCGCAGCGTCACCGTCTGGGGACCTTGCAGGGCTCTGACCGATGCTGAGCTCCTTGGGCTTGGAGAGCAGGACCGCAGATGCGCCGGCGAGACATATTTGCTCCAGTGACCCACCGGGCACCCGGGATGGGGTTGGAGCTGCTCACTCTATGCCATCTGCCGGGGGCCAAAGCCGGGGTGGGTCGGGGTGTGTGCCAGAGCCTGGGCAGTGTTGCAGCAGTGCCCGGCTCCAGGACTCGTGCTGCCTGCAGGCATGGTGTTCACCTGGGCCTCTCTCTCTCCCCAGGTGATGCAGGTGCTGAACGCGGACGCCATCGTGGTGAAGCTGAACTCTGGGGACCACAAAACCATTCACCTGTCCAGCATCCGACCCCCCCGGCTGGAGGGGGACAGCACGCAGGTGACCGTGGGGACGTGTGGTGGGGAGGTGATCGCGGGGTGAGATGGGAAGGGTGCTCTGCTCCGCTCCCCAGCGGTGGAGCATCTCTGCTGGGCAGCAATCGCCGGTGTCCGTGACCATCCCTGGATGGAATCCCTTCCCCATGAGGCGGCTCCTCTATCTGGCCTGACCCCCCCCGCCAAGTACCCCTTTTTCTTCCCAGGGGAGCCCCATCTCACGGGATGCAGGAGGCCTTGGGGAGGGTTTGAGCATGCACTTTGATGGCTGTAGGGAGACCGATGCCTCCCTCGTCTCCTGCCTCAGTTTCCCCCTCTGTATTGCGGGTGCCATTGCGGCTCTCTGCTCTGGGGAGCTGGGAGAGCCCTGTTTCCAGGTTGTGGGGCTGTGGACGATGTGTGGTGGGATGCTGCTCGGGGACATGCTGGCAGATGGGTGACTGATCCCCTGCAGACTCATGCCTCTCGGTGGATGGGCAGTGGGGGAGCTGCTGCTCGGCATCCTCAGGTCCTTTGCCAGCCTCGGGCTTTGGGCTGGTGCCGTTCCTTTGCTCGTACGGCGCAGCAGCAGCTCTGCCCTCCCCTTCCCCTGTGGCCTGATGTTTGCTCATTGCTGGGGGGAGAAGCAGGAGGCCGCAGGGCTGCTGGAGATGATGCAAAGTGTGCGAAACCCTTTGGTTTTCCTTTTCCTCCCCGCTGTGCCATTCAGCGAGGTGCTCGGACGTGCTGTCCCGAGCATCTCTCCCCTCCTCTGCGGGGCTGGCTGGGGTCGGGGAGCGCTTCCCTCCTTCCTCCCCGCCTCTGGGAGGAGCAGGCTCCTCCGTCCTCCGGCTCAAAGGGATGCTGGGGTCTGACTCACGGAGATCTGCAGCATCAGGATCTGATGGAGAAATCCCAGGGGCTGAAGTCTTTGGAAAACGCCGCATTGTTCGTGCACAGCTTGGTCTCCGCTGTGCTCGGTTTGAGCATCTTGCAAGCCAGTGTGCACTGAACCTCCAGCCCCGCGCTCGGCAGTGACATGAAAGCGCCCAAAATAAGCTCTGCTGCGTGGCTGCAGGTCGCACGCTGAGTCCCCTTCACCTCTGCTCAAAGCGCCTCTGCTGGGCTGGGAGCTGGGACACCGGTTTGATCCCCGTGCCCCTCTCTTGGTGCGGAGCGGGTGGCGGGAGGGGCGCAGCCGGTACCTGCCGGCAGGGCTGTGACCTGCAGTGTGGGCACAGGAGCCAGGCACTGCCCGGCTTCGCCTGGCGGCAACTGATCTGAAACCATCCAAAAGCTCCTTAGGGCAGGGATTGATCTGCTTGCCGCTTTTTTCTTTCTTTCATTTTTTTCCCCCCTTAATGGTTGATGCACTTGAGAGCTGCTGAGACACCTGCTGAGCACCCACATTGTTCCTAGCGGAAACCTCCTCATCCAACGCCTCTCGAGGTGGTGCGGAGCGCTCCCGCCTGCGAGCGAGAGGAGGGCTTTCCATCCGGGAGCAGAAAGCCAGCCTTCACCCAGGATTACGCGAAAGCCGCCTTTTCCAGGGCTGTTTTTTTTTCCCCGAATGGCACTGATGCGCTGAGTGCCGGCTGGTGCTGGCCTTGCCACGCTGGCAAGTGACGGCACTGCGTGCCACGGCTCCCCGAGCTGTTGGTGTGCGCAGGGGCAGAGCCCGGGTTGCTGTGGGAACGGTAATTTGGAAATTCCTCCCTCCTAGGATGCCGCCTTGTTTTGTACACACTGAATTATGAATAACTTCCCAGATTAGCTTCTTCCTCCTGCTGTTTCTCTGGCGTCAGTGCCGGGTGGACGGGAGCCGCTGCGAGCCAAGCGGCACACTTGCACGGTGGGGAGGGTGCGGGGCGGCTGCAAAGCGGTCACCGGTGCCGGCGGGGGGGGTTGCCTTCTCCCTGCCTGCTGGGAGCTGCCAGGCTCACTGCTGGCCCCGCCGCCATTCACGGTGCTGCCCAGGGGATGCCCTGAACGTGGGCTCTTCCCCCCACTGAGTCTGGGGTCTCGCTGCGGCCCCTCATGGTGTTTACCCTCCTCTTTCCCTGCGCTTGGGCGTGTTTAATGCGGTGGCGCAGGGAAGCATGTTGGGGGCACGCTCGCAAGCGTGCTGCAGATGCCCCAGAACCTCAAGGTTGCCAGATCGCAGCCGAGTCTCTGGTCTGTGTCTGGCTTCTCGTTTGGGGAGCTCGCTGTATGGAGTGGGCTCGGTATTTGGAAATATTAGTTTAAAAAAAAGGAAAAAACATAAAAAAGCCCCCAACAACCGACTAAAAAAGCCCCATCCAGACAAACTGGGCACCTTGCTCAGCTGTGTGCCCCTCTCCCCCATCTCTGACTCAGTGCTTTGCTGCTTTCAGGGGGATGCTTTCTGCCCCTGAACTCCCCCAGCCCCACAGGGGACCCTTTGGTGCTGCTGCTGCTGCTCCCTATTAATCCCTGCGCCAGCTCCTATGATTTGGAGCTTTCTGCACTGGGGGGCTCAGTGTGGGAGACCCTGATCCTAGCTGCCCTTGCAAAGGTGCAGTCTGAGCGCAAGGCATGCACACATCTATACATATTGGGTTGATTTTGGGTTGTTCTGGAAGGCTTTACCCATGAGGTGCTGTGTGTGGATCCGGCAGCTCCGTAGCAGAGTGCTGGAGCTCGGCAGCGTTGGCTGCGAGCTGCTCTGCCTGTGGTTGGGGCTAGACGCGTACCCAACGTAGTAGGTAGCATGTAGTTAGCACGGCTTCGCCGGGGAGATCCATCTCCATCCCGCCGAGTGCAAATTGGTCCCAAGGCACCTGATCGAGTAGATGGGAAATGACAAACTGAAATTTCAGCGTAATAAAATCCTACAGCCTTTCATCTCCCGCCTTCATCATCCAGCGCGAAATGAATCCTGAGAGCAGGAGCTGATAGCATTTAATATCTCTATCGCTTGTCTCTGTCAGGGAACGTAACGTATTCAGATGAAGGTGCATCTCCCGCTGCTGCTCAGGTGCTGGGTCTGTAGGTGCAGTGCCGGTGCCATGGTGCGCAGGGACGGCTGGAGACCCTTGCTGGGCCAGCCCCCTTAGTTCAGGGCAGCGTGTCCGGAGCAGGAATGTTTGTGGCGATCCTTCCCCAGGCCATGCCCTGCCACTGCCATGGGCTTAGTGGCTCACCGGGATGCAGGCTGAGGTGTACTGCTGCTCTCACTGCGGCTGGTGCTGCGCTCACCTCCGGTGAAATTGCCTGATCCTTGTCTGGCTGGGCTGGAGCCAGGGCCGGTTTCTGCCGCATTTAAGCCCGCAGCCTTAAGGCAGGACCTCGTTTCACAGCTGTGGTCCACATCTGGGGCTCGAAACATGGGGTGCTCCAATCTTTGGGGTGAGCGAGGCGTCTCTGGGCATGGGGAAGCCCTTCCCCATCGCTGCAGCTGATGCCCGTCACTCTGGCGTCCCGCCCTGCTCAGCCCTTGTACCCCGTGGTGGGGTTTGTGGTCTGTCTGTCTTGGTGACGGATCTGGCCCTGCCAAAGCAGGTTGCCGGTGCGTTGGATCCGACTGAAGGCAAAGCAGCCCGTGTACCGGCAGGGGGGCTGAGCGTGGGAGCAGAGCCCTGTCTGGCAGTGCCGCTGGCGTGTGTTTCCATGGGATGGGAGGAAGAGCAAACCCCCAGGGAGGAGCGATGGCTGCGAGGGGCTCTGACCTGCCGGATCCGCTGGCATGGGCGCTGCTGCTGCGGGCAACAAGTGGTGATTCTGGCTCGGGGACCAGGGCTTTCCTGGGTCTCGGTGTCACCACCGTTCCCGGCGTTCGGGAGGTTTCAGCTTTGCTTTTTTTAATCAGAAATTCATTCCCTTGGACAGCTAAATTACAGAATCTCGTTAGCGGCTCTGTGCTCTAGCAAGCTATATTTGCCCAATTGATGCAACGGCAGTACAAATCTGCTCCAATCCCCCAATTTATCTAAACTGATATCTTAATTGGTCATACTCTTGGAGTGGGGGAGTCAAACACAGGGACCCTGATTCAAAGAGAAAAAAGGGAAGAAAACATTCTGCTGGTGGTGGGTTGGGGTTTTTTTGAAGTCTGAAAGTGGGGCAGTGTCTCCCCTGGCCGGAGCGGGGCTGCGGGGAGGGATGCGATTGCTGCTGGGGGGCTCGGGGTTTTGGCAGCACTGGGGCCCCTCCTCGGCCCTGGGAGCCAGAGGGAGGAGGTGGAAAGGGAATCGGGAGCGGAGATGTCCCGGCTCCTTTCCTGGCTGTGCCGCTGCTCCAGGACTCGATGGTCCCTGCTCCTGCCTGTGCAGCAGAGATAAGGTTGACATTGGCGGTGGGGGATTTCTTCAAGGATTGTCTGGACGGCCCTGGGGCACCTTCCAGCCATATTTTCTGAGGACATAAAGCCAAGGCTCTCTGTTTTTTCTTGTTTATCCTGGATGCTGGCTCACGCCTGTCCACCCGCTCTGCACCGACGCCAGCGGTGGGGTGCTGGGGAGGGCTCTTGGGCACCTTTGGGTGCCTCCAGTCCCCTCCGGTGGGGGTGCAAGGTGGTGGGTCTCTGGAGGAGCAGGACCCCGGCGCTGTGCCTGCTCTGGCTGCCGGGGCTTGCCGGCTGCCAGCGTGCTGCCCAAGTGATGGCAAGCCTCGCGTCTGCCGGGAGCGCATTTGGCACGGTGGCAGCTAATTGCAAAGCTGACACGAGCGTCAGGGCTGTTACTGTACCGGGCAAAGTTAGAGGAGCAGGCACTGCCACAAACAGAAAGCAGTGAAAAGCTGGAAACACAGGGAAGCTGGAAATGGCTTCAGAAAAAGAAAAAACAGACAGGTTTGGGCTTGGATTTTTTTTTTCCCCCTTCTCAAATGGGCTTGTGCGCGGGTTCCTTGGCTTTCTGATACGTTTTCAAGGCAGAGAACTGCTGGCTCCCATTGAGCTGCGAGCAGATGAGGGATTAGCCAGCCCCCGCACCCGCCAGCCTCCGGAGAGCGGGAGCTGGCACCTGCGAGGGGTCCTTGTTCCCAGCTGGTGGGGACCCTCGCAGCCAGGTATCAGCCCTGCACTGGGGCCGGGCAGGGAGGGAGAGGCCGCAGCCATCAGGCTTGATCCGCTGGGTGGTCTCAGCATCTCTGCTTGGTGGGGATGCAGGGTCCCATGGGGTAGGGTGCTCGCGATACCGCTTCCCCTCTGGTCTCACTGGGGGGGGTGATGCTGGGCAAAACGCACGTGGCTCTGTCCGTCTGTCTGCCCAGCTGGGCACGACGTGTCCTGCCGCAAAGACCAATGACGCCGGAAGGTTGGTGCTCCTCACATGGTGTTTGACTGCAAACCGCTGGCTCCCAGAGGTGCTGGTATTTAAGTCCTGACAAGGATTTTTCTCTGCCTTGAATTTCATGTCCGATCTGCCTTCCAGCAGCACAGCCCGGTGACCTTCGTCACCTCCTTGCCGCCGGGCAATGACAAGCAATGCCTGGATGAAGGCAGAGTATCAGCCGTGTGGCATGAGGGCAGGTGATGGACAGCGGCCCCCGGCAGCACCGCTGCTCCTCATCGTTCTGCCCACAGGCTCTCCGCCATGCTCCAGCAGATTTTAGAAAGAGCCATATTTTACCCAAACCCTATCAAATGGCGGTACTTTCTCTCTGCTCCTTTCCCTGACACTTGCTGATTGCCAGAATATTTATGTGAAACTGGAAGCCCTTTGTTAAAAACAACCTGCCCAGCTTGCTGCCAGCCCCGGCCGGCACCGCTGGAGCAGGAGCTGTCGGGGGCTGCACGGCTTGGGAAGGGCAGGGGATGGACCTCAGGGTTGAGGGCAGCCCGGCCCCCCGAGCTGCTGGTTTTGACACTGTTTGAGATGGATTTATAACCCTGTTTGAGATTTGGGAAACGAGCTGTTCAGGAAGGATCCCATCACACCTGTTTTTAGCAATCGCAGCTGCTTTATCCCTGGAAATGAGCTTTTTCTTCCAGCGTTGCGACACTTCGGGGTACCCGATGGCGTGTGGGTCTCGCTGGCAAAGCCTCGGGTGCCTGTGGGGGCCTCGTCCTGCTCGGCCCCTCTCGGTGGGAGCCGCCCGCGGTCGGTGCCGTGCTCGGCGAGGCGAGGGCTGCTCGACAGATGGTTTGCAGGTGTCTGCCTGGTGCTTTTCTGCAGCAAGCCGGATTTTGGAGAGAGGGCGGCTGCGCTCGGCTTGGCAGAAGTTTGAACGTTAGCTGTGAACGTGGATCGGTTCCTCCTGTCCCTGCAGAGGCTCTTCTGGCATCCTTGGCTCGGCAGGCTCTGGGGAGCGCGGGCTGGGGACCGTGGCCCCTGCCAGGAGAGGCGGTGTTGCGGCACGGTGCGGCTGGCTGTGTCCCCGCCGCGCTGCCGGGGCGGTTGGGAGTTTGGCGGAGGCCGCTTGGAAGTGGTGCGCTGGCTGGCGAGCAAAATGCTCGGTTTGCTTTGCAAAGCCCCCCGGAGCTGTTTGGGTGACGGCACAAATAACGGTGGTTACAATGCCAATGGCATGGCAGCCCAGGCTTCTTCAGTGCCGAAAACAAGGGAGCCGCTCGCTCCCCCGGCTTGTCATCTCCGGCCCCTCTCCGGTTCGGTACTGGCAGCAGCTCCGCCACCAATCTCCAGCTTTCCCGGGGCAGCACCGGAGCTGGGGTGCGTGGGTGGTTTTCCTCCACGGCTCCCACCGTGCCTGCCAGTGCACAACCCTTGCAGGCAGCTCCTGGAGCCAGGCTGTGTGGGGCAGCTCTGGCAGGGCCGTCTCCACCTGCCTTGCCCTGCCTGCGCGTCCTTTGCCACAGGCAGCGGCGAGCCAGCAGTCTGCAGGGTTCTGCCTGCTCGGGAGCTCCCCATCACTACCGAAACCCTCGGACATGACTTGGGATCCCCCTGGGCTTCTCTAGTACCATAGGGTTATTTCGTGCCTCCCTCCTTCTCTCCCCTGCCCATGAGCCCCTCGGCGCAGCGGTGGCAGCTCTTGCTGGTGTCTCCGGTGCAGCAGTTCCTTTGCTGCAGCCTGCCCAGGCCAGCAGCATGGTCTTTGAAGACACTTTGGTGGCTGGGAAGGAAGGAAGAGTGCCTGGATCTGCCAGCCTGGTGGGAGGCTTGTTGGTCGGCTCCCTGGAAATCCCCCCGGTAGCCAGAGCCAAGGGCTGAGACGGGAGCACAGGGAAGGGGAGCCACGCTGGGACTCCACAAGGACACTGATTACATGGGATGTGCGCCCTCGACTTTCCCTTCAGGGCATTTTTAGGGTATCAGCAATGTGTCCGGGCTGATGCTATCAGACGTCCCTTCTCTGTTGTTTTTAAAGTCTCTGGTACCAAACTCATCTCCTGTTGTCCATCCCAGAGAGGCATCCAGGCTGCTCCCAAACTCGGCAGGGGTTTCCATTCCTTCCCAAGGAGGATCCCTCATTTCCTTGGCTTAACGCTCGTCTGCTGGCTTCTCCCATTGCTTTGGGCTGTTCTTGGTACCTTCACCCTTCTAGTAATGGGTGGCTCAAGGCAACCAGCCTTGGAGGAACCTGGGGGATCCCCCAGCTCAGCCAAGCTCCCTCAGGATGTCCAGCTTGTTGTCATCATCCCCCGTTGGCGCAATGAGGATGGTCCCTGTCTGCAGCAGGTCAAAGCCTGTGGGTCATGCCCGGCTGGCCAGGATCTCTGTGTCGGAATTGAATTCAAGGCTACTGCAGCCAAGATGAGCCCTGCCTGGTGAGGGATGCCGTACGGCTCCGCGGCGGCAGGCAGATTGCCTGCGAGGGTGGCGGGGTCCGCGTGGAGAGAGGATCTTGCTTCCCTATTTGTTGAGCAGGGTTTGTACTACAAAAAGCACACTGCACTCAACAAGCATAAAAGATTAATGAGAAACAAACCCATGAACTCATCAGTGTCTCATCTCCGCTAAATTACAGTTACAAGGATCATCGTAGCTCATCCATGTATTGTGTAACAGAACTGATTGCCGGCGTGGATGGGGCGTGCAGTGAGCCCTGCCGCGCCGGCGGAGCAGCACGGTGTAAAACGCTAAGTGCTCGGGCATATGGCCTTAATGTATTCTAAATATTGGCAGAGGAGAGGCGCATCTGAGGAGAGGCGGGAGCAGAAAGTGGGGGCACTGGAGTTCCCTGATCAATATTTAATAGGGGCTGCAATAGCTTCTAGGGAGAAGACATATGAAGTCAGCATGTTCTTGCAACCTGTTTTCTGCCCTCTAGGTAGCATGCTTTTTCTAGTGTAAAAATGGTTAGCTTGCACATCTCTCCACCGTTCCTCTCTCCCTTCCCCCTAAGTCTTTCCATGGTGGGAAAGCAATTGTTTGGCATTTGACTCGGGACTCCGGATTGCTGAGGTCCAGCTCCTGGCAGCGCAGGGTGCTAAATCCTGGGGTGGGGGCTTTTGGGGAGCTTCGGGCTGATCCAGAACCCTGGTAAAATACCGCTGCTTTATCGCAGGTGGGTTTTCCCCCCCTGGCTGAAAGCAGACGTACAAACACGCAACGGCACAGCCAGAGCCTGGCTCCCAGGGGATCTGTCGGGGCCAGGTATGAGGCCTAATCTGGGCTGGATTAATTAGCGAGCTGGCACAGCTGCGTTCCTGTATGGATTACAGCCTCTGGCATCCCGGGAAATTGCTCGTGGCTTTGAGAGCAAAAGCTTATTAGCAAAAAAGAAAAGGAAAAACCTCAAAGCAGTAAAGCAGGCAGCAGCAGCGTGGAGGAGCAGAGGCCGGGCTGGTGACGGGCTGCGGGCAGCTGGCCAGCCCTGGAGCTGTGGCTGACACCGGTTTGGGGAGATGGGCAGGAGCTTGCCGGCAATTACGGAGCAGCTTCTCTACGAGGCAACGGCTCCGTGACCACAGGCAACAGCTAACTCACACCGCGTGGCTCCAGGGCCCGTGTCACCGGGAGGAAGATGCAGCCGGGAGGAAGATACAACTCCAGACCGTATGCTCTGCGAATAGTGGCGGCGCTTAAGTGCTTGGTCTTACTGATGCTGTGTAAGTAATAAGCCCCAAAGATTGGGCTGTGCTAAAATACTTCCCAAACAACTTACATTTAAGTGTTGCAATTCTGACCCGGCAGAAGTGCCTGGTGTTTCGACACTGATGCTTTGAGGAGGATCCAGGCACCTGCCAGCTCACATTTAGGAGGACGACACTCCAGCCGGGCTTTGCATCGTGCTCTCTGGGAGCTGCTCTGCTTGGAGAGGCTTAATCATCTCCAGCGCCTGCAGCCCAGAAGCGTTAAAGCAGAAACGGGCAGACCTGGTGTCCTTTGCACGTGGCTGCCCGACTTCTCGGGTTGGCTGGGTCTGACGCCGTGCTAAGGCTGTGGCAAATGTTTCTCGGTCTGCTGGGCGAGCATGAAAATGCTGATGGGAGAATGAAGCTTTGACCTTTTGATGTCATCAGGACGCTACTGCAAATCCTCTATTGATGGTTAAATTGCACTAAATTAGAGAGGAGCTGTGCAATTCTGCCATGTTGCTGAACTGTGCAATTAACATCCTGCCTAGCAACAGCACCCTTGTGCCTCGGGAAACTTAAGCCTGTGATTTTAGGTATGTGATGAACCTGCCTCTGCGAAGGCTTAATTTTTTTTTTCCCAGTGGTGTATGGCTTTAGGGGCCTCTCTGCTCCATCTGGGAGGCAGCCAGAGCCGTCCCTGCCGGCTGCGCTCTGCTCTGTGGGGAGCCACGGCGTCCTGCAAGGAGGTTGAGTTTGGTGCCCGGCACGGCTGCAGTGGGGCTCTGACCTGGTGGCACCCAGCATCACCCTGGCATCACCCCGGATCCTGCCCTGTGACCAGTGGGATCGCCCCTTGGTGCCTCGAGGTGACCGAGGGGACGCTGGAGGGCACAGCTGGGGCGCATGTTGGCTCAAGGGCACTGTCACGGAGCTGGCATTGCCTTTGCTGGCTTGCTCCGGCCGGCTGATGGGGTACCCCCTGCCCCAGCTCCCCGGGGCGGTGAAGGGATACCAGCAGCTCCATCACTGCGTGGACCCACTGTGGCATTGGGCTAGAGGCAGGAGGGGGAATCTCCCATGCCGAGAAACATCCCCAGGCTCGTGTTCTTAATGAACCTTAATGATTCTATGATTCTATGATTCTTGCCCTGCCGCCTCGCTCCTCCTCCTGCGCTCGGCTTGGTTTAGAGCTGGTTACAGCAAAGCGTGCTGCTGCCTGCTTTCTGCTTGCGGGTCAAGGCTGAGCTTTTATACCTCCAGCCGGGAGCATGACAAAGGCATCCCTCTCCACAGAGGGGGAGGATTGCTGGAGCAGAGAGCTCGGTGCCTCCCCCAGCCCCCCCTTGCATCACTCGGGTGTTTCAGCTGTGTTAACACCTCCCTTCCACGCGCCTCTCCCAGCGCCGTGCGACGCTCTCCCGGCTCAGAGTAATCATGAATATTCCCCCTGCCATTAGCACTGGCTGCTGGAGATCTCTATTTAGTTGCTAGACATTTGAAGATGTGCTGCAAGGGATGGTGTGTGTCCCTCGCTGGCACCCGCAGCCCACCCAGCTCCTTCACCTGCGGGCGGGCTGCAGGGAGGGGATGCTCCAGCACGCAGTCGTGGACCTTTGCTGGCACCGATCATCCATGGGGCCTGCAAGGGATGCTCCACTCCTGTTCCCACACCCCAGAGCAGAGAGGACAAAGCTTCGCCCCTGCACCAAGCTCCTTCTGGTGCAGCCCCAAGCACTCTCTCACCTCTGGGCATCGGCTTGCAGGCAGGCTTTGCTGGTGCCCGGCTGTGGCAGGAGCGCTCAGGTGGTTGTCACCGCCCTGACATGTTGTACGTGAACAGCTCCTGCCTTGGCACCTCCTGAAATCCCTGGTGCAAGGGGCAAAGCCGTTGGGCCCCTTGGAAAGAAGCTTCCCATGGAGGAGCTGCCCTGGATCTGCAGGGCTTGGTGCCAGGGAAGGGCTTGTCCCCTCCCGGTGCAGGGCTGCCTTGGCATGGCATAGCCCGGGTGTCACCTGTGAGCGCGCTGGCAGTGACACGGGACGTGGACCGTGTGTGGTTTGCATGCTGCATGCACGCCCCTGGTTTGCTGCAAACAGCCACCTCTATGGAGGCTCCGGCTGCTGGGCTGAGGGCTGCCAGGTTGCGCTCGGTGTGCCAGATGAAGGGCAGCGGTGGGGCTGGACAGACGTCTCTGCCGGCACCGGCCCTGGTGCCTCGGCTCCACAGCCTCCTCCTCTACTAAAGGTGCTGGGCAAGGGACAAAGAGCAAGGACGAGGGGCAGTGCAGGACAACCCCCCTTCGGCATTTCCTACCCTGACCCTCTGCTGCGGGGTCCGAGGATGGACCCTGCCTGCGCCACGGACCCTGCCTGCCTGCACCGCTGCCAGTCTTACGGCAGCCGCTGGTGCAAAGTGGCTTCCCCGGGGCTGGCGAGGGGGTCGCGGGGTGGCCTGCGAGCGGGGCGGGATGGTGATGGGGACAGTGACAGCTCAAGATGTCCCGTCTCCCGGGCCCCGTGGAGGGGACAGCAGCTCCATCCTTAAAAGCTTTTTGCCTCCCGCCTGGCCGCTGCTGTCCTAGATTTTGCTGGCTGCTATTCTTCCCCTCTATCACGTGCGGGTTCAGCACGGTGCGCTCGAGTACAGCTTCATCTTCTGCGGGCAGCTCTGAGCTGGGCTCTGAGCTGCTCTCACAACTTAAAATGCCTCCCTCAACCTGGCACCCGGGGCTGCTGGTGCACCGCGGGGCTGCACTTTGTAGGCTGGAGGATTAGCAGAAGTTAAATTCCCCAGGAGCAGGGATGTGGTCAAAAGGGGATGCATGTGTGTCCCTTCCCATGCTCCGAAAGGGCGTGCGACCCCAAGGCCGGGGCAGTGAGGTATGTTGAGTGACAGCCCCATTACACATCCCTCAGGGTTTGCAGTTATCATCTGAAATTCAGGTTAACAGTGTTGAAAAGGTGGAGGTTTTTCCTTAAGTCCTGAAATGGCTGCCACCACCCGAGATGGGGAGCTTGCCAGCAGCTGCTGGCTCTTTCACTCTGAGCAGAGCCTGTCCCTGTCCCCTCAGGGACGGTTTTAGGGACGGTCTGAAACAAGGCAGAAGCATCCCCTGGCTTGGCAGAGTCCCGCAGCTAGGCTTTGGGTCCAAATTGGCCCCATTCTGAGACCGGTGACCCTGTTTTCACGCTCTTTGTAAGCAGATCAGCGAAAATACTGCTCAAGACCTAAAGGCCGCGTGACCCCCTGCTCGGTGCCCCACAGTATCGGTGTCCGCAGTGGTGCCCCATCCCAACGCATGTGCGGCTGGATTTCAAGCTGCTGAGCCTCCCATACCCGCTGCCGGCTGTTCTGTCCCCAGCTGCTGGTGCAGCATGACACCCGCTGCACCCAAAATGCCAGGGAAGGTGTGAAATGCCAGCGCCGAGCCTCGGGGAACTGCCACGACAGCGGAGCTGGAGGCGAGGCGGGTCTGGCTGGGAGCACTGGGGAGCTCGGGGACACGTGGGCAGCGCAGGGGACCCCAGGTGCCCTGTGGGGCTGACTGGCTTTGGTCGGGGTAGCCCAAACCACCATCTCCGAACTGACATGGTTTTTACCCGTTATCTGTCAAACTCTGCTCGGTCTCCAGCCCTGCCTGTGGTAGGCTCGATGCTCTCGGGTAGCTCCGTGCTTTGGCTGGGGTTTTGGGGGAAATGCAGCGTGGGGATGACCCGGCGTGGAGTCTGCAGCACCAGTGGTCGGGGGGGTGCGAGCTTTATCTAGGCTGGGGGTGTCCGTCCTTCACTCTCCCTTACCTTCCCAGGGGGGCTGCAGGGAAGAATCCCTCCTCTGGCAGACCTAGCCGTGCCAGCCGCCGGCGCTTGTACTGGTTGGGACAATTAGCATATTGAATCACTTTCCAGGGAGATTTTGGACGATAAATTACTCTTTGGTCGAAAATAATATAAAAGCTCCATTATGCATGGATGGAGGCGTTTGTGGAGCTGGGGCTGCTGCTCTGCCGGGGTTCTGGGCTTGTTAACACATTTGGGATCGGCTGGGTGGGGTGGGTGCTGGGGCTTTGTGCCTGTGCCAGCCACCTCCCTTCAACGCTTCAGGGACAGAGGGGTGGCAGAAGGGACCCCTGGGGTCCCCCACCATGACCCACGGCGGGGACAGCTGCTGCAGCGAGGAGGGAGCCGGGTTGGTCCCGCAGAGCCCACCGGTGTGGGGTGTCTTTGCAAGAGGCTGCTCCGGGCTCCACCGCCCGGCACAGTGTCGGGGGCTGCCCAGGGTAAGTGGGGTGCTTTATGGTGCACCGAGACATGGGTCTCTTTCCACAAAAGTGCTGTGTTTGGGTGATTTTTGCAGCCTCTGTTCTCCCATGTTCTGTCCTGTGGAGGGGACCCTGCAGCCGGCTCAGACCCCCGCTGCCGGGACCAGCAATGCGGCGCAGGGTGCCGCTGCCATCGTCCTCCCCTGCAAATCCCCAGGGATTGCTGACGTGAGTCAGGCTGGCAAGAGTCCTCCTCCAGCGCCACAAGCTCCCTTCCTTCATTTCCCTCTGGCTTGGAGAGCAATGTGGGAAGGAGTGGAGTCGTCATGGTCTGGCAGGGCGCTCTATCCCAAAGATTTCCTCCAGCAGGCAGCGGGGACGGGGACGTTGCCTTGTCTGCCCTGACTGAGCCTTGCTGCCAGTTTGCAGGCAGGCAGGGGCAGGGCTGGCCCCCTTTGCTGGGGCAGGAGCCGTGCCGTGCCACTGCGCCTGCACTGTCCCCTCCTGTGTCGGCTCCCTCCTGCAGCCCGGTGCTCTGAGTGTCACTCTCTGCTTGGGGCTGGGTTGTGGCAGGACTTGACATTGGCATTGCTGAGAGTGGAGATCCCCCCGGGGTCTGTCTGTGGGGGGTCTGTCCCTGGGGGCTCCCTGGATGGGGGGGAAGCAGCCCCAACGGCTCCCCAGGACGGTAGCAGCACGCTGCTGGGCGAGGGGCTGGTCCTCGGCTGGCACAGCGGAGCCCCCAGGGATGCGGGGCGATGCTCGGACCAGCCTGGTTATCTGCTGCGATCCTGCACGGGGCAGGCCGGGATCTCCGCTGCCGTGCCACCGTGTCCCACTGCAGGAGCTGAGTGGGGCAGGGACCCCGGGACAGATCAGCCCCCACTGTGCCGCAGGAGGGGATGACTCGGGGGGGGGGTGGGATTTGCCCTGGCTTGGATGAAGCGCCTGGTCCCTGCGGTGGCAGCTCGGCAGAGGATGGATTCTGTCCCCTCCGGTGGTGGCTGCAGCGTGTTGGAGACACGAGTGTTGGTGGGCAGAGGAAACCCCCGCGGGGGCTGCGCATCCTCTCTGCCTGTTCATGGGGCTGCTGAGGTTTAGGGCAAAGATTAGAGGTTGAAACCACAGAGGAAAATATTTTTTAAAATGTTCCATAAGCCCTACAAGGCTCTGCGTTACAGCAAGTGGATGGGTATTCAGCATAAACCCAAATTAAGTAGCATGATTTCTTCTTTTTTTTTGGAGGAAAGCATACCTGGGGAAGACACACAAGCTGTGGGTGGGCTAAATCTGGTGTTGGGAGGAAGAATGCTGTGAAAGCAAATGCCTTGTCTCCCGTTCAACCATCCCTTTCAGGGAAAACCTGGGCTGGTCCGGCGTGCTCTGGGAGGGATGCTCCTGGCCACCCTTGACCGTGCTCGGGGCTGTCGGCTCCCCGTGGGCCACTGATGCCGCTGGTGCAGCTCCAGCACATAACGGTGCAACCCGGTAATGGGCTAGATCAGCTTTTCCAGGGGTCTTGGCTGTGAGACATTCGGAGCGTCTCGCGCTGGGCTGCTTTTCTGGTGCTCCCTTGGCTCAACAAGGGTGTCGGGGGAAAGTCAGGTTCATTTAAAATAGAATTCAAACATTGCGGTGTTGTAAAATTAAAAAAAACCCCAACCTTCTGAAATTACTGAGTATTTTTGTACATCTCAATTTCCTCATTAGCGGTGACATTATCTCCTCGTCCGTGGAGAGGTGGCTCTTTGTGCGCGTTGCCAAAGCGCCGCCAGTTAATGAATTCCCCATTGACGGGTAACGTCGTGCTCGGGTGATTTCCCCGATTAGTTCCTAGGAAGGGGCACTGCCTTCCCTGCCGCTACCTAAAGATGCTTGTAGCTGGGCAGAGGTTACAGCGGAGCCGTGAGATGTCCCTTCAGATGCTCTCGCTCCAGGGCCAAAGTCTGAATTAAGGAGTTACTCCCCAAATATTCCTCAGCCAGAAATATTCTCCTCTAATGCCAGCGAAACAAAAACTTCAATTGCTTAGAAATTACTTTTCACGAGAATCTTGATGGGTTTAAGCAGAGGCTTTCCTTGCGAAGGGTAATCCCGTTTTTAACGAGGTAATTTATAGTTGGCTGATTACAGCCCCGAACGGTCCTGCGTGAGCAAACACACTGGAGCAACGAACGCGCTATCTGCTGGTGACAGGCTCCCCGTGGGTTGAGAGTTGAGAGGGAGATATCCAAAGGATGCCTGTAATTAGCCCGAGCGTTTAATTTAATAAAACAAGTGACTAAAAACATAAGCGTGCTGTATTCTAAAAGCATTGCACGTAATTACAAATTATCTTAATTCAGCGCTGGCACAGCCAACTTGGTAATCGCCTCATAAATAACTTTCATTAGCTGATTTCAGCATCTGCGATCAGCGCTACCTCCAAGGGTACCGGTGATTTGGGGGGGATTCAGGGAAGGAGGGGGCTCTGTGGGGCGCGCGGTCTGGTGTCGGGAGCAGGGATGCGTGGCACCTGTCTGCGGGGCCGGCACCGCCACGCTTCGGCCATGGCACCCACCGGTGATGCCCCTCCAGGCTCAGATTTGGGGGATTGCACGGTGATGCTGCCCCGGGTGCTCCGGGGCGTCTGGGGCATCGCTGGGTGTGTGTCCCCAGCCTGTGGGGCAACACCTCTACCAGTGCCCTTCCCAAAAATGCCTGTTTCACCCCCGAGCCCTGTGAGTCAGTGCTCATCTGCTGATACTTTGTGCCAAAACAGCGTCTGCAGCTTTGCCTTTTATTTTCATGCCGGGAGAGAGATGATGATCGTATCGATTGTGTGGTTTCCATTTGTCCTGCGGCTTTTCTGCTGGGTCGGTTTTATTTCACCGTGGACCGGAGCAGCGGAGGCTTCGCCGTGGCTGTGTGCCACAAGCTTTCTGCTGTCCTGGTCCCCGTCCTCGATGCTGCCCGGCCCTCCTTCACCGGCCATGCTGATGGCTGCATAAATGCTGTCTTGGAGCGAGCGGGGAGCGAGCACCTGCCATGAGAGCACCAGCCCCTCAATGAACCGAGGGCAAACCGCTCTGGGGTGCCTCAGGGGGAGCGTGCCCTCACATTGGGGTCTCCCAGCTGGGGGCTGCAGGTGTGTGATGCTGAAGACATCGAGCTCCCTCCCCAGGGACGAAGAGGGTTGTCAGGAGGCAGGAGACTGGGGCCCCTTACAGCAGCAGGGATGCTGTAATGGGGCAGTGCCGGCTGCGGAGACGGCTCGTCCTGGGCAGGATCCATCTTGTCCCTGCACCGTGGGAGCGCGGCTCCCAGGAGGGTGCTTGTTCAACGTGTAGCACATGCTGACAAGACAAACAACTTTATTAATTTAAGCCCGCTGCTAATGCGATTGCAAGCAGCTGTGCAAAGGAGGGTTGCGGGAGCACAGAGCATCCTCCGCCCGGAGCGGCTGCAGCCGGCGTGGCCACCCTGGCAGAGGAGCCAGCGGGCACGACGGGTTTTGTTCCTCTTCGTAAAACTGTGTTCTTGCGGGTGAGGAGCAAAGCGCCGGTGTGGAGCCTTCAGAGAATTACAGGCCGCAAACAGAATGTGCTTTTGTACCCACTTGTGAGGAGTGAGAGGCACTGAGCATGGTGGAGACTGGAGATACGGGCTCTGCTCTTGCAGAGTAGAAGTACGGCGGCTTTGGTCTTGGCTACGCCCGAGCTTGGTTTTGAGCCCAAAGAGGGAGCAGGGATGGTTTCCCGGTGCAGGTGGAAGTCACCAGTGTTGCACGTGCCGTTTGCCCCGGGGATGCTGCAGTGCTGGCTGCTGAGCACGCGGTGGGATGTGCACTTCTCGTGTCGGCACACGCCCTGGCTGCATCCTTCTGGGATGCAGAAAGATGGAGGAACGAGGCTGGGGACCGCTGGGGACCCGCTGCAGGTCCGGAGCAGCACGTGCCGGGTGGAAGGCGCTAACTGCAGTGATGGAAATTCCTGTGGAAAATGCTGTGCTCTGCTTCATCTGCTGCTCCATCAGGCAAGAGGAGCCCCAAGGTGACCGGTTACAGCACTGTGCTTGTCCTGTGCGCACCTGGGATGGGCATTGCCGCGCTCCGAGCACTGCAGCAGGTAAACATCTCTGCTGCCAAAAGCCGCCCCATGGTGCTGCCTGCATCCTGAGAGGCACCTGCATCGTGCGGCCCCGTAAGCCCTGCTTCACTCTGGGGCTGGACCCGCCGGCGTCTCCCCCTTGGCAGCCTCGGGTGCCTCTTGCCGCAGCAGGCGGTGGGTTCCTGGACGGAGACCTGGAGGGTTTCGGGTGAGATCCAGCCTGCCGCCAACTTCTGCTCTGTGCAAGGGGCTCCCAGCTCAAACAGCTGCTGATGCATCCAGAGAGGAGGAAAACCTTTCCTTTCCTCCTTTGGGATCCCGTTAATCTGGGGTAAGGGTCCCTCCGGGGATGCCCGTGGCTCAGCGGGACCCCGCTTTGGGGGATACCTCTTCTCACCACCACCTTCCTGGTGCTGCCATTCCTCTGTGCTGTTCCTTGCTGCCGCATCGCCGGGAGCGGCATGAACACCCTGGGCCCGTTGGAGGATGCTCCCCGTCACCACGGGCTGCGGGTCCTCCTGCTCTTCACCGTTGAAACGGGCTGGCAGAGGGAGTCGAGCAGGCAGCGTGTGGCAGCAGGCAGAAGGTTTAAATTAGGGCCTCTCTCTAACGTGATTAATAGGTGCCTTCAGGCTTGATGGAGATTGACGGTTGCTGGCGAGGCTGCAGGAGCGAGCCCAGGCGTGCGGTGAGCGCAGCCCTGACACCCTGGGGAGGAGACCGGAGCGGCGTGTGCCAGCAGCACCATCAATACCGGGGCTGGGCTCTGATGGGTTTTATGGGGGAGACGGAGGATGGATACGGGATAAAGACAGGAAAAGACAGCGGCCGGGATGGGGCAGCCTTTCCCCCTCCTGGCAGCACTCTGGGTTGCTCTCGTGCTCTGGGCTGGTTTCGGGAAGGGGACTGGAGGATGCAGAAAACTTGCTCTGTGCTGTACGTGGTTCAGCCTGGCCCCGCGTCCGGCTGCAGACCCGGCTCCGTGTTGAGGATGATGGTGGAGAAAAGCCTTCGGTGGCCCTGTGCGGTGTGCCGGTGACTGGGGCTGGGCTGGTCGTGCTTGGGGCCACCGAAAACCTGGCTGTCCCCTGCCTTCCTGAGCTGGCTTCGGGTGTGCTGAGCCCCTCGTCTGCCCGGGAAGCTGCTGCAGAAGAAGCAGGAGAAGAGCTTTTGCAGAACAGGGAGGACTCGGAGCGGATGCCGCAGCGAGTTGTGTTTGGAAGCGAGGAAGGTCAGCACCGAGCTCAGCCTGTCTGCGCGCGCACGAAGGACAACTGCCGGCAAGCTCAGCCCGGCCAGCACCGCCGCAGTGCCGTGACGCTGTGGCTGGAGTTGCTGCCACCGTGCAAGGTCCCCACTCCCGAGGGGACAGCATCATACCCGCAGTGCCGAGCAGGTGCTGGGGTGCGGGGGCACCTCTGGCTCCCCCCGCCCTGGGTCGCGGTGCCGGTGCCAGGCAGGGCCAGGGACCCGAGGGGAGAACGCTCCTGTGAGCCCTCTCAATACGCTTTGATAAAATGCAAATCGCGTTAAAACAGTTGACTTTCAATTACAAGGCTCCAGCGGGGGGCCTGTTTTGATAATGAAAGTGATTAAAATTGGGGCCTCTCTGTCTTCTTTGGGTATGGATGCTCAGCTTAGAAGTAGTTTGCTTTTCTCTCTTTAATTGGACTCTGCTAATGATATTTGAGTAATTCCTGGGCCTGAGATGCTCTAATACCACCCGGGGGCTGAGCAGGGGTTTGGGGAAAACCCTCTACCCCTGGGGTGCCAGGACAGGGCCAATTCAGCCACGGTGCTCACTCCCCGGGGCATCTTCCCCCAGCTCCAGCACGGTTGGTGCCGGGAGCACCATGCCGGCGCTGCTGCCCTCCTGCCTCACTGTGCTCTCTGCCGGCGGCGTGTGTTAACATCCCCGTGGGTGCCCATCGCAGGAGAGGAGAGTGGCTCCTTGGCAGCAGCTGGGGGAAGCTGCACCCTCCCGGCAGGGCTCTGTGCCGCAGAACTGCCCGCCGCCAGCGACTCCCCTGCTGCCCTGCCTGTCCCATGCCGTGGCACCCCTGGGCAGCACTGCTTTGGACCAAGCTGGCCCAAAAGGACAACTCGGATGGGTGCAAGGTGACCTGGGCTGGCATTGGGGTGAGCACCCGGAGCTGCTGGCTGGAGCACCCGTATCGCTGAGCTCGGATGATGGGACTGACCAGCCGGGACTTTGAAGCTGCCTGCTCTCTCGCTGCAGGCAGGTGATTTAGAAGGTGGGAGCAGTCCTGTGGCAGCAGCCGTAGGATAACAGGCTTCCAGGGGAAGCTTCTTCCTGACCCCCATTAGTTTAGAGGCATCCCTTTGTGTGAGTATCAGAGAGCTCCCAGAGCAGCCACTGGTGTTAATCCTCTTAGGGCTGTAACTCTGGCTGGTCTCGTTAGCTGAAGGAGTGGCCGCTGAGATGCTCTGATCTTCCCTGTGCCCTCTCAGAGAGCAGCTGGAAAAGAGCTGCTCTCCCAGCCTGGCAGCAGGACTGCTGGATCTGCCTGCGCCCCTCAAACTCGTTAGTCCTCGGCCGCTGCCACAAACGACTCCGCTCCTGCATGGCCCCTGCCCGAGACCTGGCTGTGGCCAGGCTGCGACTGATCCCTGTACCGGTCCAGTCCACCCCACCGAGCGCGGCTGTGGTGGCATCACCCCGGTCATCGCTGCGGCTGAGGATGCAACCAGGTGGGGCTGGCGCCCCGTGCAACCCCCTGGGGCTGACCATGGGCTCGCTGGCAGCAGGGCAAGGCAGGGCAGGGCAGGGCAGGGCAGGGCAGGGCAGGGCTGCCCTCCTCTCTGTCAGCCAGCACTCGGTCACTCCAGTGGGGTCTCTGGGCATGCACTCTCTCCCTTATTGCCGTATAAAACCGTCTCCAGCTCTGCCGTGCCCACCCGGCATTTATCACTCAAGTGGTTCAGGGGCGCGTGGTGCCTTGGTATCGAGTGCCCGCTGCCGGGGAGGTGCTCTGCAGGCAATTAGGGAGCGGAGAACACTTCTACAGGAGAGCAGGCAGGCGGCAGAGCAGGCAGAGCACTGGAGAAGCTGAATACACACTTCACGCTTTGCATCCAGGAATTGGCACCTGCTTGTGCGAGCTGGGGCCGCCCAAGCAGAGACGCTGCTTATTTCTCTGGTGCGGTGGGAGCCCCTTCATCCTTGTTTCCTCACTGCAGCACGTGCCTGCAATCCTCAGGGCTGTTGCTTTCCTGTAGCTGTTTCTGCTCCTGGTGTCGTACCCTTCCTTGCAGAAGCGCTGCCTGGCTCCTGGGACGGACCCGTGAACGAGCTGATGCTGTTTGTAAGAGCATCGCCCACGTGCGTGCCATTACAGCAGATGCGTGCCTTGTCATCTTTGCAGAGCAGAGCTTCGATGCGCTACAGAGGCTTTGATATGGAAAAGTCTGTCCCCAAACGCTCGGCAGCAGCACGCTTTTGCTCGCCAGCTGCAGGCTCCTCTTGGAGCCCTGCGCCGGGTGTACTTGTTACACTAGCACGGAGCACACCGCCGTGCTAGCTGTCACCGCCTCACCGGCCTCCGTGATGGATTTCCCACTCGGCACATCCCCTGGCGAGCCGAGCGCGCCGGGTTCAGCCAAGGATGCGCCGGGGCGGGAGGGCTGGAAACCGCAAGCGTGACACTGCTAACGAACCGTCTCCCCTTCCCTCCTTCGCCTTCGCGCTCCCTCTGCGGGGGGGGGGAGCAGGAGCTGACTCCAGGCGTTTAAAACGCAGCCTGGGTCGCCCCCGCTGCCGCCCCGAGGATTCCTCTGCCTGCGGGAGGGAGCCCCGCTTGCTCCGGATCGGATCCTTCCCCCGGCGCCCGGCTCTGCCCCGGCACAAACCGGGCAGCCTCTGAACGGGGCAGGTTTCCCTCACCCTGGGGTCTCTCTGGAGCTGCTGTGTCCCCGAGCAGCCCCGCAGCCACCAGGCCCCGGGGACGCCAGGCACGCTGCTGGTGCTGCTCCCAGCCACTTTCGGTGGCAGCTGGTAATCTCCACCTCGGCTTATTCTTGCGTGTTGCTTCGAGTTGATTTGCTATGCTAATTGCTTTACAAATAATAAGCTTCCCTAATTGTGCTGGCGGGGAAGGGGAGAGCTCTTCCAACCTGTGGTCCCATGGCACCACCGGGCTGCGGATCCCGGCCCCTCAGCTCTTCTGGGGTCCCCCCATGAGTGCTGGCGCCCACAGCATCCCACACCGGGATTCTTGGAAGAAACCCCAAAATCCTGCGCACGGGGAGCTGGGGTCCCCAGGCGGTCGGGGCCGTCCTCCCCCGCTCTGTGAGCTGGCGAGCGCCCCGGGACTGGTGGGGTGTCGGGAGGTGCCACCGGCACGCCGGGCTGTGTTTTGCCGGCCAGGGTCTCGGAGCGTTTCCAGCTGCTCCGAATGTGCCCGCATCCATCGTCATCCCCACCTTCTGCCCCTGGGAAGGGGGCCAGGGGCTGGGAGCAGGACCCCCAGGCAGCGGGGAAGCGAGGACACTCGGTGTTTAATCCCCCCCATGGCAGGATGCAATCCTTCACGGCAGATAGGGCCTGCTGCTTTCCTGAAAATAGACTTTAATTGGCTACTCTACGGCGTAATGATGTTAATTTGACAGGAGAGCTGTAATTCACTCGGTCTGTTAGGTATTTAAAGCCACACAGGGGTTATTTAAGGAGGAGGGAGGTTGGGGGTGCTGCCCGCACCCGGTGCTCACTGCCCCTCACTGGGGAGCGCAGCCAGCGCCCGCCCCGGGGGTAGCACCCGCTTTCAAGATGCTCCGTGTTTCATTTTAAACAAAAAGTCGTCTTCTTTCCCCGGGCTCCCCGGCACGTATCTGCGGGCAGCCTGTGAGGAAGCAGCACGTTCCCATTGATTTCTGGATTGAAATCCTTTTCTCTGCGTCCCAGGAGAGAGGGCGAGCAGTTTACCCCTCCCCTCCTCCAGCAGCTCTCCGAAGATGAAGCTCCACGCATTGACTTTCTTGCTAATAAAACGACTTCCTCGTCGCACACCTTTAATTGAATGAGGCTAATACGCTGCTTTTTCTTTTAATTATTTTTTGAATGGCTGATGACTCTCCCCAGCAGCCGGGGAAAGCCGGGGACGGCGTTTCGGCATCTGCAGCTCCCTGCGGAGCTATGCCATCCCTCTCGCCCGTCCCGCTCCCGCGGCAGGATGCGGCCGAGGACGTCACTTCCCCGTGCACCGTGAAATGCCGCGTCCAAGAAGGCGACGGGGAAGGTGGCTTAGAGGGACGCTGCTGCAATTCAAGCTCTTGGCTTGAAAAGTAGTTTAAAAAAAAGCAATATCTTTCTATGTGTCTATAATTGCTGGATGTTTGACGGTCGTAAAATTTAGTTAACATCCTTGCTGTTATATTGATTTTTAATGTTTATTTGCAAAAACTCAAACGTGCGTCCAAGTTCTTGAACGGCTTCCCAGACCGATCTGCTGGGCCACTTCCCCTCCGATATGAAATATCATTTTTACAGGCCAGCAAAACGGTATTTAATGGTGGCTGACAGGGAAGTGGTTAAGGGCAATATGTATTAGACACTTAAACGTTTCTGTTTTCCGACTCCTGGCACAGCCCATTGCATTTTACTTGTGCTGGGAATTGCAGAAGGGTTTGCATTTTTCATCAGCATCAAGACAACGCGACCTCGGTGACGACTCAGCCCCCGCCTCTCCGGCTCCTCCGGGGCCAGCGTGGCGCGGCCGTGTGTCCCGGCACAGCATGGGGAGGGCAGCTGCTCTGGCAGCAGGGACAGTGCTGGGGTGCCTGTGCCAGGGGTCCCCTTTTTGGGGTGGTCCCATGTGGCTGCAGACCCGTGAGATGCTCTGAAGTTGCTGGGTTTTTTTTAAGGCAAACATTTGCTTTTGTGCAATGCCGGGGAGAGCCGGCGCCGCACTCGAAGAGGCTTTTAAGCACTTGAGCGCTGCTTCCAGGGCAGACATTTCCCCTCTTCTCATTAATGCAGCTGCAGGGTTTTACACGAGCTGGGTAAATCCCTGGCTAAGCGGCAGCAGAGGAGCCCGTCCAGAGCACCAGCCACACACCAGTGCTGTGCCAGGACCCACGGCTGCACCACGCCAGCGCCGTGCTGGGACCCACGGCTGCACCACGCCAGCGCCGTGCCGGGACCCACGGCTGCACCACGCCAGTGCTGTGCCGGGACCCACGGCTGCACCACGCCAGTGCCGTGCCAGGACCCACGGCTGCACCACGCCAGCGCCGTGCCGGGACCCACGGCTGCACCACGCCAGTGCCGTGCCGGGACCCACGGCTGCACCATGCCAGTGCCGTGCCAGGACCCACGGCTGCACCACGCCAGCGCCGTGCTGGGACCCACGGCTTCACTGTGCCAGCCCCGTGTTGGGTGGGATGGAGGGTGCATCCCATGGGAGCTTTGAAAGCAAAGCTGGGGCGTCTTCGTGAGCAGCTCCTGTACCCTCCTCGTGCAAAGGCTGCTGAGCCGTTCTCAGGTCGCTTCTCCACCGATGTGATTGCTGCCGGCACCTGAGCCCCCCGGCACTGCACCATGGGCCAGGTGATGCCGGGGCCACCCAGGGCTTTGCCGCTCCCTCCCATCATCCTCCTTCCTGTGCTCCAGCGCTGTGCGGGACGGGATTAGGGACTTAACAGCCTGTGCCAGATAGTCACTTAAATAAGCAATAAATTTGGAGTTCGTTAGTGAGGATTAATTAGTGTTTGTGCAGGGCTTTGCCTGTGCAGAGCAGCAGACAGGAGCCCGAGCAGCGTTATTTATCTTGAAGCTTCGCCGTGACCTTGTCGAGGTTGGGAGAGACTTGTCGCCCGGGTCCCATCTGATCCCACCATGGCTGTGCTGTGAAGGCGAGCAGAGGAAAGCCCAGCGCGCTCCCGGCTGCGGGGTCCGGGGGTGGGAGCCACCCCGAGGACTCGGGGACAGGGGATGTTCCGGGAGCCCGGCAGGCAGAGGAGGCAGCCGAGTGCAGGCAGCAGCCTGCTGTGTGACCCCGAAGCGGGTGTCCCTGCATCGCAGAGCTGCTTGGACAGGGCTGGGGAGCAGCAATCCCGGGTTTGGCTGCAGGGGAAAGGCAGTGTTTGAGTGCAAGCGTTTATTTTGGGGGCTCTCCTGGGCTTTCGGGGGCTCTCCTGGCCCTGCAGGGAGCAGGGACTGGCAGTCAGGAAAGGGAGGCTGGTGTTGCGCTCCCCATTGCTTCGGCTGTGTTTGGGGAGGGGCGGAGGGGGAGGCCGGTGGGTGGCATGGCTGGCGGCAGCTCCTGCGTGCTCACCTCTGCCGACGTACGGCTGGCAGCTGTGCCAGCACACTGCCCCTCGCCGCTGCCGGGCCAGCCGAGCCCCTGCCTGCTCCGGGTCTCTGCTTACGGGGTGCAGGCAGGGGGGCAGGAGCTGACAAGGTGGGGAGCATCCACACGCGCCGTGTCGGAGGGCTGAGCCCGCCCCGTGTCTCAGCCCCTTGGCTTATTTTCCCATCTCCGCATGGTGATTTTTCAGCAAAGCAACGGCCGTGGCTGTATGGCACCGCTTTGCAGCAGTGGACTGTGAAATGAGGAGTTAGTCATCCCTGCTCCTCCGGCTCCGTGCGGCCGGGCCCCTGCCACAAGGGGATGGGGACGGGTTCATGCATGCTGCTTCGGGGCCCTGGGGGGATGCCCCGGTGGGGATGCCCGTGATCCGTGGGGGGGATGCCCCAGGAGGAGTGGGCAACCCCCCCGGCAGCCCCGCTTGGACCCTACTCCCAGCGCCGCAGGATTTATCACGCGGCTCAATTCCAGCTCTGGCACGGGGCCGGGAATTTTTCTGGCACCAGCTAAATAATGGAGACGCCTCCGTCCCCGCGCACCTCGCCAGGGAGGGTAGCGGCGTGAATAATGCATCATCCTGCAGCGCTCTGAGGTGCAGCCGGGGAGCTGGCCTGACTGTGGGGCTGAGACGGGGCCGGCAGCATTTCCTACGGCAACAGCACGCTTCCCAAGCCCCCGTGCTGGGGCTTCCCTCGGGCCACCCACCAGCTGCGCAGTCCCCGTGCACTCAGCCGTGGCTTTATTTTATATGGGGCGAGGAGAAAGCTCTCTCCCTGCCGGAAAACTGGCTTCGGGGCTGGCTAGCTGGCACCGTGTCCCATGCTGCCCGCCACAGATCCATGCCAGCCTCGTCAAGCCCATCTCATTAGGTGCCAGGAAGCTTTTCTGTGCCATGAGTGATATCGGGCTGATCCCTGGTGAGCGTAAAAGCTTCTTCCCAAAAGAAATCCCGTCTCTGCCAGTCCCGCACCCTGCCAGGCTCAGGACCTGCCCTCACCCTGCCTGCAAAGGGGTTTTCAGCCTCTGCCGGGAGCAGGCGCTTCCTCCGGGGACGGGTTTGGTGCTGGGTGCAGCACCGGCTCGCTGCCGCGGGTGGGGATGCCCTCACGGGATCACCCTGCCCCATCACCAGCGCTGGCAGGGGCTGTGGCGCTGGGCGAGCGGCGATGCGGGTGGAGGGGGGAACGGCTCCAGGGAGCAGCCTGGGAAGAGCGTCAAGGACATAATAAACTCTATCAAAGCCTCATTCATTACGGAAGAACGCGGAGCACGAGTGCCGGCGTGTCTTTGTCCGCTTGCTCCCTCTCCCATCTGATTCCTCTCCTTCATTTCCTGCTGCTTTCGCCTTATCTCCCTCTTTTCAGTGTATTCCTCCCCGGCTCAGCGGGGCGTGTGGGGGGCCGTTCCCCACAGTAGCACGCCGGTGAGCAGAGTGATGTGCCAAGGGCCGTCCTCCGCCAGCGTGGGCTGGGGAACTCCCAGGGTTGGGTTGGGTTGGCTTCTCCTTCCTCCCCTCACAGGGGAGGAAGGCAGGGCCCGAAGGCGCTGTAACCATAGCGGTGCCGGTGCAGCCAACCACAAAGTGTGTCCGAAGTCCAGCACACCACCAGCGAGGGAGCAGGATCTGCCAGGGAAAGCTGCGTCGCTCCCTCCGGGGATGGTGCCAAGCAGCGGCAGCCCCTTGGCTTTGCTTTCAAAGCCAGGTTCATTGTGCCATCACACCGCGTGCTGTGTCCAGGGGTGGTGGCGGCACGGTTCGTCGGGGACAAGCCCCTTGGGGGTGGTGGCTCCGAAGACACCGTCTCCGACCCGGGGATTGCTCAGTCCCCAAAGTCTCGTCGCAGGGAGGGTGACCGGGGATGCTGCTGCGTGCCTGCCCCGTGCTTTTGCAAGGCACCTGCTTCGGCCACTCTCGGGGACGGTGACTGGGCGGGAGGGACCCCTGCCCGGAGCCCAGCCTGGAGCCCCTAAGCAAAGCCAGGGGTTGGGGGACGCTGTTCCTGCCGCTGGCACTCCTAAGGGAGGGATTGCCAGCCTCGGTGGCAGCTCAGTCCCCACCCCGGCTCTCTTCTGGCTGGGATGTGAGCCCCTGCCTGTGCCATCGGGCGATGCACTGTCATGCCATGCCATGCCATGGAGCTCGTCGGGATGCTGCAGGGTGCTGGGGGCTCCTGGGGGCAGAGGGTGGCCCGGGGAGGGTGAGCAGCACCCCGTGTCCTGTGTCCTATATGGATTATCCTGTGCATCTTATATATTATCTTATATAGCTCACTGGGCTCGCTGCTGCCAATCCTGCTCCACGAGACCTGCCACGAAGCTCACGCGGGTGCAGCCATGCCCTGCGGTGCAGCTCGAGCCCTTCCCCGGCCCCTTCCCATCCCCGCATCGTTCCCAAATCCCCGTTTCGGCTGGAAAACTCCCCTTTTTGCTCAGCCTTTGAGGGGATTTTATCACCGCGAGAGGCCCTGAGCAGCTGATGGGCAGCGAGTGGCCAGATGCCCTCTGGTTCCCTTTCCTGGGCATCTCATCCCACAAGTGCTGTTAATCACTGGCTGATAACGAGCTTGTCTAATGAGCAACTTTTGTGCAGGAGCCTGTGTGAGCAGAGGCCGTGTACCGGGCTTGCACAGCTCTTAATTACAGAGCTCTTTGAGCTTTCCCCTCCCGCGGGCAGGGCAGGCAGGGCAGGGGTGGGTGCGGGGAGGGGGTGCTGTGTGCAGTGTTTTGGGGAGGCGAGACCTTTGATGCTTCCCTTTGTGAGCGGAGATCTCTGGGCAGCGCTGAACTGCCTGGCACAGGGTGAGCGGGGCTGGAGGGCTGGCGAGAGGGGCCGAGGAGCTCAGTGGGGATGGTCGGCTTGTTGGAGGGACCCTGGCCATCTCCCCCCTCCCCAAACTCCCCTCCATCCCTTCCCCTTATAGAGCTGCCACTTAAACTCAGAGGAGATGCTCGGCCTGGCGCTGCGAGGTGGCTGCTGGCACATCCTCGCGGGAGGATGCTCGTGTCAGCCGGGGGCTCCCCACGGGGTTTCGGCAGAGCCAGAGCTGCGGCGATGCTCGGGGAGCCCACCCTGGGGTGCAGGAGCGGGAGGGCATCCATGGGAGCAGGCTGGGGGTTCTGGGTGCGCCAGCTTTGGGGTGTCTGCTCTGGAGCGGGGAGCAGGCTGCCTCCCCACAGGGATGCTCATCACAGGGTGGTTTTGGGGGGCTCCCCTGACCTGTGCCTCTCTCTGCCCCCGCTGCAGGACAAGAACAGGAAGCTGAGGCCCCTCTACGACATTCCCTACATGTTCGAGGCCCGGGAGTTCCTGCGCAAGAAGCTCATCGGGAAGAAGGTACGGAGGGAACGAGGCCGGTGGCAAAGTCCTCGCTCGTCCCCGGCACAGGCGGGTGCTAATGAGGGGCCGGGAGCCATTACTGCCCATGCCGGTGGTGCCACATGCGTCCTTATGGGTGACCCGGGAACTCTCTGCGGGGAATTGCGGGGTGCACCCAAAGCTGGAGCACCCTTTGAGCTGGCCCCTCTGAAGGGTTGCGGTCTTGCTTTCAGCTGCACCCATTTCCCAGGAATGCTGTGTACCTGCGTCGCTTTATATTTCCCTTTGTTTCCCCGGCATATTTTTCCAGGCTGGTTTAGAGCAATTCAGGGGAATGAAGAATATAATGTGCATTTAACTACTCAAGCACATGCTCAGGATGCAATTTTCAAATGCTCATAAAGTGGTCAAATAAAATCAATTTCCTTCATAGCGAGGCTGCTCGCTGCTGCTCATTGAGGACTATTTCCATGCCAAATTGCATCTTTCCATTTCAGAGCCCTGTTTATATATTTAAAAAAAAAAAAAAAAGAAAAGGAAAAAAATAGCAGCTTGCGAGACTTTTCTAATGGGAAGTCTGTCGCTTGTCGTAGTCAAAAGCGGCTGCGAGGATGTTGCTGGGACTTGTGAAGAGAGCTCCGGTCTCTGAAATGGAAACCCAGTTGTTTCTGGGAGGGTCCTGGCCCCGTGCCGGGCTGCACCTCGGCAGGGTCCCAATCTGAGCGCTGCCGGCCACCCTGGGGGTTACCGGCGCTGGTTTTCCTCCAGCCACCGTTGCTCTGCGGTGCAGTGGAGTGGGGTTTGCTCTCTCCCACCCTGCCATGCTTGGCTGTTGCTCGAAACCACCCTTTTTCTCCCCAAATCTGTTTGCATTCACCCTTGCACACTCGCAGACAGGAGCCGAGGCACACCTGGCCGAAGCCCCAGGCTCCTGTCACCGGGTCCCCACCGCGGTTGGGGATGGGGCCAGCCCTGCCAGAACCCTTGGTGCTCGTGGTGCTGCCTGCACCGGTCCTGTGTTCCCCGTGCTCAGCCCCGAGGTGCTGGGGGAGACGTCCCCATGTGGGGCAGCCCCTGTCCCCGGCCGTCCCCGAGGCTGGTGGCTGCTCTCTGCACCCCCCGTGTCCCCGTGACCATGTCCGGGTGGTGTGGGCTGCCGTGCCGGGGAGGAAGATGAGGGTCCTGCCTTCCTCCCGGCACCCCCAGCATGGTGCTGTGGCCTGAGGCATCACGCTGAATGCACCCAGAGGGGCGGGCAGCAGGATCATCCCATCTGGAGGGACAGGCAGGAGCAGGCAGCGACGCATCCTCACTGCTCCGCTGCCGTTGGACCGCTGTCAGCAGCAGGAGGAGGGAAGCGGGACAGCGGCCAGCTGCCGCCATCCCTGTGCCCAAAGTGTCTGGTCAGGAGCCAGTGACCCCCAGAAATAGAAGCAAAAAGCCGTTCGGCTGCGAGTGCCGCCAGCCTCCATGTTTAAAGCTCCCCATAACCAGGAGCGCACACCGGGCTCCTGCCTTCGCCGTTTCAGTAGCCTTGGGAGCCGGGCGCCCGCTTGCCTTTGATGTTGCCTCGTTTGCTTTATAAATATTTCCTTTGTCAGCTCCACGTTTTTCACTTCAGATTAATTTGATTGAGGAAAGCGACGAAAAAATCCTTTCCGTTAATGATCAAAACAGTCCCTCGAGGTTGGCGGCGCGTTCTGATTTGAAATGACAGCCTTGCACAGGGTGGCTCGCCCTTGCCTTCTCGCAGCTCGCTGTCAGCATCAATCTTTGTGGCAAAATCCCTCTTTTCCCACCCCCTTTTTTAATATACTTTTAAAGCCCACCCCAGCAGGGAGCTAGCGACTTCCGAGAGCTGTCTGCTTGCGGGGAGATCAAACGGGGTGGGCTGGCACCGATGCGCAGCGCTGCCCGCGGTGTCGGCCTGGCTCCAGCTCCGTGCATGTTTGCAGGGGTGCCCTGGGGAGCCCTGCCTGCCCTGAGGGAGCCCTGCCTGCTGCAGGGAGCCCTGCCTGCCCTGCAGAGCCCTGCCTGCCGCAGGGAGCCCTGCCTGTTCTGGGAAGCCCTGCCTGCCCTGCAGAGCCCTGCCTGCCCCAGGGAGCCCTGCCCATTCCAGGGAGCCCTGCCACCCTTCGAAGGGCGTCTCTTCCCACAGAGCCCTGGGGTTGGCTGATCTCCTGGATCCTTGGGAGATCTTGATTTCCCAGATCCTCGGGCAGGTCCGGCAAGTCAGACCGGTGCCGACTGCTCCAGCCTCACTCTTGGCATCCCCGGCTGCAAGTCCCCGTGGGCTGCGGTGGCCCCTTGAGCTGCTGCTCCGCTGCCGAGCACCTTCTGGCCCCCTTCTCCTCCCCTCTCTTGCATGGGCATGATGGGTGATGGGTGCCGAGAGGCTGTGGCTGTGCTGGCGTGTCCCTGAGGAGCGGTGGATGTGGGGACCCTCCCCGTCGCAGGGGACTTGAGGTTTGGGGTCTGCCCTGTGCACCCCCAGCACCTGCCCCAGCCTGTCCCCCGGGGCTGGGGCTCGCCTGCCTGGCTTGGAGCCACCTCCTGCCTTCCCGCTGCCTTTCGTTTGCCTGGGAAGAGCTGGCACGGCTTGACGGTGTGACAAGCCCCAGGAGGGATCGCCGCTGGCAGCCGCTCCGGCGGAGTGCGATCATCCCCTTCAAGATTGATGAATTGAATATTAGGAATAATTAGGCCAGGATGAGTTTTTGGTCTCGATGCCGGTGCTTCATCAGCCGCCTCCTTGTCCGCAAGCACCGTGTGTCTGTTGGGCTTAGCCGTGCCGTGCCCGCTGCGTGCACCCCGGGGCTGCTGCTGGGAAGTGCCTTAGGGCTTGTCTCATGGGTGCCGTCCCTGTGCCGTGGGGACCCTCCTCGTGGGTGCTGTCCCTGCACCGTGGGGACCCTCCTTGTGAGTGCTGTCCCTGCATGGTGGGGACCCTCCCTGCGGGTGATGTCCTTGCACAGCGGTGACCTTGCCTCATGGGTGCCGCCCCTGTGCCATAGGGACCCTCCTCATGGGTGCTGTTCCTGCATCCTGGGGACCCTCCTCATGGGTGCTGTCCTTGCACAGCAGTGACCTTGCCTCGTGGGTGCACGGTGGCAGCTCTGGAGGGCTGGTGTGACACTAGAGGGAGCTGCACTTTAGGAATTGTGGAGCTGGATGCACACACACCCCCCACCCCCCCCCCCCCCCCGATCCCACCCCATCCCACCCCACCCCATTGCAAAGCAAGTGGCACCCACTCCAGGGAGCGGGACCTGCTCCCGGCAGCCTGGCCACCCCCTGCCAGGGTGACCGCTCACACCCCCATAGCTGTCCCCTGCCCCCCTGCGGCGTAGCGTGGTCCCTTTGCCATCCCGGAGCAGGTTTGCTTTAGTACATGGACATGGAGTGGGGTCAGAACAAGCCATCCCTTGCCCCTAGGCGGTGTGCACGCGGGCAGGGACCTGCCGGGCTTCGCACGCACGTGTGTAAGAGATGCTAAGTGTGAGCTGGGAGCTGCTTGTGCGCGGGCTCCCGAGGTATCGGCAACCCCGACTCCCCTGGGCCGGGGGGCTGGGGCTCCCCCGGGACTGTTGCCTGCCTGTGGCCAGTGCCGCGGGAGGGCAGCCCCTGCCTAGCCCCTGCCGAGCCCCGGCTGCTCCGGTCCTGGCACGGGGGGGATGCGTTTTGCCAGCAAGGACAAAAGTCCTCTGGCTGCAGCAAGCCATCTGTCCTCAGCTGCCCTCCTGTCCTCGTTCTGACACCTCCCGGTGCATGTGCTCTGGCTGTGCCGCAGGCAGTGTGCTGTCTGGTGTGGGCAGCGTGCCATCCGGTGCAGGCAGGAGTGCTGTGAAGGCAGCAGGGGCTGTGTTTGGGGTCAGACACCTCAAAAGCACCATCTTGGCACGATGGGATCCCATGAGATCCCGTGATCCCCTCTCCTCTGCGGTTTGGGGGTCATCGCCACCCTTACCAGCTTCAGGCAGATAAAATTAATTGGAAATTAATAAATCTTACTGCTGTGTACTGCTCTCCCAGTATATCACGCTCCTGGTTGCATGGCAGCTCCCGTGGGACGTCCCTCTCGTTGCCCGGCCCGGCAGGGAAGCCCTCACCGGTGCATGGTACCGTGCCCAGCTCTGGCTCCGGGTGGGCAGTGAGAGCCTGGAGCAGCGGGATGGGCTTTGCCACGGCTGCTTTAGTGGGTCTGTGGGCATTTGAGGGGAGCAGGGGCTCGGGGACCCGGAGGCGGCTGGGCCGGGGGGTGGCTGCGGTGCCGGATGGTGAGCGTGGCTGTGGCCAGGGGAAGGGCTGCGGTGAGGAGGCAGGCAGGCAGGCAGCAGCCCGGGCCTCCTGCCCTGCGGTCGTGCCCCACTCTCGCCCATGCCCGTGTGTGCTGGCCCTGGGCAGCAGCCTCGAGGGACGCAGGTTTGCTGGGGCGGGCGAGCAGCCAGCCCTCCTGGTGCTCCCAGGCACCCTGCTGCCTGTCCCACTGCCCGCCCGTCCGTCTGTGCCGCCCTCCGTAAGGGCTTTCCAGCTCCTTCCAGCACGAGCCCCCATTCATGGCCGGGAGAGGCTGAAACCCAGCCCGGGGGCAGGGGCGGCTGTGCTCCCCCAGGCTGCCTGCACTGGGCTGCCGGACGCTGCCAGCCTGGCACAGCGGACGGAGGCCTTGGCTCTCGCTGCCCGTTTTCCACCACCTTTCCTGCCTCCTTCCCTGGCCGCCTGCCCCCCCCTCCCCCCCCCCCCCCCGCCCCCGGCTCCCTGCCCTCCAGCCCTGTGGCAGGAACGCCGCGTCTCCCCCGATGCGCCGCCTCCCCGTGCCGTGGCACAGAGCTGCCCGTGCTGCCTGTCCTGCAGAAACGCAGGGGCAGCGCGATAGCTTCCCCCAGGCCCCTGCAGTAAAAACAAACCGCTGCGATTGCTTCCAGAAATAATTCCCTCTGTCCCCTCTCCCTCTGGAGAAAGCACCGAAGGGAGAAGAGGAAGAAATATCACCACGGCTGCAGCGGCCCCTTTGCTTTTGGTTCGTGCAGCACTTATCACGTTAGGAGAGGAGCCAGGCTGCGGGGAACCACACCTGAATTCCCAGGGCCCTGGAGATAGAGGGAGTATAATATATTTCTCTCTTGCCCTTTCATCAAAGCAGCACAAAGTTTCTAAAGCTGGGATTTTTATGGCGCGTTGCTTCTCCCTTTAACAGACCTGGTTTGTTTTTCTTGACTCTTCTGCCGGCTTTCGCTGTGCCGATGCCGGCTCCCTGCGCCACCGCAGCACGCTCCCGGTGCAAGAGCTGCCGTGGCTCCTGCAAGGGAGCTGCACCCTCCTGGCAGGCACGGGAGTGACCCAGCGCAGTGGAATTTGCCCAGTGGCGTGGGATGAACCAGCTGCTGCGGCCCCGGCCCCACCGCAACACCCGCCAGCCTTCAGCTGCCATGCTCCGGTATGGATTTGTCTCCCGTGGTGGAATAAATGTCTGATGCACGTCGGAGCGGGGACGGCTCCCTCTGCACAGACACTGCCCATCGATTTCAGCACTGGGCATGCACCGCTGTTAAGCAGCTTTTTTTAATTATGCCATCGTGCAGGCAATTGAATTGAGTCTAAATGGGTGCTCTTGGCCCTTTCCTCTAATTAGCTGGGGGGGATTAATCATTCGGATGGAGGGAGATGGCACGAGGTAACTCGGGGAAAAATATCCCCTGTGCATGGAAGCGATTCAGTCCCTTCCTTAAGGGCTGCTCTGCAGCCGGCGGGGGGGCGGTGGGCGGAGGGGCTTTCCCTGTGGTGCTTGAGCACCCATGGGTGCCCGACAGGCTGCAGCCATAAGGATGTGGGGCTCTGCGGTGCACCGGGGTCCTCGCATCCCTGGCACCACCGCACCCATCCCCTCCGCAGGGTGCCTGTGTTCGGTGCCTCCAGCCTTGGTGCTGGAGGCTGTGAGTTTGGTGGGGACCCAGTGAGGTGCCTGGGGATGCCAGGAGGCGGTGACACTGGGGTGAATCCCGTTACCTGCCCTGCAGTGGGCACCGGGTGGGAGGGCAGCTTCGGCGGGCAAAGGCGGGCAGCAGCCCCCCCACTGCCAGGCTGGAGGTGGGGGTGCCCGTTTCTCACCCCCCTGCACCCCGTCAACCACGTGGCTACAAGCGGAGGCTTGTGCGGGGCCAGGGCGAACCCCCAAAACCACGACGTGCTGCTGATACTTTATTTTATGCCTCTGGCCCTGGGGATAATTTCACCTGTTCAGCCAGCCCCAGTGAGTCGTGTGTACCCGGCAGTGCTGCCCGATGCCCCTGCCCCAGCCCCGAACCCTGGCACTGCGGGCGCGAGCATCCTGCTCCTGCCACGGCAAAGGGGCTCCCGGGTCCAGGCTGGTGCAGAGGGCCCTGGTGCTCCCGTGGCACAAGGACAGGAGGTGCGTGGCTTCACCGGTGTGTGCCGTAGCCAGTCCCTGGATTGGCAGGGCGTGCAATCGTGCCGTGCACGGTCGTCCCCGGATCGATGGGGAGGTCGATAATTGGAGACTGGCAGGCCGCGCGTGGCTGATGCCGAGGGATGGGAGGAGGAGCGTGCCTGAACCGTGGCTGTGCCTCGTCTTCCCCCCTCCCGGGCAGAGGGGTGTGCGGGTGGCCTGCCCTCGCCCTCCATCCTGACACCTGCACTGATTTATCTGCAAAGCTTCAGCTTATTTTTAATGCCTGGGGATTTGTTAGCGATGCAGCTCAGGGATGGAGGCTCATCAAAGGGAAGGCTGACAGCGAACTGATAACACCTCTCCTCTGCGAGAGCCTGCGAGTACGAACCCGAGCCCCCAGCGTACCTGGAAAGCAGCAGCTGGGGGTTTCCCTGCAGTTCTCCAGTGCATCCACCTGTGTCTGGTCAGATAGTGTGGCTCAGAGGCACTGGGATGCTTCCCGGGATGCTCCTTTTGGGGTTACCCAAAGCAGCGTTCCCAGTGCCAGCACCGCTGGCAGACCTGGGAAAAACAGGGGACGGGGTTTGACTGGGGAAAACGTTTCCCCCTGGAACATCATCCCTCTCCCCGGAGGAGGGAAGGCTTTTGCAGACTTTTGCAGATTTTTGCCCTGATGGGCACTTTTTGCTGCATGTTACTGGCAGCCTGCAAACTCAGGGAGAGCTGGCGGCACGGCACGGCACGGCAGCAGCCACCTAATGCGGCGATGGTTGGGGTGCAGCCGGGGGTTTGTTGGAAGGTCCCACTTTCTGCAGAGCGGTGTGGCCAGGTGGGATGGGGACAGTGCACAGCGAGGGGCGGCCGCTGCTCCCCAAACGCAGCCAGTGCTGGTGGGGGGATGCAGGCGCCGCCACCCGCACCGCAAACAACCGCACCCGGCCCTGGGGAAGCTGCGACCAACCGCGCGTGCCCTGTCTTGCCGGCCATGTGCCGGAGCCGGGATCCTGTGCCGAGGAGGCTTTGCAGGGCGGCGGCTCCAGAGCTTCATGGAAACAGGCTGCGTCATTGCCGCTGCTTTCCGGCGTGTGAAGTTGGGGAGGATTTTGCTGTTCAAAGCCTTCTGGAGAGCTGGCTGCTCCCCAGTGCCGAACTTGGGAGAGATCTTCTCCCGACTGTGTTCTGTTTGGAATAAACAGTGCATGCAGATGCAGACGAGCAGGAGGGGAGAAGTCTGCCGGCGCGCTCAGCTCCGGGCACTGCAGCAGGCTGAAATGGCTCCCTGACAGCAGGGAGGGTGAAGAGAGCAAAATGTGGTTGTTCCTGGCGTAATGACCAGAAATTCGGGGCCATTTCCTCTCCGTGCATCTATTTTCCTCCTTCCCATGCTTCCTCAGATGGCTCTGCCGGGCACTTCCATTGCCAGGCTGCAGCCCCATATTATTCGCGGCTCCGGCAGAGCCTGCCCCAGCAAGGTCAGTCCTACCCTGGGGCTGCTCGTTCGGCTTGGCTGGGCTCGGCTTGGCGGGGCTGGGCTCGGCCACTCGGGGCTGCAACCCGGGGAGGGGGGGGGGCTCGGTAGCCCTGCTGCTGCTGGAGCCGGTGGGCAGGAGGGAACACAGAGCCCCGCAGCCACTGCAGGCTCCACTTTGGGCAACGGTTGAGGCTCTGCAGGCTCCGTGGGGGCTGCTTTGCAGCGTGGTGACTTGGAGCATGCCCCGTACCACATCCCAGGCTCTTTACACACCTTCCTAGGAGGGACCGTGATGGGAAGATCTGGGGAGGGGAGGTGGAGGGGGTTAACAAAGAGCTTGGTGAAGCCAAAGGCAAACCAAGCGGGCTCCTGCTTGCCGTTCCCAGCAAAGCACCCTTCCTGCAGCGGGACAGGTGGTGAGGCTGGGCAGAGCCAGCACACACGGCCCTCGGGAAGGAAACTGCCTGTCCGGAGGGAAAACATGACGCTGGAGCTTTCCCCCGGGGGTCCTGCTGCCCCCACTGTGCCTCCTGCATCCCCTCACCCCGCCGGGATTCACGGCTCCACTGGGCACGGCGGCAGCTCTTGCTAATAGAGGCCACAACATGGCATCTATTTAGTGTCCTGCCAAGTCACGGAGGAAGCGTTGGTCCTGCAGGGCTCTGTTAGGGATGGGGTGAGCCTTGGGCCAGCCGGCCGCAGGCGGCTGCTCCAGTATTGTTCAGGTCGTGCTGAGCCGTGTCGGCGAGGAAGGGTCAGGCTGCAAGTGAGTGATCAGCCCCGGCTCGTGCCTGGTGTGGTGGAAGAGCTGGAGGAGGGTTGCAGAGCATCCAGGCATGTAGGACCTGCTGTCCAGCCCCGTCCTCCCCCACTGCTTTGTTTTCTCTCTTGCTTCACTTGCAGCAGATGCTGTCACCGCTCTGCTCCGGGATCCTGTGTGCCGGAGCGTGGCACACAGAATCATTATAGAATCATAGAATCATTGAGGTTGGAAAAGACCTCTAAGATCATCGAGTCCAACCATCAACCCAACACCATCATGCCCATTAAACCATGTCCCTAAGCGCCTCATCTACACGTCTTTTAAATACTTCCAGAGAATTTAAAAGAGTACATCTGGAGTCCACCAGTGCCTCTCCACGGCGTCCTGCACCACGGTGCGGAGCTTTCCCCTAACGGCGTCTTCCCTGGGGCAGCACCCTGAGGTTGGTCCTGGTGCCAGGCTGGGGTGAGCAGGACACGGGTGTCCCAGGCACATCTTCTCCCGTGGAGGTGGCGGGGCTGCAGCTTTGCTCAGGCCTCGGGACCCCATGTCAGCATCCGCCGGGCAGGGGAGAGCGAGCTGCGGGACCAGCCGTGGGTCAGCACCGGGGATGCTTTTCCACCCCACAGGGATGAGAGCAGCCGGTTCTGGGCTGTCTGAGGTGCGAATGGAATACGTGGGTTTAGTTTGTGGGTGGCATCAGCCACATCCCCGCTGCTCCCGGTCTTGTCCCCGGGAAGGGGAGAGGAGAAATAAAATAGGCAAAAATCGGGGCTGTGGGACTGCCCCAGTTCCCTCAAAAGCAGCCCTTGCTGGTGCTGGGAGCAGTGGTGTGTTACTGGGCACCGCCGTGGCTGGGCACCGACCACGGCAGAGCATCCTCCGGCGGGGTGTCTGCCCGCACCCATGAGTGCCCTCCCCAAGCTGGAGCTGCAGCGGGGGCGTGTGCCCCCGCCCGGGGTCTGCAGGGCCCCTCCTGCCTGGAGGTGCTCTCTGCCCCCGCAGAGGCAGGCGGGCTCATCCCTCTGGGGAGGGATGGGCAGAGGTGGGGGCCAGGACGGGTGCGGGGCAGTGGGGGCAGCACCCGTGTTTTGGTGCCTGCAGGTGGGAGGGGGGCAGGGGCAGGCTCCGTGCCGTGCCGGTGACATCCCTCACTGCTCCCCTCATTCCAGCCTGGCCCGGAGGACTCAGAGGGGACTGTCCCCTGCCGTGGGGACATGGGGCGCAGCAGGGAGGAGGGGGCCAGGCTGCAGCGGGTGGGTGCAGGGTGGGTGCATATGGCAGGGGTGGGTGGCAGACCAGACTTGCTCTGCTATAATTACTGTCTGAAACGCCTGCGGATCTCCCAGCCCTTCTTTGTCACAAACTCGCAGGGACTATTTTTACCTCCCCTGCGAGCTCGTGCCGCATGTCAGGGGCCGTGAAGGGGAGCTGGCCGCCCGCCTCCTGCCTCTGAGGCTGGGAGGATGCTCCCAAAGATCTGCCTGCGAGCACCAGCCTGGCCAGCGAGCCGAGGACCACGTGCTGGGGACCACATTGTTGGGACCATGATGCTGGGGACCGCGTGCCAGGGACCACGTGCTGGGGACCAAATGCTGGGGACAGCGTGGCAGTGACCGTGTGTTGGGGACCACATCGTTGGGACCATGACGCTAGGGACAATGTGCCGGGGCCACATGCTGGGGGTCACATCCTGGGGTCCACGTGCTGGGGACCACATCATTGGGACCATGATGCTAGGGACCACATCCTGGGGACCATGTGTTGGGGACCACATCACTGGGATTATGATGCTGGGGACGGTGTGCCGGTGGCCAAATCCTGGGGACCACGTAGTTGGGACCATGATGCTGCGGACCGCATGCCAGGGGCTACATGCTGGGGACTACATCACGGGGACCACGTGCTGGGGACCACATCATTGGGACCATGATGCTGGGGACAGTGTGCCAGGGGCCACATGCTGGGGGCCCCATCCTGGGGACCACGTGTTAGGGACAGCATGCCAGGGACTGCACGCTGAGGGCCACATCACAGGGACCATGTGCCGGTGACCCCATGCTGGAGACCGTGTACCAGTCAGCACGTGCTGGGGACGCGGTGCTCGGCACCCCGGGCACAGTTCCTCCTCCTGCTGCAAGTGTCAGCACGGGTTTTTGGCACCGACGGCCCCGTGTTTCCCAGGGGCCATGTCCTCCCTGCACACCCTCGCATGAGAGCCAGTGGCGAGGCATAGGGCACATGGGGACAGGGACAGGGACATGGCTCGCCAGCCCTGGCTCGGCCACCCTTTCCCCGCACCCCGCGCCAGGGTGCCGGGCACCTCAGTGATGGGCGAGTGCAGGCAGGGGCTGGCGGGTCTGGTGCAGCCCCGGCTGGTGGTGGGGGAGCTGGGGCGGGTGACATTGAACGCGTTGGCTGCACAAAGGCATGTGAATCTCTGTAGTGCCATTCTTCTCGGGGCTGGATCTCCTCCAGGGAGGAGAGCTGGCGGAGTGATTTAATTCACACTGACTGCAGCTGACCTTGGAAACCCGTGGATAGACGGCTGCCATCGACGCTGGCTGGTGTTGGGAGGGAGCGAGAGCCCGCTGCGGGTCCCATGGGTGCAGGAGGGATGGAGGGAGCCAGGCAGGGACGCTGTACAATCGGCCAGGCACCCCACATCCCACCCCGGTGTCGGCCACCCCCTGCCCTCCCGGCCCCTCAGCGGTGCTGGCAGCCACGGGGAGCTCTGCACGTCGCGCTCTGCACCCAGGAAGCCCTTTGCTTTTTATACCCCCGTGAAATATTGACCGAGCTGCAGGTCTGCGGGGTGGCAGTGATGGCCGCTTACGTTCATGCCCGGTGTCGAAGGGACCCAGCTCACAGCCACCCGTGTGAGACCGTGGTGGCTCTGCGGTCGGGTGCCCCGGTGTGCTTTTCCTGCAGCTTTGGGTCCCTGTGGGTGGCAGATGGGTGAAGCCGGGCTCAGCGTGGGCACAGCACAGCTCTGCGGGGCAGCTGCGGGAGCCCGGAGCGGAGCCCCAGAGCTGGGCACTGCTGCTCGCAGTGTCCCCTGGTGTTTCTGGGCTGGGGGTTGGGGTCTGTCACAGCTAAAAGCGGTCAGGTGGGGCTGGGCTGGGACGAGCAGCTCCCCAAGCTCGGGTGTATGGCTGTGGGAGGTGCCCAAGCCGGGGCTGGGGGTGCAGGAGGTGCCCAAGCCGGGGCTGGGGGTACAGGAGATGCAGGAGTCGCCTGAGCTGGGGCTGCAGGAGGTGCCTAAGACGGGACTGGGGATGCAGGAGGTGCAGGGGATGCCCAAGTGGGGCTGGGGGTGCAGGACGTGCCCAAGCCAGGGCTGGGGGTGCAAGAGGTGCCCGAGCCAGGGGCAGTTGATTTTCCACTGGTGAAAACAACGTGCCCAAGGTGAGCATTATCCCTCTGAGAGCAAATATGGGGCAATGGGAGCACCTTTGCATGCACCAAACCGCCTTCCCAGGTCAACGGTGCCATTAGCTCCATCAACATGCTGCAAAATACACCCGGGACCTGAGCCAGGGGGAGAAACCTGCCCGTGGCTGCAGGCAGCGAGCTGGGATCGTGCCGTGCTCCCTGCGTGTCCCTTCTCTGCCCAGGGCCGGTGTATGAAGCTGCTGCCAGTGGGTGCTGGGAACGGTGCAGAGGTTGGCACAGTGAGGATGTCCCTTTTCTTGCTGGGACATGAGGAGCAGGGAAGCAAGAAGCAAAACGTGCACTTCGGGTGTGCTTTCCTGCCTGTTTGCTGCCTTTAATTGCCCCAAGCTGGCAGCTGTGGAGGGGACACTTAGGGGGCAGCTCTACCCCAGGGGCTGCGGGGCATTAGCAGGAGAGGGACCAAGATGCTAATTATGGGAAGGTTTTGATTCCTGGTTTGCAGCTGGCTCCCGCTGCTGTCGCACTGCTGACGGCGGCTCCTGGAGCCCCGTTTGGGTCCTTCGATACCCAGGGGCTCGGTCATAGTGCCATGGGTGCTTTCACGGCACCTTTCATCTTGGGAGCACCATGGGAGGTGGATAAAAGCTGCGGCTGGAGCTCAGCACCCTGCGGGGACGGGAGTGTCGGAGGCTAAGCCTGAGTCTTGGCACGACAGGGTGCCCATGTCTCCGCTGGCAGGTCCTCAGAGGTGCCAAGAACGAGGTGCCAGCTCTGCGAGAGCCCGCTCCATCCTGCAGCCCCTGGGTACCAGGACATGTGGCCAGTCCTGTGCCATGCCGTGCCACGCCGTGCCGTGGGTCTCGTTGGGTGGGTCTGTGGGGCCAGCTCCTGCCAGCCCTCCCCTGTGGGCACCAGCCCTGGGGGGGACCTCGCGTTTGCTGTCACTGCTGGGGCTGAGCTGCTGGGGAAGGCGGGGACAGGGCTGTTGCATCCCAGCCTCCCACAGTCCGGCTCAGCCTGAGGTGGTGGCAGCAGGGACAACAGTTTTGAGTTCTTTCATGCTGAATCCATAGGATGCTCTGAGTGTGCTTGTTCCTGCCCCGGGGGAGGGAGTTTTGCTTTTACGACTTGTCAGATGCAGCGGTGCTGGCACCGGTTAGGGGAGGACATGCCAGCTTTGTCACTGCAGCGAGCCTCAGCTGGGTCTGTCCGAGGGATGCAGTGCTTTGCAGCGCAATGCAATGCAACACAACGCAACAGTTTGCAACGCAACGCAACACTTTGCAATGCAACGCAACGCAACACTTTGCAATGCAACACAATGCAACACTTGGCAATGCAACGCAACGCAACACTTTGCAATGCAACACAACACGCTGCAACACGGTCCGATGCTTTGCAATGCAATGCAACACAACGCATCGCTTCCCCGCTGCAGGCTGAGGTGTGACACCCAGCCCGATCCCCCCTCGCTCTTCCCCAGGCCATGATGATGCAGGATCCGAGCCCGAGCTGTGGGATCATGCATGCCCTGTCCCCCTGGGGCTGCAGGCGAGCTCCTTGCCAGCCGACACCGGCTGCCCGACGGTCTTTTGCCAGACCCTTTACCTAATTCCAAGCAAGGTGTTTCCCAAGTGAGCTGTGCCTCGCTGTTGAGCCAGATGACATTTAAAAAGCCCTGTAGTAGCTTGAATTTCCTAACCTGCCTCTCAGAGTAATTGTTGTCTTTTTTTCCCCACCAGTTGTTATGACAATAGTTTAGCTGGGAGGAATTGCTTTAACCTCTCCCCTTAATTGGCTCTTCCCTGCCAGGGCCCCCTCTTCTGCTGCTGCAAACCTTGATTAGCTCGGCTGTACGAGGGAGCGAGCTGACGGCGGGGGTTTGTCAGGCAATCGTACCTTTTTTGCATTTTTATGCTCATTTAAAAAGCGAGGCTTGGGAAGAGCCGACAGTTTTCAAGGGTTTACGGATGTTCCCTCGCACCACCGAGCTGGAAGCCTGTCTGTCTCCCTTTGACTCAATCTGCCGGCGCTGAGAGCCAGCGGCACGGGGCCGGCATGGTGCCGTGCGGCAGCACACCTGGAAAAAACCTGTAGTGCCTAAATACAGCTCCACCTCTGGGCCGGGGTGGCAGGAGGCAGCACCAGGACTTCCCTGGGGAGCCCCATGTCACCCACGTGTCCCCCTGTGTCCCCCAGCCCAGGGCAGCCTCAGCCTCCTCTGGCTGAAGTGCCAGTAAAACGGTGAGGAAGGTGCTTTTCTGGGGAAGCAAGGTGGTGGGTTTGGGTTGGATTTGCATAGAAATGGCGCGTACAGATGTGGGATTGTGTTAAGTGTTCGAGCACTCGGGCTTTGACTCCGGTTTCTTTTTCCCCGCTGTTTATTTTATGGCCATGGCTGGGAGTTGCAGCTCCGTGTTGCTGCGCAGGCAAGCGCTGGTGCTGCCAGTGCTTCCGATGCTCCCAGCCCCGGTGTTCTCTGCCCCGCACGCTGCCGCCCCGCAGCCATGCGTATCCCGACCCGGGGGCGAAGCTGCAAGAGCGGCCAGTGATTCAGGCAGCATTGCAGGACATGCACTGGAGCCGGGGTCCCCAAATCCTGGGAGCAGGGAGGAGGGCAGGCAGCGCGGCCGGGAAGGGAGTAGCGCCGAGGATCGGGATGTGCAGGTGGGGCAGTGGTGTCTTTCCAACCCTGCCAGGGAACTGCCGCGCTCTGGCGGGGACACTGACGGCTTTTCCAGCCCTCCTGCCCCACGCCTGCTGGGACAAAGCCCTTGCTGCTGCAGTGAGCGGGCACGAGCCTCCTGTGACCTTCGCTGGCCTGGTCACCGAGCCCTGCTCATATGGGGACAAGATTGCTGGGGAGGGGGCGGATGTGGCAGCACAGCTCCCTGGTCTGGTCCGGGGGTCCAGCTGGATCACGAAGGCCTGGTGCAGGATGGAAATGCTGATTGCTTGTAATGGGCGCTGGGATGTGATGCCCTGGAGCTGCTGGAGGGGGTGATGGCCAAGAGCTGCTGGGAGGGTGACGCCTGGGGGCTGCGGTGCCAGCAGCCTGAGCCACGATCTCACCCATGAGCACCTCTGCACCCGCCAGCTTGTCCCGAGCCCTGGTGCAGTGGGAGGGAGATGCAGTTCTCCAGCAGAAGTTGCCCCCCCAAGGTGGACCCCCACTAGCTGATGTGCACGAATGCCGCGGCTGCCCCTGTCTGTTGGAGGACGGGAGCGATGACGGTGCTTGTCCCCGGCACGGCTGAGTGCCAGCCGGGTGATGCGGGGCGGGCAGGTGGCGGTGGCATGGGCACAGCACACCCAGGGACAGCGCAGCTCTGCGCTGGGTACACGGCCGGGTTTCTGGGGCGCCCGGGGCTGCTCCCTGCCTCACCGAAGTGTTTTGCAAACCGGCCTCCGCATCTCGCTCGGCGTGGCGCCGGCAACGCTGATGCCAGCTGACAGCTATGGCTTAGGGAGCTGTGCTTTCATCTACCTGCAGGTACAGGCGAGCTCTCCTACTAGAGGCCAAAATGCAATTACCCGTAAACCAGGAGGCATCGGGGCTGGCTGCACGCTTGGGATCCCTGCCGCGGCTCTCCAGCACACGGGGAGCTCGCCGGTGCGCGGGGAGCTCGCAGGCGTGCCTGGCAGGAGCCGGGGTACCTCTGGCAGCGCGAGTGCCTGTACCAGGGGCGGCAGCTTGTCTGCCATGGGAGGCTCCTGGTTTAACGTGCCCGGCCCTGGCTCACATGCTGGTGTGTCAGATGTTGCTTCGCTGGCAGTACCATCGGTGCCAGCAGCCGGCTGGCAAATGGCTCCTTTACCTGGGCATGGGGAGGTGTAGGGCCTGGCCGGCCGACAGCGAGGGGTTTGGGCAGGGGGAGGATGGGGGTGTGCAGGGAGCCCCCAGGCTGGACTGACCCCGTGCCCATCTGTCTTGCCCAGGTGAACGTGACGGTGGACTACATCCGACCGGCCAGCAGCGCCACCGAGACCGTGCCTGCCTTCTCCGAGCGCACGTGTGCCACCGTCTCCATTGGAGGAATGTAAGTGTGGCCCTGGGGAACCGGGCAGAGTGCTGCAGCCTGGCGCTCGCCAGGGCTTTGCAGGGCTGTGCCACGCGCCGTGGGGCCACCAGGGACAGAGGGTGGCTCATCCTCATCATGGGGCTAGACGATGGCTAGACGGCAGGAGCCTGCTGTCCCGCTCTGCCCGGGGCCCTGCAGACCTGCATCCCCTACACTTGCCGCCCTCAGCTCCGGCAGTTTGGGGGTGCTGGGCTGGAGGACTCCCCCCCATAAGCCGGCCTCCTCGGGGAGCAGCATGGCCGGTGGGTTGCTTTGGAGGAACCATCTCTTTCTGCTGTATGTCCCTGGGATGTCTGTCCTTTCCCAAGGGACATCGCCCTCCCCGTGACACGGTGCAGCGGTGCAGGCTGTGCCAGAGCAGCCCCCCCCTCCCCAGCCCTGCCCCCAGTTTCTGTGCCGTGGGCAGGTTCGGTGGCTTTCCCCCAGGACATGGAGGTGCCGGGCTCCTCCGGTGCGGCCCTACGGAGAGGTTGTGCCGGCAAGGTGCGTGTCCGGATGGCAGCAGCTCCAGGAGCTGCGTAGGGATGATTTGTCATAGGCCATTTGCTTGCTTTTTCTTTTTTTTTTCCCCGTAGCAGCTATTTTGGAAAGCAACCAAAGTGCTGCAGCGCTGCACGTTTCTTCCCCTTAATCCAAGGTCTGGGAAAGCTGCAGAGCGTCGCGCTGCACGGGGAGATGCGGCTCCATGCCGCATGGGAAGCCAGAAAGCTCCCTGTCACCCCAGTCTGGTCTAATTGAGGCACTCGTGGAGTGACCTTCGGTGATGCTTGTCTCACGAGTGGGTTTAATTTCCACTCCAGTGGCAAAGGAGATCCAGCCCTGCCCGTGCCGGGGCTGGGGCTGCTCCGCGCTCGCTGCCGGGTCAGGCCGGGATGCTGCTCCCGGGTTGAAACCGCAGCAGCAGGAGCCTAAAGGGCTTTCCCAGATGGAGGTACTGGGCATGGTGGAGCCCAGCGGAGCAGCCTTGCTCTCCTGCGCTACCTGCACCAGCTTTAAACCCACCCGGTTTATTCAGTGGTGCTTTAACTGCATCCCCGGGGAGCTAATTCTCCAGCTGAGTGTGTCTCACCAGGTTTTTGGAAGGGACAGCCCGGCCGTTGCATTTTTGGGGCTGTTTGTAGGAAGATGATGTCTTGGGTCACTGGCAGTGCACAAGGAGGGGAGCGTGTGGTGCGAAACCCACCAGCCTCTCCCCGTGCCTGGTGGCTGCGGTGCTGCTGGCCCCAGGAGGCTCCCGGCAGCGCTTGTGCCGCACCCGGTGCGGTGGAGGGGCAGGATTTCCCATTTCAGGAGCATCTCGCTGAGTGCTGCCGCCTGCTCTTAGCGTCTCCAGCTGCAAATTGCTTTCAAATAGCTCCCGAGTTGCATCCCTGTTTCAGGAGGAAACCTGATGTGAATTTGCAGGGCTGCTGCTCGCATTGACTTCATTGCCATAATCAGGCATCAGCGGAGCGAGCACTGCAAGCGAGCGCTAGAGCGTCTCTGCAGCGTGCAAGCCTCCGGGGCACAGTGTGGGGCAGCCCCCTTGCTCCTGGCTGCCCGCGGCCCCGCCGCGGCGGTGCAGGTCGGTGCTGGGCGCAGGGTCCTTTGCCTGCCGCGGCCCCAGCAAAGGTGTGGGCGTAACAGAGCAGGGTCTGTGCCGTCCAGCCCGGGCCGTGCTGGGGACGGAGCAGGGAAGAAAGCCTGGCTTGTCCGCCTGGCATCTGGGCTGGGCTGAGCCTGCTTGGCAGGCTGAGCACGCCGGTGGCTCGCTGGGGCGGGCGGCCCGGGCAGGGGGCTAACCCCTGCCTGACTCCTGGAGCCTTCCTGGTTCCTGCCTAGCTGTTGTGGCTTTTGGTGCAGGCAGCCGGTGGTCCTGCAGCCCCCTGCCCGTGCTGGCAGCAGGGTGGGCAGGGGGGTGTCGTGCCAGCCGTCGGCTGCACCCCTGGGGTGGCACCTCTCCTTCCCCGAGCATGGTGGGAGGAGAGGGTCCACCCTCGGCGGTGGGCAGAGGACGGTTACCCATCCCCCAGCATCTGCTCTCCTCGGGGCGCTGGGTGGGTTTGCGGAGAGCAGCAGAGCAGCTTCTCCCGCCTGGTGTGCAGGCAGCCCTTGCTTCCAGCTCAAAGCAAACACTGTGCCACGCGTCCCCCTGCACTGCAAGCTTGGGGACCCGGAGCACAAACCCAGCTTCACCTGCCCGTATCTCTGCCCAACCCCCGGCTGCGGTGCCTGACTCGGTGTCTCCCGCGGAGGGGCTCCGAGCTGGCAGTGCCGGCTGCCCTCGCTGGCTCCATCACGCTTCTCCCTTCCAGCTCCCCAGCGTTTTCAGCTTGATCCCTGGCTGGGGAATGCCAGTGCCGCTGCCTGGCAAGGCTCTGCCCAGTGCCTGTGTGCCGCAACCCTCCCCGTCCCGCTCTGCCGGCGCCTGGTACGCCGTGTGCCTTGTCAGCTTTTACCGCCGCTGCCGGCACTGTTGTTCCCGGCTCATGTTTTCCTGCTGAGCACAGGTTAAGGTCAGAGGTTTGTGCTCGGCTGTCACAACAAAGCCGTGCTGACACGGAGAACAGGGTGAAGGGGCCGCGGCTGGCGGAGAAGGCAGCTGCCGGGACATCGGGAGTCCCACGGGCACCTCCTGTGCCGGTCTGGGCTCACAGGGACAGCTCATCCCACCACAGGTGCTGTTGGGAGGGTGCCCGTGCGCCTCAGGCGCAATTAACGTGGAGGCACCTGCAAAGTGGTGGCAGAAGGACCTGGGGACGATGGGGCAGGTCTGCTGCGACCAGCGGGAGTGGGTGCACGTGAGGGCTCTGGGTTCACACCAGCTTTGCTCTCCGAGCCCCACAGCATCCCGTGGCATCCCACAGCATCCCAGAATATCCCACGGCATCCCACAGCCTTCCTTGACATCCCACAGCATCCCATGGCATTCCGCAACATCTCACAGTATCCCACAGTGCCTGGCAGCACACCACAGCATCCTGCAGCATCCCGCAGTATCCCATGGCATCTACAGCATCCCGCAATGCCCCACGGCATCCCGCAGCGTCCCGCAGCATCCCACAGCATCCCATGACATCCAGCAGCATCCCACAGTATCCTGCGGCATCCCATAACATACCACAGCATCCCCGGGCACCCGACAGCATCCGGCAGCTCGTGGTCAGCGGGCACGGCGGGTGCTGGCTGCGGGGTGGGGGCCCCGGGTGCCTGTCTGTGGGGCTTGGTGCTCCCCAGGAGGCTGCCGAGAGCCCGGCTTCCTCCTGGGGAACGCGTTGGGATGCAGGAAGGGGATGCTGTCCCCAGCCCACCAGCGAGGCTGTAACTGGGAAGCAGGGGCTGCCGGCTGTGCAGGCACCCCGTAATCAGCCTCCTGTCGCCGGGCCCGGCTGAGCCTTTGCAGCCGCCATCGCCCGTCCTTGGGTCAGCTGCGCGCGTGGAGGTGGGGGCCGGCGCGGCCGCCGATGCGGGGCCGGCGGCTCCTGGCAGCCCTGGGGCGTGCTGCCGTGATCAGCGTGTCCTGCTCCCTCCTGTCCCCTCGCGTGACAGGCGGCTGCTAAATCAGATCATGGGGAAGCGCTGGCTCTCCTCTGGCTGGGGGACGTCCCTCGGGGTGGCCCCGGACCCCCTTTGCCTGGATTCTCAGCTGGTTCACAGGCAGAGCCTGGCTGTCGCCGCGCGGCAAGCAGCGAGGGGTCCCTTACCGACAGCCCTCTTGTTTGGGGTTCCGGGGGGCTGGATCCATCTGACACCCCAGGCGGGTCTTGCTCCGGGGGTCCCGTCCCCGCAGCCCTTCCCCGGGGGGACTCAGAGGCTGCCGCGATGCAAATTGCACAAATGCTTGGAAGAAAAAGCTACTAAAAATCATTAAAAAACAAACTTAAGGAAAGCCCTAAGCTATAAATCCATGCTGGGGGGAAGGGGGTATTTTCCCTGCAGGCAGCGGCGCCAGGATGCTGCATTTTGGGGCTAATTTGGCACAAATGGTGAGTTTTGGTGATGCCACCTCCGAGCATGGCGGGGGGGGTGCTCGTGCAGGGCTGGTTTTGGCAGCGCCAATGCGTGCCAGGCAGTGAGAGCTGGAGAGGTTTCGGTGGGTGAAAAGGCCACTGAAAGGCTTCCTTTTGGGATTTTCGGGGGGGGGGGGAAACTGTGAAATGAGTTTTGGTGCTGCCGGGGGAGCGGGCGGGGGGGGGAAGCTTGCAAATAGCCATTTTTTACTCCGCCGTTCTTTAAGTGGCAAGAACTGTATTTCACGGCCTAATAAGATTTTTTCCACAGCAAAGAGCTTTTCATCTGCGTTTTCATATTCCCATTCTTTAATCTGGGCTTAACTGGGGGATGCATCTTCCCTCTGTGCAGCCGCTCCAGCTCCTCTCCCCAGATGCTTTTATTTGAAGCAGGGGGGCTGCGGTTACCCCCCCTCCCTGTGCAGAGGCTGTGGGGAGAGGAGCAGGGAGCAGGGCTGGAGCATGATATTTAATTCACAGTCAGGAAATTTCTTCTTTAAGCTGTTATCCTTGCTCCCCTCTTCCTTGTCCTCTTTCTAGCAGCAGGAGGGGGATCGTTGCAGGTGCAGTGCACCCGCTGCAGCGCACCCGCCGCAGCGCATGCGCTGCGGCGGGTGCGCTGCAATGGATGCGTTGCAGCCGAACCGGTCACCCCTGAACCCTCCTCAATGCGCCCACTGCAACGCACCCGCTGCAGCAAACCCATCACGGTGCACCCGTCGTGCTTCCCTGGGTTCCCAGCACCCAGCCAAGTGTCAGGATCAGCCCCGGTGTGCAGTGCTGGGATTTCTGAGCCTTAAAAGCTCTAAACCTGGAACGAATTTGGGGTCCTCCCAGCATTTGCAGCCCTGGGGTTTTTTTTTTTTGCACTCGAGCAGCAGGATTTTGTGGCTGGGGGTGTTAGAAATGCTGGGATGCTGGCGCAGCTCTGGATTTCGTGGCTGGGGTTGTTGGCGATGCGGGGATGCTGGCATGGCTCTGCAAGCTCCAGCAGCTGCTCTCAGAGCATCCAGCCTCTCCAGTGGCTCAGGGAGGGTGACAAGGGGACACTTTTGCACTCCCCTTTCCAGGAATGAAGTAGGAGCATCCAAGGAAGCTGCTCAGAGCTGGGATCAAAGCGCAGGAGGGTGGGTTTGGTTTGTTTTTTAATGCAATCTTTGGCACTGCTTCCCCTGGCTGTGTACTGGGGTTCAGGGGCTGCTGGAGGCTGGAGGCAGCCTGCCCAAGGTGGCGAGCGGCGTGGGCTGGTCCTGCTCCATGCCACTGCTGGGAACAGGGTGCTGGGTGAGGTGCTCCAACCCGCTTCGGCTGCTCCACTGTCCCAGTGCTCGGAGGCTTTGCAGCATCGTGGCCACGCAGGTCTCCGGCCACGGGTGGGAGGTCTCGGTGCCGGCAGGGGCAGGCAGGGAGCTGCTCACATGAGGATGCCCGGGGACAGCCACCCGCTGCAGGTTGCAGGATGGGTTCCTGCTACAGCCGCACAAGGAGCGTGACCTGAGCCCTTGGGAGCATTTTGTGCAGGAGCCAGGCGTGGAGGCGATGCTCCGAGCCGGGGGGGGGGCACCGGGGGCTGTAGATGTTTCCCTGCCTGGTGCAATCCCAGGGCTTTTTGCTGTGCAGTGGATGGTGCTCAGCTCACTGAAGCCCAAGGTGCTGCGGTTTGGGTGTCTGAATATTTCCGAGAGGTGCATTTCCATATGCACTGTCGTCTCTCCGAGCCCCCTAACAGCACTCAGACGCGTCTCTGCAGGGCCAGACTCTGCCCTTCTCCTGGCTGGGGACATGTGGAGCAAGGCTGCACGCTGGAGGGCTGCGGCGTTCCTTGCCCACGCAGAGTTGGGGTCACGCAAGCACCAGGAAGGAGAGGCAGGATGGAGGGATGGTTGCAGCCTCGGGGGTGGGCACGGAGCTGCTGTTCCTTCCCGCGTCTCTCTCCTCACCCAAAAAGTCGGGTGATGATCCTGACCTTCTGCAGAGTGCTCCCATGCACTGGGGAGAGGACCCAGCCAGGGGCTGTTGTGCGGGTGACGGGGAGATAAATGCCCTTTGCAAAGCAGAGGGGCCAGCGGGAGGCCGGGGGACCGCTGATGCCGGGTGATGCTGATGGCCACGCTGCCAGCTCCACACCGTCCCCGGGGTGGGCTGGCAGCCAAAAGCCGTGGGATGCATGCTTTCTCCTCCACGAGGAAACCCAGCCCGGCCTTCCAGGGCGAGGGGCAGCTGTGAGCCCGGGGCGGTTTCATCGCCAGACGTGCCGGGGGAGCCAGCGGCACGGCACAGGGTATTTACCCCCGCCAGGGTCCTGTGGGGCTGGAGCGGGGACCGGCTGCCAGCACTTCGCTGTTCGCAGCAGAGCCGTGTGCGCAGCAAGCTACCTGCGTGGGCCGCGGTGCCAGGGTAAAGCTGGGCTCGCGCCCAGGAGCTGTGTAGGTTTTTGCAGCCCGAGCCTCTGGAGAGGGACCAGATTTCGCTGCTGCTTTGCAAGCTGCTCCCTCCTACGGGGAGGAGGTGTCTGCCGCCAGCCTCGTCCCCAGGAGCTGAGCCGTGAGGATGAGCTTTGCGAGGCTGCCGGTGGCTGGCTGAGGGCTGGCAGAGCTCGGCGCCTGGCCTGGCGCTGGCAGGGTGCCGGCAGGGACCTGGCTGGGCGAGGAGCAGGGCGGCTGCAAGCTGGGGAATTTGGAGTTAAGCCACTCGCACCCTTAAATGGTGCAACCGTGTGCTGCCATTCCCGACCCCCTTGGCTTCGGTGCAATACGGTCAGTCCTGGGGAGGAGATTTCTCCCCAGTACTGTCGTTCCTGTGGGCAGGATGGTGCAGGAGGCAGCCAGACGCTGCGGTGCATGTGGGGGTTTGCTCTTGGTCATGCTGGGGGTCCCTTGGGACTGAAGTGCCTTCTGTGGGCACTGGTGCTGAGATGGCATGAACGAGCACCGGAGCTGGGTCTCCCGGGGCCCTGGTTGCACCGGGGGGTTGAAGGACATCGTGCTCAGCACTGGCAAAGCACCGTCCCACGGTTCTGTTGCTGCAGAAGCTGCTGAGGGCAGCACGGCCTGGGTGGACGGGTCTGAAGCACTGCCAGGTGGGAAGGGCCGTGGGGCGCTCCCCGTCCTCCTTGGGGCTCTCCCCTCTCCCCAGATCATTGGTGGCCATTGCAGGCTGCAACTGGGTCCGGGTTGAGCCGTTCCCCTCTTCCGAGACCAGCCCTTTCACTCTGCCCACAGCAGCCAAGCAGATCTAGCACCTTTCCAGCCACCACCTTGGCCACATCCAGCCCGGTTGTTGCACTTGCTTGAGGCGAGCTCCTTGGCCGGATCAGAGCAAGCTGCCGGGCCGTTTCGTTGCCGCTGGGTGCGGACTGGGGTGGTGGGAAGATCGCCTCGCTGGTGCTGTGCGGCTGCCAGGGAACTGCAGGCAGCAGGCACCGATCGCGTGTCAAACCTGGGGGAGGAGGAGAAGCTCCCTCTCCTATCTCGCTGGCGTGTGCTGGAGCTGAGCTGCTCGTGCGTTCGCTGAGAAGGAGCTGGCATCCTTCGAGGAGCAGGGCTCGGCGTGTCAGGGGGACACGAGCACCGTGCCAGCCGGCTCCTGTGCCAGGAGAGGCTCACGGAGCACTCCACGAGGGTTTGGAGAGATGCAGAGCCACCGGTTTAACCCACCTCCGGTCCCTTGTGATGGCTGGCCCGTGCTGGGGAAGGGCTGCTGCGCTGCCAGGGAGCGGACACAGTGGATGCAGGAGACGTCTGCAGCGGGCGAGCCCTGGGGTGGCAGCGGGCATCGGTGCGTGGCAAAGCCCGGCTGTCCCGGCCCATTTGCTTCATGGTGGCGGGTTTGATTAGAAATTGCACAGGTTTGCATAATGCTGCTTAAAAACCTCATCTTTGCATAATTTAGCCAAACTTCCCAAAATAAAGTCCCATCGGCATCATCCCGATACGCTCCCATCCACCCTGGCGAGGAGGATGAGGGGTGGATGAAGGGGCAGAGCCCAGTACCTCCGCCGCCCTCCCCACGGCGTGCGCGGCTCTCCCCGTTCAGAGGCTCGGCTAACACACTCCGAAATTGGGATTTGTTTCCTTCTAATCAGGCCATGATATATGACAGGCTCACCCGGTGCTCTGGTTGCAGAGGTGGTTTAACATTAGATTTTTAATGATCCCTCCATTAATCCCGGTATTCTGGGATTTAATGCTTGCTGCCCTTTGACCAGTGGAAATGATGAAAACTTTGATTTCATGCATATTGGATACTTCTGGAGTCTAGTGCCAGGAATAGCTGCTTATCCGCTCTGAGCGGAGGGGATTAAACGCTGGGGGATGGGGCAGGGGTGGGCATGGACGGCTGGGATGGGGAGCGGGACGCGGCTGGGATGGGGAGCGGGACGCAGGGCTGGGGGCTGGGTGGGTGCGTTGAGGGGGGGGGCTGATGGCCCCTGGGGGGACAGGTCCCATGGGGTCTGTCCTCCCCCGTCCTCCTCTCTAGCAGGTGAATATGAGAGCCTGAATTATTCCGCACAGCGCAGCAGGGTGCAGGAAGGGTGCCCTCGCCCCATGGGTGGGGGGCAGGCGGCTTCTCTCCTCCCCATCACCCCACAAGGCAGAGTTCCCGGGTACCTCTGACCCTGCCAGACTCATTCGGGCTCTCAGGTTAATGAGGATGGAGGCAGGGACCGGGGGTCTCTCTGGCATCCCCCATGCCCTGACGGGGTTCCAGCCCAGCCGGCTGCGGGCTGTGCCCGCCCAGGACCCACCGCAAGCGCTGCGTCGCGCCAGGGAACCAATGTGCTCGCTCCAGGTTTGGCATTCCTGGGGTGGAGGCAGCTTTTCCTTCCACTGGAAGAGCATGAACCCGGGCAAGAGCTGGTCCTGGGCTGTGGGACCCGCTGCCCGGGGGAAAGAGGGGGTCTGGGCACCCAGCACGGGCAGTGCCAGGGCAGACAGGGGTGCCTGGGGGGGTTAGCCCCTGCTAACCGCACGGGGTTAGATAACCCCTCATTAGGCTAATTCTCCTTTGCAGATGGTGCAGGGCTCTGCGGCGGAGCAGAAGTGTTTGCTGGGGGAACAGTTGGTGCCCAGTGCTGGAGCCACGCAGGGTCCCAGCACGGCTGCTCGGGGCAGGGAAACTGAGGCAGCTGGGCACTGCAGCATCCCCGCAAGCCCTGTGGCCGCCCAATGCCTCTCGTTTGCTCTCGGTCCCCGCCAGCCACGGAATGTCGTCTCTGAAACCTGAATGGGAGAGCGGGAGCGGAGGCTCGGTGGCCCCGCACTGGGAGTGCAGCCCCTGGGGGAGGCAATGCTGGCGCTGAGGAGGGGTCCCCCCGGCCGGGTGCCTCCTGCACCACGGCTGATGCTCGGGGGTGGCAGCAGCCGGGACCGGCAACTTTTGGGTCCAAATCAGTGGTTGCGCCGGGTGCCTCCATCCCCTCTTGCAGAGCCCATTGGGGACCAAAAAGCCGGAGGGAGCGCGGCCGTCCTCCCCGTGCGCAGCCCCAGCCCGTCCCCGCTCCTTTAGGACCCAGCAGCGCAGTGGGAGCAAACTCTGGCAATTTTGCTTGTCTTATAAAAAGCCATAACCATGATATTGCTGAATAAATGAAGCCATCAAACAGAGGTGGCAACAAGATTACAACACTTCACAAGTGCTGGGGGCAGAATAAAATTGTCCGTTTAGCAAGCAGATGGAGCGCTTGCTAGCACAGTTGTTTCCTGATACTTTCCATGTTGGGTTTCAATCTCCTTCGCTCTTCCCAGATCCTGTCCCCCCTGCCCCCCTTTGCTCTCTTCCCCAGAACAGGGCTTGGGCGATGGGTGGGGATGGAGCAGCCCCGACGGTGCAGGGTGCAGGGCAAGGCAGGGCTGGGCATCTCCTCTGGAAGCTGCAAACCGGGGGGCTGATGGGACCCCCCCAGCCCAGATCCAGCCGGGCTTTGCATGAGCATGGAAATCCCGTCAGGGCTGGAGAGCTGCCTGCTCCCAAGCCCTGGGGTGGGGACATGGGATGTGGGACATGAAGGGGTGCCCCAGGCTGTCTGCCCACGCTGGGGTGGGATGTGACTGTACCAGAAGGAGCCGTCCTGCCCGGGGCTGGTGGTGATTGCCGTTTGGGGCATGTCCCCGTGGTGGGTCAGGTTGGGGACGTGCTGCAGATATGCTGCTCCGGGGGTGCAGCCGCAGCTCCCCAACACGTGGGTGGGATGGAGGTGGCATTTCTGGGCGCAGCACCCGCTGAGTAGGGCGCTGCTGCGGCAGGGGCCGGGTGGGCAGCTCTCCCCAGCGTGCCCATCACCAGAGTCTCCGGCCTCAGGTTCGCTCGGGCGTCTCCCCCGGTGTGTGTTGGGCAAAAGTCTCCTGGTGACGAGCGTCCCCGCTCGTGCAGCGAGTGATGCTCAGGGCCGTGGGACGGCACAGAGGCACGATGCCGAGCGGGAAGCGTGGTTGAGACGGGCTGCGGCTGCCCCCCACGTCCTGCAGCTCCTCGCCGCTTTGGCTTGGCCTCAGACAGCTGGGGGGCTGCAAACTCCATCCCGACCGGAGCTCGCCTGGGGGGCTCCCTCCAGCACCGACCTCGGCTGCTCGTCCTGGCATGGGGGAGCCGGGGCACCTTGTCCTCACTGGCAGAGCCAGGCTGGCACCGAGCTGCTGGGGAGGTCCGGCAGAAGCCCACCGGGAACCTCTCGCAGATCTGTGTGTCTTCGGGGTGCTGCTGCCTCTCACCTCCAAATCGCCCCATGGCTCTGCAGCCCTGCTGGGGGGAACTCATGGGTGGGGACCAGGGCGGGTGTCCCCCCAGCTCATCCCTAACGGGGTCACCTCTCGCCCGTTGCTATCAGGCTGTGCCCCGCTGCTCCCAAGGCGCTGGGGACCTGGGGACGGAGCCTCGCACCCAGCTCTGCCCAGCCCCAAACCTTAACATCCCCCGTCAGGGCAGACTGCAGTGTCGGGGGGCCGCAGGGATGCCACGGGTGCCACCAGCCCTGCGCTCGCCTCCCCCTGGCACAGCCTCCTGTTCATGCCCAAAATAGCTGTAGGTGCTTATTCCTGGTTGCTTGGCATTTCGAGCGCTACCTCTGCAGCTGCCTCCTGCTGCAGCTTATTTCCTCGTTTACAAATCCTTTTTTTTTTTTCCCCCTGCTCCGAGGCGAGACCTATTTTCAGCTCCCGGTGATGGCTCTGCCCTTCCCCCTCTCCAGGGCAGGGGGTGCTCCCGGGGCTTGTGAATGGATCAGGGGCCCCCCCCATACATATATATATATATATATATATATATGCCTTTTTTTTTTAAGTAGTGAATTAGCGGTCCGTGCCCTGCCTGTGTAATTGGAGGAGAATTACAGATGCGCTCAGCGAAGTAGAATTTATGAATTTGTTTAGAGCAGCAGAGTGTAATGGCAGCCAATTTACCGCGCCGCCTTGGCACGCGGCGCCCGCTGGCAGCCGTCCCCCGAGCCCGGCCAGTGCCGACCTCCCCTCTCCAATGAGGGGACGGTAGGGATAAAAAAGCAATAGGAAGGTAAAATCAAGGAGGAGGTTCCCATGGCCTGGGGGCGCTGACCACTCTGTTTTTGGGGGGTGGCGTGGGGGTTTTGGGGTGCTGCCAGGAGATCCCCCACTGTGGCAGCCTGGCTCCTGCACGCTCATGTGGGGACCCCTCGGCCGTGCCCAGAAGTCCCTGTTAATTGTGAGATGTTGCTCCAAGCACCTTCCCTTGGCCAGTGGCGTGAAACGGTGTGGGGGTCTCTTCTTCCACCCCCCGGTGGGTCTGACCCCCTCCGGTGTCGGGGTCCGGTGCGATGCACGGGGTCCGGCTATGGTGGGTGCCGGGGCAGATGGGCCCTTCCACCCCCCCCCAAGCTGGTGCTGAGCCCCCCGCTCTTCTCTCTTGCAGCAACATCGCCGAAGCGCTGGTGAGCAAGGGCCTGGCCACCGTCATCCGCTACCGGCAAGACGACGACCAAAGATCCTCGCACTATGACGAGCTCTTGGCTGCGGAGGCTCGGTGAGTGCCGTGCCGGGGTGGTGGTGCTCTCCCAGCTGCAGGGTGCCCGTGCTGCCTCTCGGGGTGTGTCGCAGGGAGGTGCAGAGCTGCACCGCATCCCCCCCATCCCATCCCCGCGGTGTCCCTGCTGCTCGGGGTGGCCTCCCTGCCCTGCATCCCTCCTGGCCGGGGCGAGCATCCTTTCCCCTCCGCAGGCTCTGCAAGGTCTCCGCTCACCTTGGCTCCAGCCCCCCCCATGACTCCCCGGCAGCCAAAATTCTCCCCGAGCAGGGCCCGGCTGCGTGTGCCCCCCCCCCCCCCCCCGACCTCCTCCATGCTGCCAGCGCGCCGCTGGTGCCGCAGATGGGCTCGGCGCTGGCAGAGGGCCAGGCGCGCCGTGAGTCAGTGGGAAACATCGCGCTGCGTAGCGGGTTCTCCATGTTAATGCTGGAGCTGCCTGTAGGCAGCTGAAGGCAGATAACATTTGCAAAACGCCTGGGAGGTTGTTTGGAGTCTCACGGCCCATTGCGTGCATCACGCCGGGGTTCAAAGGGCCCCGCTCCGCTCCTCGGGGCAGCGAGCCCGGCAGAGAGCTGCCGCAGCCTTCCTGCCCTGGCCTGTCTGCCGGAGAAGTAATTGCATTTAAACCCTGTGACGTCCGAGCCGATCCGAAGGACTTGAGACACATTCTGGCCTCCTGTAATTAGGTTGAGGTTATCGTGGTGAGAAAAATGCGTGTGGATGCTTCCCCACGCCATGTCCTCGGCGGAGGCAGCAGAAACGCTGATTTAGGCAGGGGCGCGCTGCCCGCCTTCTCCTCTGCCAGCTGGGAGGAGCGGAAAGGGCTGCATTTTCTGCCTGACCGGGCAGCCCTGCCGGCTCTGCTGCCTGCCTGCACCTCACGTGCGGGCAGGGATGCGCTCAAACAGGTTGTGTCGGTGCCCACAGCCGGCCGGTGCTTGTATGTCACTTGGGTGGGAGGGAAGCGCAAAGCGTTGCCTTCCTCGGGCAGCGCCCGTCTTCCCGAGTTGCTGTCTTGGGGTGCACGGTCCAGGTGTGTGTGCTCCAGGTGTGTGTGGTCCAGGTGTGTGTGCTCCAGATGTGCACAGCTGAGGTTGCACGGTCCAGGTGTGCACAGTCCGGGCATGTGTGATACAGCTTTGCATGGTCCAGGTGTGCATGGCCCAGCTGTGCATGGTCCAGGGTGCATGGCCCAGGCACACGTGACCCAGCTGTGCCCAGTCCAGCTGTGCATGGCCCAGGCATGCACGGTCCAGCTGTTCATGGTCCAGGTGCACATGGTCGACGTTGCATGGTCAAGGTTGCACGGTCCAGATGTGCACAATCCAGGCGTGCACGGTCCAAGTGTGCGTGTTCCAGGTGTGTGTGATCCAGCTGCGCACAGACCAGGAGTGCACAGTTCAGGCATGCATGGCCCAGGCACATGTGATCCAGGTGTGCACGGTCCAGGTGTGCACGGTCCAGCTCCCTGCAGGAGGTGATCACATCGTTCAACCCCACTTGCAGCCCAGTGCCCCCTGCACCAGGGCTGGGTCCCTGCCCCACGTCTCCGCATGGAGAGCTGTGCCCGAGCCTTGCTGCTCCGCAGGGAGAAGCCCGGAGCAGGCTGCACCCCATCCATCCTCCCGGATCCCGTCCTACCCATGGGGATGAGCAACGGGCACCCCTTTCCTCTCCCGGCTCGTCTCCCCCCTGGCTGAGCTGCCACCCGCCCTGCGGTTCCCCCCCCCGCTACCGCTCCCGTGCCCCCACGGGTGCTGGCCCGGCTCCGGCTGCACCGGAGGCGGCGGCACGGCCGGGCCCGGCAGGGCGGTGGGATTTCAGCTCCTCCTTGGCAGCAACTTTGGCAGCAGCTGATGGCGCTGTGCCGACAGCAGGGGAGAGCAGCTTTGAGGGGGTTGCAGCGTGGTTTCTGCCAGCCCGCTGTGCAAGACTGTGCTCAGTTTTACTGCAAGCCTCGCGCTTTTGAGGGGGAAGGTTGATAAATGGGCTCTCGTGCTCCCTTTCACCCCCCTACCCTGCACGGCGTGGGATCGGCGGCCGGCAGATTGCTTGGGGCCTCATTCCCGAGTGACGGGGATGTGCCTTTTAGAAAGCAGATGTGCCTGGCATTAAATCAGCATCTCGGAGCGCTCCGGCGTGGGCAATCCTCCAGCCGGGCACCGGGATACCCGGGGTTGGACGTGGCAGATGGAACCCGCAGCCACACTCTGGGTGTGGGGGGGCTTCGAGCTCGGATGTGCCGAATATCAGGATGCTCAGATGTCCTGAATATCGGGATGCTCGGATGTCCCGAATGTGGGGATGCCCGGATGTCCCCGCTCACTCCCCGAGCGCTGCTGCCCTTACCCGCCGTGGAGGGGGTCGTGCTGGTGGCGGAGGCGGCTCAGCCACGCCGTTAGCCATGGCACACCCCGGTTCAGTGGCTACGCCGGCACGGGGCTGGCTGCCTCCCACCGGGCAGAGGAGCTGGCGGCTCCAGGGCGATGCCGGCGGCAGAAACAAGCTCCTGAGGGGAACAGGAGGTTTGGGGTGAGATGGGGGTGCAGGGCCCGGAGCTCCCTCTGGAGGTGGGCTTTGAGCAGTTTGGATGATCGCTGCTTGGGATTTGCAAAATCCCTTTAACCTTCCCAGCTCTTTAGCAAAGGCCAGAGTCGGATCTGCTCGGACTGAGCTGCCGTTGCCTGTTTGGCCCCTCCCCGGGGTATTTAGAAAGGAGGTGATTAGTTTTCCCATCCCACCAGGTTTTCCTGGGAGGGGGGGTGCCCTCCCTGCATCCCCCAGCCTTGCTTTCCAGCAAGGGGCTGCTCCAGGACCACGTGCCGATGCCGTGCCGCCTTGTGAGCCTGCTGCGGGCAGGGCTGCCTGCTTCGGCCCTGGGCTCCGCCAGCATCCCTGCCTGCCCCAGCCTTGCAGGGCAAGGTGCCCTTTCCTACTCCCCCCCCACCCCGTGGCAAACCCTGCAGCAGGGAGGAGAAGCTCTGGAGCTGGTGGGGGTGACTGCAGGGACACGGAGCTCGTGCATGGGGTGGCCCCATCCCAGGGGGGGACCGTCACACTGCCCGCGTCCCTGCCCCGATGCAGCACAAGGATGAGCATCCCTGGCTGCCCTTGCTCTGGTTTCCAGCCTGCCGGGTGTTACGGCACTTGTTTAACTTTGTCTTTCTTCTTAACCTGGGGAAAGAGCTGTTCTCCTGAAAAAAGAGCTGTTTCTGGCCAAGCCACTTATCCCTGGGTGCAGCGTTGAGCGCGGAGGGGCGTCTCAAAGGAGGGCGAGGGAGAAAGAAGAAATCCTTTTGCTGATTTAACAGGTTGGCTTCTTCCAGACAGCTCCTCGAATGATCCGGCTCAGCAAATTGATTGCTGTACAAAGCCTCAGTAGGGGTTTTGAATTTTTCCCCTTGTATTTTTATTATCATCACGGTCCACTCTGAACAAATTCATGCCTCTTGCCTGGGAGCAGCTATTAGGTAGGCTTGAAAAATGAGGAGCTTTCATTTCCAGCCTGCTGCAGGAGCCCGAGGACCGGCAGCCCGGGCTGTGCCCGTGAGGAAGGGGTGAATTTGGGGGACCGCAGGGCGCAGCTGCTTGTCGCTTGAATTACAGGAGTATCTTGTAGCGCGGGGACGAAAGGTGGTGAAATGAGGTTGAACTCCTGCCGGCCACCCTCCCGTTGCAGAGGGACGTCCTGCAGCGCTTGGGGACAGGGGACCAGCACTGATAAAGCAGAGTTGGCTTCGCTGGGGAAGTCTCCGGCTCTGGGCATCCTTTGGGATGAGCCGAAGTCTCCGCTGGCAAGCCCAAGCCGGGGCGCAGCATCCTCCGTGAGATGTGGGGCAGGGACCTGTTTTCCAGCCCGGCTTGGGCTGCTGGCTTCGCCACCCTGCTGCTGCTGGGCTAAAAAAAGCCCCAACCTAAAAAATGCCGAGCAGCAGGCTCACGAGCAGCCTCGGGAGCTCGCCCCGGCTGTGCTAAGCACGCTCACCCTCGGCGCGGTGCGGGCAGGGCGGCAGCAGGCAGCAGCTCCCCCCACGCTTCTGCTGTCCACCGGTAACACCTGGAAAATAAGCTTGGCCTTTGGAAGCTGGAAAAGGACAAACCTGTCAGGGGAAAGATCTCTAATGAATGTGTGCTGCCCTTTCACCCGCCGCTGCCAGCCCTTCCCGTGCAGGCAGCTCAGCCGAGGGCAACGCTGCCTCCGCTCCCTCCCGCGCCCGGCAATAAGCCAGCCCGGCCGTGAACTGCATGAAAACCGAATAAATCTGCTGCCGGGTCACCGGTGAGGCTGACCTTGCCATCCACCTACCGAAGTGACAAGCCTGACACCGGGGCAGCGCGCACCCCAGTTCTGCCCGTGATGCTTGGCTGCGGGTGCACCCCAGGTGCCGGGGGGGGGTGAGGACCGGCAGCGCTGCGGTCCCAGGCTTTGCTCTGGGGCCATGGTGCTCGGTCCCAAGCCGATGGCCGCGGCTCTGCCGGAGAGCGGTGTCCCTAATCCCCTCCGTGGCCAGGTCCGGAGGTTGATCCCATCCCGGTGCTGCACCCTCCTCCCCAGGCAGAGTCGGCACGGCAGCCGGCATCTGAGGTGGCTCAGGACCATGTTGCAGAACCAGGTCTGGCATCAGGTCTGGGGCACCTGCTCATTTTTCAGCCATGAAGTGCCTTCCATGTGTGGTATTGCTTCATTCAGGCTCCTTACCGTCTCTATCTATTTTATTTTTACCTGGAAAGAACTTATTTCCATTAGAATTGGAGCGTTCACCATGTATTTTGCATTTATAAATGCTTCATGTGATTAAGCGCTGAAAGAAACAGGTATTAATTTTGCATGTTGCTGGGGCACTCGCCTTTCTGTTGATCTCTCCCTTTGTGCGGGGAACAAAGCAATTTAATTTGGTAACGGGGACGAGTGGTCCCTCTGATCAGGTATGTGCTGAGCTCAGGTGAGCCCCCGAAGGCCGGTAATTGGGATTAGCAGGCTAACGAGCCGGCCGGTCTCTCCCCGGGTGGGCGCGGGGGGCAATGCCGGCCCTTCCAGCTGCCGCGGCGGGTGCTGACGGCTCGTGCCACCTCTCTTTTGCAGGGCTATCAAGAACGGCAAAGGGCTGCACAGCAAGAAGGAGGTGCCGATTCACCGGGTCGCCGACATCTCTGGGGTAAGGACCTTCCGGCGTGCGGTGCGGGGAGCGGCTGCGCCGGCTGTGCCACGTGCGAGGTTGTTTGCCGGGATGGGGCGCGTGGAGCAGAGCTGGAGAGGTGTCGGGTGCTGGCACTCCTGCACGGCCCGTGATCCCGCTCGCTGCATGCGGGATGTGCGGGAATTCTGCAGGCACGGCCCCTGCCCACCGGCTCTGCCGGGGTCTGCCACAGCAGCCGGGACACCCGGCTGGGGATGGCATGAGGGAGTATGGCAGCCCATCATCCTCCTCCGCTGGGGCTGGTGGCCCCCCAAATGCCACTGCAGAAGCTGTTTGTCACCCCCGGCGTACCCCGAAAGGGTGAAATAAGATTTCTCCTGGGGTTTCTCTTCTCCGGGGGGCAGTGGGGAGGTCTCACCAGGTGCCTTGTGCTGGCATCGCCCCGAGCATCGGCGACAAAGGTGACCCCGCGGTGCCGCAGGGTTTTGCAGCGCAGGGCTCCTGTGGCAGTGCCAGATACGTTCATAAACCAGCAGATAGGAGCTGTGTCCATGCGTCCATCCTGGGTTTGATGCCCCAGCTCTCGAGAAGGTCCTTCGTGTCCTCGGGGGGGACGGAGCTCTGTCCTGGGCACCCCAATTCCTGCCTGCACAAGCCTCCCGCTCTGCTTTTAATTGCTGGGGTCTGCAGCGGTGTCTGCTGCTCTTACGAGATGGAGACGTCTCATCCTCCCCAGGCAAACCCCTTGTGGGGTCCCTGCCGGACAGGGCACCATGAAGGGTGCTGGGGACACCCCCACGGCAGAGCTGCCGGCTCCCCGGGGCTCGGCTGCCTTTTAGGCTTCTAAAAAACACATGCTGGTGCGATTGCCCGCAAAGAGTGAGACAAACCAGTGGTGGTGGGATGTGGGGACATCCCTGCTCCAAGGCCCCCGGCCCCACTGCCAGCAGGGTCCTTGCACCGGGATCATTGGGAGCCCCCGTAACTCAAATCAGGGCAGCGAGCAAAAGGGTTGGAGCCGGATGGGAGGGGGAGGGCCCCTGCAAACAAAATTAAGCTAATACATCACAGCTTTTATGAAGATTTGTTAATCTTTTTTAATCTTTAATAGTTTTCTGTAAATTGATCCCAGCCTTGGTTAGCTGCGTGTCAGCAGTTGTGCGGTGTGATGAATGCGGGCGCGCACCGAACTGACAGCGGGTGCTTTACCACTGCCAAAATAATGCAATGTGAATTAGCATCGGTGCGCTCCTCCCGGTGCCCGGGCACGCGCCGGGCTTGGCGAGCACCCATGCCCGGGGTACTGTGGGGTTCGGGGAGGCAGGAGGGTGTGCATCGCAATTCCCCGGGCTCTGCTGTCCCTCCCGGCCATCGGTCCTGGCTCCCCGGCACCAAACTGGAGCCTCTCCAGCACTGCGCCGGGATGGGAAGCACGAGCCAGGCAGGTCTTGGGGGGAAAGAGGATATATCGGGGTGCCAGTGACCCCAACAGCAGGACTTGCCAGCGGTGCAGAGGCAGTGAGCCACCAGGCAGTGGTGGCCGTGCGTGGCGTGGCACGGTGTCCGTCCGTCCCCTCCCAGCCATGGCCCCGCAGCCCCCGTGCCGCTGCCAGATCCGCTTGGTGCAATGCATGCAGCAGCAGCACTCAGCCCCAGCCCCCTGGGACGTGGGTGCCTGTCGAGGTGCAGTCGCCCCCGGGTGCCGTGGCAGGATGTCCGGGACTGGTGCTGCTCCATCGCACGGGACCCCTGCAGCGGTTTCAGCTGGGGCTGGGCACAGTGCGTGCCGGCAGAGGAGGAACGGCGCCTCTCCCGCTCTGCAGCCGGGCAGCATTTGAGGCAGAGGGCTCGGTCCCTCTGCGCACTCCGTGCTGCGGCACCGGTTTGCCTGGCAGAGAGGAGGCAGCATCACTGCTGAGCTCCATGTCGCTCTGGCAAAGGGGCACCGGCGCTGGCACGGCACTAGTGTTGGAAGGGCTCGTGTGGCATTGCTTCGGGTCCCTCGTCCGCTGGAGACATCCCTGTCCCTGGGCTCTTCCATACCCAATGCTCCTGCGGTTTCGCCTGGCCGTGCCCGCTGCCCTTCCCCTGGCGCAGCATCTCCCCTTGCCACGGCACTCCATGGGGAAATGGTGTCGGGAAAACCCGGGCTTTGGGGCTGTTTCGCCTTTCAGGTGGCGGTAACAGGGCGGGCTCAGGACCCTCGGTGCCACGCTGACCCTGACCCATGCCGGTGCATCCCATGGGGTGGCTTCGGTGCATCCCTCGTCCATGGATGTCAACCTGTGCTGTCCACCGTTGTGACACCATCACTGTGTCCTTGTCCCTGGGTCGTCATCTCTGTCCCCACCCAGTCCAGCTGCCAGTCCCTGGCTCTGCCTTACCCTGCCTCCCCATTCCCGAGCATGCCGGCTGGCTCGGTGACCGGGATGCGAAAGTCAGGGAATTAGCTCAAACACGGGATTCAGCCCAGTTTCGCTGGCTCTGGCGCAGCCTCCTGTCCTCCTGCCCCGGCTCGTGCTGGGAAATGTCCCTTCCCTGTGCTTCGAGCCATCCGATGGTGGCTGCCCTGGCGTCCCCCAGCCCGGCGCCCTGGAGGAGGGGAGGGCTGGGGGGCTGCGTACACCAGGCGGGGGGACGCCAGGGCATCCCAGGAGCATCCTGCTCCTCTCCAACACCCCAAGTCCTCCCCGGTCCCATCCCCGCCCTCCCTGCCTGCCAGGAGCTGCAAAGGCAAGCAGCATCCCTCCTCATGGACCCGCGATGCTGCAGGCAAGAAAAATCCCCCCCAAAAATAGAGAAAAAGCAAAGAAGGAAGTGCAGCAGCAATACAAATCCATGCTAGCTTGCTTCTCCCATTAGCGTGCACTCCGGCACGAGAGCACAGGCAAGCGCACGGCAGCCCGGCCGCCGGAAAGCCTCCTGTCCTTGTGAAAAGTCCTTGAATAATTTTGCATAATTGGCAGAGCTTCACATAAAAGTGGAGTTAGGATGATATTTTTTTCCTCGCTGTATTTATGCATAATTTTCCTTCAATTCCCAGCTAATTAAATGCTCGAAGTGTTAAAATAATAGTAACAGGGGTGATACCACCTGGGCGGGAGGTGCAGGCAAGGAGCGGGGCAGGCAGAGCCGGCAGCACCCCGGTGGGATGCCCCGGTCTGTTGTGAATTGGGGAGCCCTGAAAAGGCGCGAGATGGGGGTGTCGGGGGGTTTGCAGCCCCCGAGGTGGATGCACAAAGTAGGTCGGGTGGGTCGTGCCCTGGAAGTGCCTCTTTCTCCCCAGGGACAGTGAAAGGAGCCTGAGCTGCCAGCTCGGTGGCAGGGGATGAATCCTGCCCGGCCCTGGGCAGCACTGAAGGTGGGAGCCGAGGCTCGGCGCAGCCGGGATGGGGAGGGGAAGACACCAGCGCGGCAGAGATTCCCTGCTTCCCTTCCCCATCTGAATTTATTTGGTGATGCCTCCCAGCCACCGGTGCACGCTCTCCCACGTCTGGCAGATCCGAGAGCCTCTGTCACCGTGTCCCTGTGCAGGCACATCCGATGGCATCCCCTTGGTGGGATACGCCGGGTGGGCTGGGAGCATCCCAACCCAGGACCCGCCCCTGCACGCACCCACCGCAGAGCCGGTGCTCTGCCACGCTCCCGGTGCCCTGGCCCCTCCGGAGGCTGCTGGGCCGGCTCCTGCAGCGGGATCGGTGCGGGTTGGGGGCTGTTTGCCCATCCCAGGCTGCTCTCAGGGCAGTCGGGACTTCACTGTCCCGTGCTGAGCAGGAGCAGCGTGGGGTCACCAGCCCTGGAGAACAGATCCAGGGGAAGCAGGTCCAGGAGCTCCCCATCTCCATCCCCTCCGAACCGCAGCGCCCATGTCCGTCTGTCCCCGAGACACCCGCTGGGTCCCTGCTGGAGCTGGGGATGGCGGTGTGGGACGCTTGGCTCGTTCCTCCCACCGCAGAGCCCTGGAGCAGGAGCTGGCCCCGGCGGTGAAGGATGTCTGCGTGTGTCCTTCAGCATGAAGCCAAAGGCTGGATGCGGCGACAGCGCTGGCTTATCTGGGCAGTTGCGAGCTCTCTGCACCAGCTGCCACCCGTGTAGTCACGCACCTGCGTGCCGGGCTGGCACAACGGCTCAGACCTGTGCCGGGGAGCCAGAGCCACCCCGAGCGCTCCCAAAATTCATTCCCAGAAATTGCTCCCATCCACTGGCATTTGCTCCTCCTGCTCCTTCCCCATCCCGCCAGCTGCTCGGCACCGCAGCCTCCGGCCCCTTGTCGGGTCATGCCAGGCATGTGCCATCCCAGGGGAGCCCAACCAGCTGGGCTCGGGATGGGGCTGCAGCACGGCGCTCACCGCTGCCGAGAAGAGATGCAGGAGTTTCTGCTGCCACGAAGCAGCCGCGAGGTCTGTGGGGGGACGGGGAGAGGGATGAGACCGGCTCCATGGCGGCAGGTGTGGGATGCACGCGGCAAGCATCAGTGCTGCCGTGCACCCCACTGCTCCGGTCGGCGGGGACGGCAGGAGGGGAAACGCCTTGGTGGGGCTGAAGGATGCACTTGGGGATCCTGTATCCCCAGCGTTAAACGCTGCAGCCCGGTGTCTGAGCCTGACCTCTCCCTGCTCCCGCAGTCTCTGTTTCAGTGGGCACCGTCCCCTCGCCGTGCACCGCGGGGCGGCCACCAAACACCCTTGGGTGGGGTCAGGGTCAGCCCCGGTGCTGGCTGCGAGGCTGTGCCCGGAGCAGCTGTCGAGTAGAGGCCGGCGCAGCCCCATTTTCGGGCGGGTCCAAGGGGACCGTGTCTGCTGGGTCAAACCCCCGGCCCCTGCATCATGTCCATCTTTTCCTGGCGCCCACGGCGAGCAGGAGACCTGTGCACCCGCCTGCGTGGTGGAGGTGGCATCACCCACACCCAGGAGCAAGGGTGCTTTGGCAGGTAAGGCAGCAAGAAAGGCACGAAGCATCCCGGAGCATCCTCCCAGCAGCACGGCTCCCCTCCGCCTTAATGCCCAAAGCCCCAAATAAACCTGCCCTAACAGGGACTTCAGGGACCAAGGGGACATCTGTCCCCCCCACGCCGGGCTGCCTCGGCTGCCGGCGCGCCTCGCCGTGCAGGAATTGCCGCTCTCCGCTTATTATTCCACAGTACCGATGGGCGCTGGCACGTCTCTGCCCCTCTTGCGGAAGAGCTGCTTTGTGTTGTGCAAATCCCGGTGGATTTTTAAGGTCATTCTCCAGCAGGTTTGAACGCTGCCGCCTCCTTTCGATGCTGGCGGCAGCCAGCTCGCGGGGTTGGTCTTTGGTGCCGAGCTCTTCCTCGTTGCCTCCACCACCTGCTCGGGGCAGCTGGGGAGTTGGGAGGTTCCCCGATCACCCACTTTTGGGCCGGAGCAGGGAAGCCCACCCCACGGTGGGCTCCTTCTTGCAGCTCTTTTTTTTTTTTTTCTTAAGCTAATCAAATCGTGACTGTATAGTGATTACCACTAATTAGTAGCCTTCATTAGCGGCTCCCATTTTAGATTTGCATATGTTAGACCTAAGTGGTTAACGTTGGATAATGTGGTTTTTCTTTGCGTGCAAATTGCACTTACATGTGTTGTATTAACTTCTTGACTGCACATCTGCTAAAAAAACCTCCCCGGGCGTGTTTTGTGCATGGAGCGCACGTGGCGGCGAGCAATCCAGCATCAAGCACGGCGGGGAATGATGCAGCGGGATTTCGGGGGGGGGCTTCATCCGCCAGCCCTGCCCCGGCCGGGCTGCTGGGAGGAGTGGGTTTGCCTGGGACCCCTTCGTGGCAGGACGGGGCGGGGGGGTGCCTGCAGCGAAGGGACCTGGGACATCAGCACAAAGGTGGTGCTCGAGCATCGGCAGTGGCCGGGGCCGTGCCACTGGGTGGGCACGCTGCCGCCCCGAGCCTTGCAGCACCCCCCAGGCACTGGGAGAAAGATGCTGAAGCACCGGCGTGGCAGATGACGGTGTCCTTTCCTGTGCCGAAGCTGGAGGGTGGCAGCTCTGGCACTTGGGGACCGCTGAGATCTGCGCCCGCTTGATGCATGGAGCGGCTCCAGGTTGCAGTCCGGCAGCACCTGGGTCCACTGCCACCGCGGCACGGGCCGGCTCCACGCAGCCAGCGGCTTCGGGTCACGCGCGTGAGCAAGCGAGCAGCCGTCCACTGCGCTGAAGCGGATTAAAATGGGGATGCACACAAACACCGGCCCCCTTGCTCTTGCCGTTCTGCGACCTGCTCGTGCTGCCGGCACTGATACCTGCCAGAGCCGCAGGCAGAGCTGCAAGGCAGAGCTGCAGGCAGAGCCACATGGCTCCTGTTCCTTCGGCTCCCTGTGCTCGTGCCGTGGCTCCCCCATCCCCGGAGGGGCACGGAGATTTGCCTCTTCCGCCGCTGCCATCTTACAGCCTGCTCTGGAAGCAGCTCCGTCTCCTCTGCCAGCAGATGCCAGCGCCTTCCCCCTCCCGCCCTGGTTCCCAGCCTCTCTTCCAGAGATTTACAGCTGCCTCCACTCGCCTGCCTTCCCCAGCCGAGCCCCTTCCCTCCCCACGCCGCTGCCTTTCCAACGCCAGCAGCTTGCATTTAGCTTAATAAGAGTTATTAAACCCCACTCCGGCCTCGCTGCCCCGGCCATGGACCAGCTCCTGCCTCCATCCCTGCCTGGGAGAGCCGGCTCCAGGTCCTACCGAGAGGCATCTGGTTTTGGCCGTGGCACGCTCCCTTCTCTTCTCTGCAGCTCATTTTTCTAAATTAAGGCCGGAGCAAGATAAAAAGCCACCTGCCTGCCTTTCATTTGGGGAGCTGCTTTTTTTTTCCTTTCTTCCTTGGGTAAATAAATTGGGAGCTTGTGACACGGAGCCTCTTGCCACCGGGACAGGCGGCACACAGAGATGCCGGCCGAAGCTGCCGCGCCGAAGCTCAGCCTGCGGGCTGAGATGGCTGCTGGGGTCCGCGGTTCCCCAGCTGCGGCTGCACCATGTGGAGGGGTTTCAACCGGCACCGGGCCGGCGCTCGGCGTCGGGTCTGCTGGCGCATGGGTGCTGCACCGGCCCCTTGCAGAGACGGCGATGCTCGTGGTGGTGCCGCTGGCTGGGCACCCAGGGATGCACGCACTGCTCTGTGCTGTGGGACCCCGACACCCCCCCCCCCAGCCCCGGCCTCCCGAGCTACTTGGCAGCTCGTTAAGATTTTATTAATGAATTTATACGCAGAGGCTTGCTGCTGGGAAGGGAGCAGGTGTTGCGCGGAGGGGGGGGGTTTCCCGGGAGTCATGGGCTGCTCCCTTATGGAAGGGAGGGATGGGGCAGGATCCGGCCTGCCTGCTCCTGCCTGCACCCAGGCAGCCGTCCCCATGCTGGAGCAGTCGGAGCCCACGCCCCCGGGACGTGGGTGCAGGTGTGGGGTGCACGGTCCATCCCAAGCTGGGAGAAGTCGGATCCCTGCCCGCATCCTGCATCCCTCCCCAGCCGGCATGGGGCAGGCGAGGCCGATCCAGGCACCGAGGCCACGGCAAGGAGCAGCTGCTGTCCCCACCATGAGGGACACTGGGGTGCTGGCAGGTCCCTGCACGTTGAGGGGAGCGGTCGGTACCCCCGGCACGCTGCACCCCCCACCCTGACCCCACTTCTCCCCTCCCCAGGACACCCAGAAGGCGAAGCAGTTCCTGCCCTTCCTGCAGCGTGCCGGCCGCTCCGAGGCCGTGGTGGAGTACGTCTTCAGTGGCTCCCGGCTGAAGCTCTTCATGCCAAAGGAAACCTGCCTCATCACCTTCCTGCTCGCAGGTGAGCCCCCGCCGCCCCCGGCCGGGTGCAGGATCCGGCCCCCCCCCGGTGCCTGGCTTGATGGGGGCAGGGGGTCCTCGCCCCGCTTGGGTGCATGGTCCTCCCTCACCCCCACGGGGCTGCAGGTGAAGTTAATGCTGGTGCTGCCAACGGGTCAGCCTCGGGGGGGTTTAACTGAGCTGAGGAGCGCTAATTGGAGCTGACCAGAGGGTTCGGAGCACTGGTGCTGCCCTCTCCCCGCACCCCAATGGTGTCTGTGCCTGCCGGCCCCCCCAGTGGGGTTTGCTCTGCGGGAACGCCGGAGTGCTGCCCCCCCGTTGTGCCCCCCGCGGGGTGGGGTTTGGGTGCCTCCTGCACGTTTCGATGCCCTGTGGCGTGGCTGCTCGCCCCCTCTTCCCTCCTCGGCCCTTGTGCCTGCGGGCAGGGCGGGCAGGGTGCTTGCCTGCAGCATGGGGCAGGGGCTGCTCTGAGGTGCAGCGATGGGGGGCCCGGGAAGGATGCTCTCCTCCACCAAAACCGGGGAGTATGCGGCGAACCCCAGGAGCATCACGTGGTCGGGGAAGGAGGTGGGACCCCTTGGGGACATGTGGGGACAGGGACAAGCGCGAGCTGCTCTTGCGCCTGGCGCTCGGCCGAGCCGGGCTGATGGAGGTGCCAGCGGACCCTCCGGGTGCATCACCCCAGGGGCTTGCCCGTGCACCGGATGAGGGTGCACATCCCTGCATGCACATGGCGGTTGTTTTGGTAGGTCCTACAAAAACTGAAGAATTCCCCCACTAAAGCAGTCCCGCTTGCGGCGCGTATTTCAGCCGAGGCTTCGCCTTGGAGCAGAGGGTGGCAGGAGCATCGCAAACCCCGGGGCGTTTGAAGGTGCCACCTTCTACGCTGGCAGCGGGATGGGCGGGTGGTGACCTGCGCCAGGGTGTCACCCGGCAGTGCGCCGGGACGGGGAAGCCGGTCGCCGGTGAGAGCGTTGGCTTGCAGAGCCTCCGCCAGCGCTGCCGCATCCCTCGATGGGAGAGGATGTGGGGCGGCTCATCTCTCGCTCCCGTTTCTATGGCAATAACCGTGTATAAAGGATGACCCTGAACGCCGATCGTTCACAACTTGGTTATGAAAAATTCAATAAGCATATAAATAGATCTTATATGGGGATAAAACCACCGAGGTTTCCATAAGCAACAGCTCTTGCTGCTCCCACCGAAGGAATATTTATCCTGGGGGGGAGCGTGGGGGCCGGGATGGAGTCGGGAAGTCTTTGTCCCCCCCCTTTGTTCCTGGAGCCGGGGAACAGCGCATGAGCTCGCAAAGCCGGCGTGTGGCATGGGAACGGCTACCTGCCTGCGCCTGCTCGCTTCGGACCTGCCCTTCGCCGTCCCCCAAGGGACCGGCACCCAGGCTGGGGGACACTGAGGGCTTTGGGAAGCGGGAAGAACCGCACCTGGTCCCGGTGATGTTCCCGGAGCGTGGCTCAAACCGCTGACCCAGCGTGACCAGGAATGATGCCACGGTCCTCCCCTCTTCACCCGCTCGCTCTGGCGAGCAAAACCCAGCCCCTCGCACCTCAGAGCCCTTTCCTGTGGCACCCAAAGATGCAGATCCCTGCCTGTCCCCCGTCTGCCTGAGTTTCGGGTGCCGGCGGACCACTCGCTCCGGCTGCCTGCTCCTCATGGTCTGTAGGACACGGCCAGCCTGGCCAGGAACCCTCCAGTCCCACCGGTGACCGTTACCATCACCCTCCAGTGACCAAACCTCCCTGGAGTGATGGTCGGGGGACATCCCCCAGTCGGGGGCCGGGGACAGCCCGTCCTTGTGGCCGGCCAGAGCATGAGCGTCCCCAGCCCCGCTCCAGGCTGGCTCCTGCCGTGTGGGAAGCGTGTCCTAAACCTGTCCTTCTCCGTGTGCTTGTGCGTATAAATAGTCACACAGTCTTATTTATAATTAACCATTCTTAAAGTCAGCTGCAAAAGACGGGGAAACGAGACTCCCCCTTGCCTGCGACTGAGACATTAAAATTTCAAGAAGCAATAAAACTCCCACGTGCTCAGGAGGAGGAATTTAGATATATTTAAATATTTCTGGTTTAAAAGGCTGCCGCTGGGTTCGGCCGTGTTTCATACATGAGAATCCTGACAGCTCCTCCGAGCGCTCTCTGCGAGAGGAGCTGGTGGCAGAGCACCGTCCCGGCGGATCCGGCATCGTCCCCGGGTCCCGCTGGCACGCTCGGAGATGCTCTCCCCGATTTCGGGCCCTGCATTCGGCTGCGGCTGGGGTGGGATTTGCTTCGCTCCCGGTGGTTGAGTGGCCATTTCATGGGAGCGGGGAAGGAGCAGTCGCGGTTCCCGGCGCTGGCGGCGGCAGCCCAGCGGGCCCCATCCTCTTCCGCACCGGCGGGATGCCCGCAGCCGATGCTCGGGGATGCGTGTGGGCTGGGGACATGCACCCCGGGTCCTATGGGACCTCCACGGGTTCAGCAGTGATTAATCCCCTTCCCATGGCGGGATGAACAGGCTCCCGCTGTCCCTCCCCGGGGACCGGCGGTTAAATACACCCGTCCCTGCCGGTGATGGTGGTTCGCAGCAGCTCGCAGCAAGTCGGGGAGGCTCCGGCTCGGCCTTTCCGCTTAGTCGGGTAATTTTTAAATTAAAGGGGAGGAGGCGGGGAGGGCGCTGGGGCGGCCTGGAAATGGATGGCTCCAGGGGGAGCGCGCTCGCTGCAAGTTATATTTAATCCCCGTTGCTGTGGAGACCGACTGGCTGTCGCCCGTTCCTAGGGGCTGATTTTGCTCCAAAAAGTTCCCAAAGTGGTGAATAACCCCCCAGCCCCGGCTGCCTCGGGTGGCCCCGGGGGTCCCCGGAGCCGTTGGGGGTCCCTGGAGCGACTGGGGTCCCACTGCGGCCAGGGTGCCTGTGGGGTGCAGCGGACACCGATGGTCTGAGTCACCCCAGTCATCTCCTTCGCCACCTCCGCGCTGCCCTTCGCCAGACAGCTCAATTAGAGGGTTGGAAATAACGAGTGGGCGACTCATCGCCTCCTGCGGAGCGGCGCTTGGGCCGTGCTCTGGAGCGAAGGTTTTGGGGTGTCTGGTGCCGTGGGACTGGCGTGCCCGTGGGCAGCTGCGGCCCTCCAGGAAATGTGGCTGCGCCCCTCTGCAGCGGCCTCTGCATCTCCTGGGGTGTCCTGCATCGCACAGGATCATCCTGCATCGCGCAGGAGCATCCTGCACTGCACAGGACCATCCTGAGTTGCACAGGATCATCCTGCGTTGCATAGGATCATTCTACATCGCACAGGATCGTCCCGTGCTGCACAGGATCGTCCTGCATTGCGCAGGAGCATCCTGCATTGTGCAGGACCATTCTACATTGCACAGGATTGTCCTGCATTGCACAGGAGAATCCCACACTGCACAGGACCATCCTGAGTTGGACAGGAGCATCCTGCATTGCACAGGACCATTCCGCATTGCACAGGATCATCCCGTGCTGCGCAGGTTCAGCCTGCATTGCACCGGACCATTCCACATTGCACGGGATCGTCCTGCATTGCACAGGAGCATCCTGCCTTGCACAGGATCATCCCATGTTGCACAGGAGCATCCTCTATTGCACCAAATCATCCTGCGTTGCACGGGAGCATCCTGTCTTGCACCGGATTGTCCCACGTTGCATGTCCCAGAGCCGCGGCGTGCTGAGCTGGGCTAATGGTGCTGCTGGAGACACTTCTCGGGTGCTGGGCAAACTGTCCCGCTCCCTTCCCGGTCCCCTTAGCGCTGGGGGGGTACATAGCTCCTGCTCTCCCTCCCCGGCTCTTCTCCAGGGAGACCTTCCCCAGCTGAGGCTCTCTAATCAAGCTGTATACATTAATTACAGGCTAAAAAGGCAGGTAACATGCCAATTAGCATGGAAGATTGACACACCCCTTCTGTCTTCCCCCGCTGCAGACCCTGCACATCTGCCAGTGTGGGTATTCCTGGGCTTTGGCTGGATTCCTCCCTTCATCCTGACGGCAGTGCCGGGAGCTGGCGCGGCCGACGCCGGTGAGCTCGGTGCATCAGCCCCGTCCTGTCCTCGGCCTGGCACACGGGGTGATTCACCCCCAGTTGCTCTGGCCGGCGGCAAACCCTGAAGCAAGAGCCCGGCGTCCTGCAGCTGCAGCCCCGGGGGGGGGGGGGGGTCGGGATGGCCCCTTCCCCCAGGGCGTGCAAGCACTGGGGATGGAGGTTTTGGGGTGTCCCTGAGCCCAGGAGGGCTGTGCAGGCAGGGCAGGGCTGGCATTGCCTGCCTGCAGCCGCTCCGGGGGCTGCCTGCCTCCCTCACCAGAGTGGAAACCTGGCGGCAGCGGCACGGTGGGAGCCGGCGAGGGGACAGATGGGGTGGGAATGGTGCTGAATTCCCTGGCTCTCCTTGCTGGGAGCCAGCACCTGATGTTATCACCTTGCCTGCTGTGTTTTCCCTTTCCCTGTCATCTATTAATTGGAGTGTTGATCATGCTGGCAATCTGAATAACTTCCCAGCCTCCCAGCCCCTGCTGCCACCTTTCCCGGCTGCCCTGGCACACCATGCCAGGGTGGTGCGGGCAGACGGCCGTGCCCACCGCTGCAGGGATGGCAGGTGCCCAGCTGGGCGAAGCCCTTTGGCGGCAGGGCCGGCATACCGTGCACCGCCGCGGCACACCAGCCCGGTGGATGGCAGAGACGGGCAGTTTTGGGATCCTACCTGCATCCCCAGCCACCCCCGTGGCTCTCCGGAAAGCTGCGGGGGAGCTGCCGGCACGCACCGGTGTGCCATGCCTGCCACTGTGCCCGCGGGAGCTGCCGGGGAGCGGGGCGGGGGGGCTGGCACTCTCCCAGCTCACGGCACTGGAAAATTAAACTTTTACCCTGAGTAAGACAAACTTGGTTATTGAAGCAGCTCTACCTCTAATGAGCCCCCCGCAGCCCTGATCAATTATTCAGTGAAACAGCTAATGAAAGGTCAGGTGGCTGGGGGGGCTCCGTGGCTTCCCAGACCTCGGTTTTCGGGGCGGGGGGGGTCGCTGCAGTGAGCTGCTGGCTGCACCAGGAGGGCAAAACGGGGGTGAGAGGAGAGGGGAGAAGAGGGGCGTCCTGCTGGGGGAGACCCCGCGTGCACCAAGCTGAGCTTACGAGCAGAGAGCCGGGTTGTCCCCCGCCTCCAAGCATCGGCACCCCGGGGGATCCCCAGCCTTGCGATGGCGGAGCGTATGTCTGGCTGAGCCCTGCTCCGTGGTCCTGCTCCGTTCGGGTCCTTGCTCTGCGGGGGTCCCTGCTCCATGGGGTCCCTGCTCCGTGGTCCTGCTCCGTTCGGGTCCCTGCTCCGTGGGGTCCCTGCTCCGTGGTCCTGCTCTGTGGGGGTCCCTGCTCCCTGGTCCTGCTTCATGGTCCTGCTTTGTGTCCCTACTCCGTGGCCCTGCTCCGTGGTCCGGCTCCATGGTCCTGCTCCGTGGGGGTCCCTGCTCCATGTCCCTGCTCCATGTCCCTGCTCCGTGGTCCTGCTCCATCGCACCCCAGGGCCGTCATCCCCCACGGGGCTTCCGGAGCATCCCCCGAGCCTCTAGCCCTCCTCCCAGCCTCTGCTCACTCCTGGCAGCTGGATTTTGGGGTGGCCTCTTGGCTCCCCCCCAGCTCCCCATCCGACATTAGCTCTGATACGGCACCGGTGTCCCAGGGGGCTGAGGGCTCCCACCCCACCCTGGCTCGGTGCCCACCCTGGGGCACCCACTGCAAGCGCTGGTGCAGGCCTCTGACGGAGTGGGGGGTCCCGGGGGGGGGGGAGGGGGGTGTCTCAGTTTGGGGGAAGCCCTTGCAGAGAGGGGAAGGCACCTTCCTCCCCCTGCAGCATCTCACCTCGCTGGTGCGCTTCGTCCTCCCCGCACGCATCCTCCCGCGCTCCCTTGGCTCACTTGGTTTTAGCGGGGCGGACGGGGACCTGCCGGGGGGGTTTCTGTGCTGCACCCCGCGGGGAGGTTGCTCCTCAGCTAATTGATTAATTGCCGAAGTAATTGCATCATATAAAACAATGCGGGCGGATGCTGGGAGGCAGCGGTGGGGCCACGGCACGGCGAGCTGCGGGGCAGTGGTGGCTGGTGGCAGCGAGCCCGGCGTGGGCTTCAGGGCTGGGAGAGATTTTACCCTCTGTACTCACACACGCTCTTTTATTTTTCTTACTTTTTTTTGGTTTTACAGCCAGTGCCGTTGCTGGGAGCCGCTCTCGGGGCTCCTGAGCGGAGCAGCACCGCGGCGGCTGGCGCGGTGCTTGGCCGGTGCTCGCCGGCCCCTCCTCTGCCCGCTCCACGCGGTGCCATCACCCATCGCTTAGAGCCAGGAATACGATAAATATCTGCATTTTATCAATGCCTTCATTTTTTTTATATATCAAATGCAAATGAGCATCATAAAGGGAAGACAGGTCCCTTGTAAATGTGACTTCAGGGATGCTCTCAAGGGAGCCTCATCCCGTCTTTCCAGCTAAAATATATACGTTTGAGTGCTATAAATATGTGCAAATAGAGAGGCGCTAATTTAATCCCGGGTTCCACTTTCCCAGCGAGACTCTGCAGCCTGACGCCTTCTCGGTGCGGGGGCCGGTGGCAGCGTTAGCAGGATCCAGCCCCGGGGGAGAACGCGCCCTGAGGGGTGAGGGGGGGCCATGCTGCACCCCTGGCACTGCTAGGGTGTGGGCGACGCATGGCCCCAGGGGTTGGGTGCCCCTAAATCTCGCAGAGGAGACAGCGGAGCTGCGTATTTATGAGGTGGAGCTGGAGATATGGCATTTATCTGTGTGCGCCTGCGAGGAGGCTGATGTATATCGGCGTATACGGGCTGCGAGCATCTCCCCGGGGACCAGCCGTAACTCACCGCTGCCTCGGCAGCCGGGGGCGAGGAGGCGAGACCGGCCGCCACCGTGGGAAGGGACTGCCCGTGTCCGGCAGCCCATGAGGAGGGGATGCCATGAGAAGCCGTGCAGCCCCAGGGTGCCAAGTCGGGGCGTATATCTGCTTTTGGGGGAAAAGGAGGTGAAAATGAGGTTTCTGCCCGAGCTGCAGGGCACGGCTGCAGCCCCCCGAGGTTGTGCATGCTCCAGTCCGTGCCCCCACCCCACAGCCCACCCCATGTTGGACGAGCGACCTCCCAAGGCCCTTTCCAGCCTGAGTTATCCTATGGTGCCTCAGCTTTTGGGAACTGGTGTATTTTTGAGGTGATTTTTTTTTTTGTTTTGCCTCATTTTTTCACCCCGGCTTCTGGCAGGAGGGTTGCAGCCTCGCCCAGGCTGCCACCGGAGCTGGGGTCAGCCCCCGTGGGAGCAGCCGGGTGTGCCGGGGCTGGGGGGTGCTGCTCCCTGCCTGCTGCTCATGGCAGAGAGGATGCTGTGCAGGCAGCGATGCCTCTCGGTCCCCAGCCCGGGTACCTGCCGTCACAGCTGAGCTCGGCGGGGACAGTGTCACAGCAGCCTGGCTTGTCCCACTGCAGGAGGCACCAGGGTGGCACCATCGGGGAGCCCCTTCTCCCTCGTGGGGGCACGTCCCGGGGATGTGGGGGTCTGCTTGGGTCTCCGGGCGCTGCTGCTTGGCCACGGGGCAGAGCATCCCCGCCGGCAGGGGATGCGGATGTGCAGTGTAGGGATGTGGGGACCCCAAATGCTGTGGATGTGCAGTGTTGGGACACGGTGACCCCAAAGGCTGCAACCCTGCAGTGTCGGGGTGCAGCGGAGCAGCAGCAGCTCCCTGCGGGCTGAAGCCAGGCTGGCATGTCCGTAAGTCCCTCTGTCCCAGGCCCTGGGTGCACAGGGCAGCGATGAGCTGAGCACCGCCGCTGGCTGCTGCACCCCTCTGCCAGGGTCCCGGGCAGGGGGTCCCTAGGCAGGCCCCCACTCCGGGCTGCGTTAGCAGGAGCCAGCACGGTTCGGCAGTGCCCGGCCATCTCCCGCCTCCCTGCTGCCGTCTGTTTCCCTGTTCCCAACAGCCCCTATTTTGGTAGGGACTAGTGTTAAAAATACACCGCGCTCCCACACGGGCTCTGCGGCAGCAGCCAAGTTGCCATCACGACTCGGAGGCCGGCCGCGCGCCTGCCAGTGCCGGGGAAGCTGCCTGCGGGAAGAGGCAGCGGCTGCCTGCCGGCGGCTGGGGAAGGAGGGGACGGCAGCGGCAGCCCCCCGGCATCACCGCCAGCCCCAGCTCGGCTCCCCTGGGGACGGGCAGCGTCGTCCTGCCCGGCGCTGCTGATTGCAAGGGCAGGATCCGGCCCGAAGCCTTTGGGCTGCCTGCTCGGGGTCCAGTGCCGCGGCAGCGACTCGCATCCTGCCCGCTGCCGGCTGCGGCACAGCCGCCAGGTTCTGGTGCGGGGCCTCGGCGTTCAGCTCTCACTCCAGCGTGCTGCCTGCGATTATCGGGTGGCTTCGTTCCGGTGACTGATGCTACTGCGCGGCTCCTCTCCTCCCTTCTGCTCGCCTCCTCTATTTCTCCCAAAGTCCATAAATCCTCCCGGAGATCAATCTCCGGCACTCAGCACCGGCACAAGCACTCTCGGACAAGCAAACCTCGTGTGGTGCCATCCCTGCTCCCCGGCTCGCTGCGCCAGTCATGGTTATGGCACAGCAAGGAGGGGAAAAAAGCCGTTTAGAGCCCAGAAATTAGGGCTGGAAAAGCCCCCGCTCCAGCGGCGATGGGACTTCAATGGTAAATCAGGGAAATTTCCCCTGGAGGAATTTGAGAGAGTTTTTTTATGAGCTCCTGGAGGGAGGGGAGAGGCAGGCCATGCCGGCGCTGTGCCGTGCCGTGCGTGGTGATTGCCCCCGGCTCCCGGGGGTGCTCGGTGAGGCCACGAAACCAGCGAGATTAGATGTTTATTAGCGACTTCGCGGCTGTGCCAGGGAGGCCTGGCCCCCCCGCCCTCCCCCGGTGGTTTATCCATTGACAAGCAGTGCTCTTGTGTGTGTGTGTGTATATATAAAATATTTTATATATAAAATAATATATATCATTTATTTTCTATTTTATATATTATATATTATATAATTTATATTATATATTATAAATTTATTATCTATTATATATTTGCCTTGTTATTGCAAGGCAAACCCTGCCAGTGGCCGGCGTGGGGAGGGGCAGGGGGGCTGGGGGCTGTGCTCCGCACCCGGCCCTGCTCTCGCATCCCCTTGGCCCGTCTGGGACCAGCCAGGTCCCGCTGCGGCAGCCCCAGGGGCCGGATCCAGCATCTGGCCCTGCCAGCGGGGTGGGAGCGCGCGGCTGTGTGCCGGAGCCGACAGGCAGGGTGGGTGGGGAGCGTGGCTGGCTGCGGCACGGCCCAGGCCCTCCCGGCACCACCGGAGGATGCTGGCTCCTGCGGCTCCTCTCCGGCGAGATGCCGCTGAGCTGAGCAGGATCTGCCCCTGAGCGTGGCCGTCCTCGGGGCCCCTTCCCGGCTCCCACCCCCACTCCGCTCCCCGGCGGTGCAGGATCAGCCCTTTCGTCGGACCCCGCGTGGCGTGGGAGCACCAAACCCCCTTTATTACCCGTTATAGAAGCCTCGGCACGGTTCCCCGCTCCCCCCACGGTGCCTGAGCGCTGGCGTTACAGGGGCAGAGCCGTATGAATACATCCCATAAATATAAAGGTGCCGGGATGGCTTGGGACGGCGCAAGGTTGAACCGAACTCCGGGCTGCCGGCGGGGGGTGTCCCCAGCTGGGGGATGCCCTGGGATGCTGCAGGACGCCCAGGATGCTGCGGGATACCCCGGGATGCTGTGGGATGCCCCAGGATGCTCCGGGATGCTGCAGGATGATGTGGGATGCCCCGGGATGCTGCGGGATACCCCGGGATGCTGTGGGATGCCCCAGGATGCTCCGGGATGCTGCAGGATGATGTGGGATGCCCCGGGATGCTGCAGGATACCCCAGGATGATGTGGGATGCCCCGGGATGCTGTGGGATGCCCCAGGATGCTGTGGGATGCCCCCAGCCCTCCCCCTCCATCCATCCCCACACACTGGAGCGGGGCTGGGGTCGGAGCATCCTCCGCAGCCCCAGCAGCTGCCCCATCCCTCCCCACCGCGCTGCCGACGCCGGGGTTCGCTGCCTGGCAAAAGCGTTTAGCAGAAGTGATTTGCAGCGGAGTTCTTTTGAGAACCCAGGGGAGAGCGGTGGCAGCCGCACGCTGCAGCATTTTAAACCGCATCCCTCATCTGCGCAGATTAATACTTTCCTGGGAAGAGCAGCCGAGCTGCGGCTTTGGGTTTAGTTATTTTTTTTAAAGTGCTGGGTAAACTTTGCCGGTCTTGCTTAGCTCCCGGTGAGTGCCGAGCAGCCCACTGCCCTCGCCGTACGGCAGCCGGCACGTTTCTGGGGCTGAGCACGCTCATCCCATCCTTTTTAGGTTCTCCTTTTCCAAAAGCAGGCTTCGCTCGTGTGGGTTTAGGAGGCATCACAGGCAGAGAGAGGATCCGAGGTGGCATCCTGAGCTGCTGCGCGGTCTGTCCGGGGCCGGAGCGGGTCCGTGTGCCGGGATCCCCTGGCGCCGCGGGGCCGGCAGCCCTTCGCCGCACTGTAAAAGCACTGCGCTTTGCTTTTTTATTTTATTTAAGGACTCGGACACTTCCTCAGCTATTTCTTCAAATTATTTTCTTCAGAAGAAAATTGCCGTCGTGGTGCATAAGCCCTCACGGCGGCTCCCTTCCCCCAGCCCCTGCTCGCTCCGCGGAGGAGGAGGAGGAAGGGAAGACACGCTCTTGGCAGCTCTGGCTCCTCATTTCCCCCTCCCACCGCGGTGCTGGAGGATGCTCCTTGCCGGAGACGCTGGCAGCGCGTTTGCACGGGATCCGTGCCGTGGCCAGGATGCATGCCATGGCCTCGCTGCAGTGCTGGCGGTGCCGTGCCAGCAGTGCCGTGCCGGAGCCGTGCCGAAGCTGTGCCCGCCTGCTGCCGCCCGGTGCCAACGTGCTGGGAGGAGGAGGAGATGCATCTCCGCTCCTTCCTCCCGCTCACAACTGGGGTCTGTCTGTCAGCTCTGTGCACGGTGCAGCTGGTGCTGGGCCCATTTAGGGTCCGGGAGCTGGGGGGCTGCCACCAAAAGCCCGTCCCCCCCTCCCCTGCCTGCAGCCCCTGGGCTGGAGGGGGATCCCCTCTCCCCGGGGACCTGTCTGGTGTCCCCCTGGCTGCACCACGGGAGGGTCCGGGTGCTCCTGGCTTGGTCCTGGGTGGGGGGAGCCTCCCAGCCCTCCAGCCGCCGGCGCGCTTCGTTACCAGGCTCAGTGACGAAGAACACGGGATTGCCCACTCTCCCCACCCCACATTTTGCCGCGTTTCCAAAAATCTTCCTTTCTCATCCCGTTTTTTCGGGGCGGGGGATGTCAATGCCACCGAGGCTGGCGGGGGGGGGCGCGGGCAGGGCTCGGGGCTGGCAGCTGCCTGCCCTGTCATGGCAGCAGAACTCCTGCCAGATTCCCTGGACATGTTTTGCTTCCCTCGGAGGAGGCGGAGTGGGAAAGAGAGGGAAAAGAGTTTTTTGCCTGACACCGGCACCGGGCTCTGATGTCGCGGTGATGGCGATGGCGGGAGGCAGCGGGGGGGTGAGTTGGGTGGAGGGGACAGGGACGGGGATGGGACAGGGACTGGCACAGGGATGGAGACTGGGATGCGACAGGGATGGGGACAGGGATGAGGATGAGGATGGGGATGGGGACAGGGATGAGGATGGGGTTACGACAGGGACAGGGATGGGGGCAGGGACACGTCCTCCTGGGCTGCAGCCATGGCACCACCTCGGTGGGGTCCTGTGGGGAGCCGGAGCAGAGCCGGGGTGCGGGGGGCAGCGAGACAGCTTCCCAATGCACCAGGCTCCTTCTCCGGGTGCTCTGTGGTGCTGAGGTGGGGGGTAACCCCCTCTCTGCTGCTGCAGGGCCCGTGAGCAGCCGGGGACCCCGTCGGTCCCTGAAGCAGGGCTGGGGACCCTGCAGCAGGGCTGGGGACCCCACCAGTCCCAGCTGGGGTGGCCGTGCCTCTCCCAGGAGCGATGCAGTGGGGAGAGCCTCAGGGGGAGCCAGGGGTCCCACAGCCTCCCTCCCCTATAGCCCCCCCACCCCCTGCCATTGCCCCCGGTACGGGGGTTTAATTTCGAGTGATGCTAATCACCCGTTTTAATCGTGAGCTAAATCGTTGAGCAGGGAGCCTTGATTTCACCAGGTGCTTCTCATCCTCCGCGCCTGCGCCGTGTGGTGAGCCTGCCCCGATTCCCCACCTCGGGGGGCTTGGCAGCCGGTGGGGGGCACGGGGTTCCCTCCACCTGCGGCGGGTGCTGCTGGAGGACAACTCAGCACTTCAGTAATGCGCGAAACCAGCGCTTTGGAAATGACTAATTAACTGCTTAAGCGAAAGCCGGTCTCCCCTCCCGGGTTTGGTGGTGCAGCCCTGTGCGATGCTGGCGGTGCAGTGCCAGCGGTGCGGACATCACCGCAAGCTTTCCCAGCGTGACCCTGGGTGTTCCCGGTTGGAGCAGGGCAGCATTTTATCCCTGCCACCTCTGCGGCTGCCGAGCCAGTGGGCACCGAGCTGTGCTGCCGTTCTGGCAAGCCGGTGAGTGCCACCGCTCCAACCACCCCGGTGCCCAAAGCAGCCGCCCAGTCCCTGGCGCAGCCGGGGGTCTGCACACTGCCAGACCTTGGAAACCCCTCAGCCGCCGGTGACGGGTGCGCTGGAGTCACCCCCAAAGTACTCGGCAGTCACCGTCCCCCCAGGCTCGCTGGCGAGGTCAGGGCTGCCGTCACCAGTGACACGGGGACCTGGTGACACAGCGACCTTGCAACTGCAGGGTGGGCTCCCGGCACTCACCGGCTGCTCCCGGGGAGGGGGTTCATGTCCCCTGTGCCCCCGGGGGTGACAGCGGCATCGCTGCAGCCGGTGCTCACAGCAAACCCGGCGCCCTGGGGACGCAGCACCTTGTCACCGCAGGGCTGGCCGGGTCGGCATGGTTTACTGCAGTGCTCTGGGGATGTGACAAGCGAGGGGGGGGGACATCATTAATCAGCTGGCCCGCTTTCCCTTTCCTCATCCTCATCAGCATGCGGCCGGCGGGGAGCAGGGCTGCGGTCTCCCCAGTCGATGGCAGGGCCGGCGAGGTCCCCGATTCCCTTTGCCATCAGCTGTGCCGCAAGCACCGGGCTGAGCCTCGCGGTGCGTTTTCCCTCCCGCCTCCCTCGCTGAGACGTGAGAATCGCTGCTCCGTCACAGACCGAGTGCTCAGACAGCCGCTAAGTGTAATTCCCAGCACTTCATTAATAACGAATTATGTAAAATAAAATTAATAATGCAAGACTTCCCAGTTTAATAATCTGTGCCACCGCCGGCACTGGCAGCACTTTGCCAAAGGGGAGCCCAGGGTGGTTACCTCGGTTTGCAGGTGGGGAAACTGAGTCAGAGAGAGAGGGGGTCTGGACGTGGGGGTCCAGACGTGGTCCGGTGCGACCGCCACAGCTCTCGGCCTCCTTCCCTCCTGGTTTTTTTAAGTATTTTGGTTTTTAATGATGGCCTACAGGGCTGGGGGGAGGGCTGGGGCTTGACCCGCCTCCCTGGCTGTAATGATACAGCAGAATTAATACCCGCTTATCAGGGGCTCTCGGCCAGAGTTATCGGCATAGGCGGCTAGTACGGTTCATAACCGCGCCAGCCAGAACCAGGCACGGCTGTTAAGGCAGATCGGGGTCCTGCCGGCTCCCCCCCGGCTGCTCCCCACGGTGTGGTGGGGTGCTGCTCTGCAGGGGACCTTGTGGGGGGGGGGGCCTTGCACAGGGCGACCTTGCAGGGGCCCTTGCACGGGGGGACCTTGCACGGGGGGACCTTGCACAGCTGGTGTTGGTGCTGCAGGGTCTGTGCCACTGGGGGGGGTTGATGGTCTCTGCGTGGTCGGGGGAGCCTGGGGCTCCCCGTGGCACGGCGTGGGTGGGGTGTCGCACCCCAGATGCACCCTGGGGTCCCCAAACCCCCCTGGCGAGGCTGGCTGCAGCAGGGAGAGACCCAGGCCAGGCGACTCCTCTGGCAGGGTGGGTGGTTTGGGGACAGGGACAGGGGATCCTCCCTGCCTCCAACCCGGGACAGTGGGGAGTCCTCCCCAGGGAGCTCGTCCCCATGTCCCCATCCCTGCCTGCTCTTCCCCTGCTCATCCCCCTGTCCCCATCCCTGTTGGCTCTTCCCTTGCCTGGCCTCAGGGAGCTCGTCCCCATGTCCCCATCCCTGCCTGCTCTTCCCCTGCTCGTCCCCATGTCCCCATCCCTGCTGGCCCCAGGGCTGTCCCAGGCTCTCCCTGCCCCCGGTGCCAGGGAATTGCCAGTGCTGGGGACCCTCCTGTGTCTCAGGAGCTGGTTACGTCCCGCCTGGGCTCCGGCAGCCCCTTTCCTCCCCGAAACATTTCTTTCAGGTGATGTACCCAGCAATGACACGCAGGTGACCGCTGGCCGCCTCCAAGCGCCTCAATCTCCTCTTCCTCCTCTTCCTCCCTCAGGCATCGAATGTCCCCGGGGAGCCAGGAACCTGCCTGGGCTGGTTCAGGAGGGTGAGCCCTTCAGCGAGGAGGCCACGCACTTCACCAAGGAGCTGGTGCTGCAGCGAGAGGTAGGGGATGCTCGGCAGCGCGGTGGCTGGGGGGGGCTGCAGCACACCGGCTCCGTGCCAGTGCGGGAGGGGCTGGCGATGCCCCTGGGGCGCAGATCTCACCGAAAGGCTACGAGCGAAGGCAAGGGGCAAGGGGAGCTTCCCCCGGTGCTGGATGCCGTGCTCCGGCTGCACCGCGCTGCTGAGCCGCAGCCGCCTCATCCCCGGTCTGTGCAAGTGGTTTGGTGCTCCGGGCAAAGCCGCGCGGACCTGGCTCGCAGCACCAGCAAAGCCTCCCACGATGCCGATGCCGGGGCTAGGTTTGGCCCCGCTCTCCTCTCGGAGGCTCTCGTGTTGGTGCGTCGTGGTTTCGCCGCAGTGCCGGGGCCAGACCCTGGCAAAGCCCTGGCGTGCAGGGCTCAGAGCTGGGGTGGTGCAGCTGGCTGTGCCCGGGGGCTGCCAGGGCAGAGCGGTGCCCGTGAGACCCCCGTCCCTGCAGCTCCAGCACTGCTCGGGGGCTGTGCCGTTCCCGTGGCGGGTGGGAGCTGCGTGCCACCGGCCGTTACACACCAGGTGATACGGAGAGCATCCCCGGGCATTTGCAGCCGGTCCATAAATTGCCAAGGCATTACGTTTGCTCTGGCTCTAAATCTCCCCTCGCTGAAGGCAGCGATGGGGAAGGTGATTGACAGCTTCTCCCAGCAGCAGTGCCAGGCAGGGGACAGGTGGGGACAGCGCTCCCATTTTATGTTGTTTTGTTTTGCTTTATTTTATTTTATTTTATATTATATTTTATTGTATTGCATTTTATTATTTTTGGTGGAAATCAATATTGAATCATGGTCTCTGCTCTGAACGTGATGGTGGCTGTGGCGCTGGTGCGCTGTGTTTGGCTGGTGTGGCCCTGCCTTCGCACTCCTCCACGCCGCCAGTCCCACACCAAGGAGGACTGGGGAGGGCTGGGGACCCAGCTCCAGCCCCCAAACCCCCACCTCTGCGGTGGGAGCCAGGCCAGGCTGTGCTGCGCGGGCTGGACATCTCCTGCTGTCCCTGCTCCTGCAGCCGCAGCCGCCTGGAGCGGTCCTGGCGGCTCGGGGATGGAGCGGCACGGTGCCGGGGCGGGGGGGCTCCGGCTTGGCAGAGGGGGACGCATCCTGCTGGGTGCTGGGCAAGGCTGCTGCACATGTCCCAGCAAGGCTGCAAAAGCGATGACCCCGAAAAGCACCTGGCGAATGACGCCTGCAAAAACCAGGCGAGCGGAGAGATGATGCTTGCAGAAAAGGAAAGTGCAGAGGAAGCAGGATGCAGCGTGCGGCCGCGCCGGGGGGGCTCCATCACACGGGGAGGGAGGTTTGCTGCTGCCTTGAGGATGAGGAGGGACCCACCCTGCGGCGAGTTGGGGTGCAAATGGGGCAAACCCCCCCTCCCCCCCCCCCCAGCAGCCGCCTTGGCGAGGGCTTGTCCGTCTCCGGGACCGCCCGGAGCAGGGGATAGCTCTGGTGGGAAGGGGCAGCCCGGGATGCCGGGTCCCGCAGCCGCCCCCCGCGCGGGGATCCCCGCTATTGGGCTGAGGAATACGGATGGATCCGCTGCGCATCGCTCCCTTTATGCTCATTCCCAGCTGTCTGGTTTAAATTGGGTGAGGAACTCGTTATCGCAAGGGCTGCCAGCCCAGTCCCCCTCCATGGGTTTTACCCATCCTCTGCGGCAGCCACGGCCAGCCCCGGGGGAGTGGGCGAGCAGCGTCCCCCCGCCCCGCGGCACCTGGCCCGGCCGGAGAGCTCTGCTCAGCACCTGCCTGCACCGGTGCAGCCCCGCGGTAGAGCAGAGTTCGTCCCCGGTGCCTGCTGGCAGAGCAGGAGGGTGCCTGGAACGGGCTGCCGTGGCTGCGGGGCTCCTCCGGAGCATCACCTCGGCCGGCAGCGCCTCCTCCTCCGCAGCCGTCCTGGGAGCAGCAGCCGAGTGCCACGCTGCCTGTCCCCCACGCTGCCTCTCCTCTTTGGGGTGCCTTTCCCCGTGCCCCCCATGCGAAGGGGGTGTGCTGGGGTAGAGCCGTATCGGGGCCCCTCCGAGCAGATGGGGTGTGCCAAGAAGGGGAGTTAGAGCAGATCCAAGTCCTCTGCAGTGCTTTGCGTTGCTCTCCGTGGAGCTGCGACGCGTGACGGATGCAGGGCGGACGCAGGGCAGATGCAAGGTGGATGTGTGGCAGATGCGCGGCGGATGCAGGGTGGATGCAGGGTAGATGCTCAACAGATGCAGGGTGGACGCACGACGGATGTGTGGTGGACGCAAGGCAGATGCATGGTGGATGCACGGTGGATGCGCAGCGGATGTGTGGCGGTTGCACAGCAGAAGCACAGTGGATGCAGAGAGGATGCATGGTGGATGCGTGGCAGATGCAGGGCGGATGCAGAATGAATGTGTGGCAGGTTGCACAGCAGAAGCACAGTGGATACACAGCAGATGCACGGCGGGTGCACAGCAGATGCACGGTGGATGCATGGTGGATGCACGGCGGATGCACAGTGGATGTGTAGGGTTGCACAGCAGAAGCACAACAGATGCACAGTGGATGCACGGCGGATGTACGGTGGATGCACGGTGGATGTGTGGCGGATGCACAGCAGATGCACGGCAGATGCACAGTGGATGCATGGCAGATGCATGGCAGATGCACGGTGGATGTGTGGCGGATGCACAGCGGATGCACGGCAGGTGCACAGCAGATGCACAGTGGATGCATGGCGGATGCACGGTGGATGCACAGTGGATGTGTAGGGTTGCACAGCAGAAGCACAGCGGATGCACAGCGGATGCACAGTGGATACACGGTGGATGCATGGTGGATGCACGGCGGATGCATGGCAGATGCACGGCAGATGCATGGCGGGTGCACAGCGGATGCGCGGCGGGTGCACGGCGGATGCACGGCGGATGTGTGGCGGTTGCACAGCAGAAGCACAGCGGATGCACAGAGGATGCAGGGCGGCTGCACAGCAGATGCGCAGCGGCTGTGTGGGGTTGCATGGCAGAAGCACAGCGGGCGCGTGGTGGAGGTGCAGCAGCTGCCCAGCAGATGCCTGGTGGATATGGCAGATGCAGAGGGGATGCGCGGCGGATGCACAGCGGGTACATGGCGGATGCGCGGTGGATGCACGGCGGATGTGTGATGGATGCACGGTAGACGCACGGCAGACGCGTGGCAAATGCCGGAGCTGCCGTGGGCAGCAGGGCCGATGCAGCACCTTCACGGCACCGGCGCGAGGCCCGTCCACAGGCAGGCTTCTGTCAGCGCCGGCAGGGCCCTCCTCGGAGGGAGCGGCAGACGACCTTGCATGGCCTCGGCTAATACTAATTACATAAATTGCCCTGCAGGGGAGCAGCTTTATCTTCTCAGCTGAAAAACTGTAAATTACTTTCTTTTGATCTTCTGAAAGAGAAAGTATCCAGGCGCCCCGCGAGCTGCGTGCTGGGCATCGCTGTCCGGCGCTCCCGGCAGGCAGCTCCTGGCTGCTCTCAAGGGCGGCAGGTTTGGGTGCTGCTTTGTGCTTTTCCTGCCAATTCTCCCGGCGGAATGCGAGTGCCCTGGCCGCATCCTGCAGGCAAGGCTGGGTCCAGGGGGGACGATGCCGGATCCAGGCTGCCGAGCGTGCGCAGGGATTCGCCACGAACCTGCCTCCTGACTCTGCCTCCCCCCCTGGTTTTAATGTGCTCTCATTAAGGTCTCTTGATATTAAAATTCACTAACTCATGCAACTTCTCTGATTGAAACTTCTGTGTCACCAGAGCGCGAGATCCATTTTGTGTAATTACGCCGTGATTCATAATTTCAATATAGGATAAAAAATGCCCTCCGCAGCCTTTAGCCATCTCCCCGAGTGACTGTCAAGATAAAACTCTGCAATTTATGCACAGATGACTTTGCTCTTGCCTGCTCTCACCCCTTCCCTTCGCCGGCTATATTTACACCCTTGCATTGGTGCTGTCGGTAATTCCTCGCTCCGTTTAAATTAGCTGTCGTTACCAGGTGCGGCTTTGCCTCCTCCCCGCCGTGGCCAGGGGGGCGCAGGAGCTCGGCCCCCCTTGACTGCACAGACCCTTGCCCGGTCGAGGTGAATCCGTTTGCAGCGGCGGATGGCGGGATCCATCCCGGCGCTGGCTGCTGGCACGGCGCAGTGAGTGGGTGCCGCTGCTCCGGTGCCGGCGGCTGCTCGGCACAGGGGTTCCTCCACCGGCTCGTGCGGAAACACAGCTGCCACCGAGGTGTGGGGGGGTGCCCTTCGCTTTCGGGGGGGTTTATGTGCTGCCTCTTAAATCCCAGCATGACTAAATGAGCCCCGCCAGGCAAGCGGGGGGCTCCCGGCGCGGGGTACGGACCCGCTGCGGTGCCGGTGTGGGGTTGCACGTCGAGAGGTGGCACCTTCCTCTTGCCCCGTCCCAGGGAGCTGGGGCAGGTGAGCTGCCGTCTCCCCGGCAGAGCATGGGCGGCGGCGATGCAGCGAGGGGTTTCTCCACTTGTGCACGCCTAGCCTCTGCGTCGTGGCCTGGTTTCCCCCGGCCTCCTCCTCCTCCTCCTCCTCCTCCTCCTCCTCCTCCTCCTCCTGCCTCGCGTCGCCTCGCCTCCCCTTGACAAGCCCACGAGCGTGAGGACAGGGCTGCCGGGGCCACGCTGCTCTGCCCGCGCTGCGCCTCCCCGCTCACCCCTCTTCGCCGCGGCCGCCGGGGTGCGGGATTGCACCCGGCCCTGGGAGCATGCGGCTGCATCCCGGCACCTTGCAGGCTGCGGCTGCCCTGTGGCACCGGGCGGGGGACAGGGTGCCAGCAGGACGGGAACCGAGGCCATCCCGGGCGGGGACCTGGCTGCAGATGCAGGTGTGGACACGGATGCAGATGTGGCTGCGGATGCAGGTGTGGGCACAGATGCAGATGTGGCTGCGGATGCAGGGCAACGCAGCCGGCCGTGGGGGTCAGGAGCGGCGAGAGCCTGCACCCATCTGAAACGCCGCAGGCCGGTGGGTGCGGGGACGCGGCAGGCGTCTCCGTCCCTCCTCGGCGTCTTGTGGCGTGCGGTCAGCTGCTGTAAACTGCTGACCCGCGTCCCAGGGGCATCGCTCTGCTTCCTTAGCACATCCTGGAGGCTCCGGCTCAGCCGGCGCTCACCGCCCGGCACCAGCCAGGGCCTGTCACATCCCATTACGCTTGCTCGCCCGCCTGCCCACCTCCTGCCCGCTCTCGGGGGGTCCTGCCCACCTCTACCAGTCGGCGGGGGCAAACTGCCATCGTGGCTTTCGCAGCCCCCCCCCCAGGACCTCTCAGCCCCGCAGGGAGAGTGGCTGCCCTGGGGTCCTGAGCTGGCCATGGGGGGCACAACGGGTGCCGCGGGCAGCCGGGATGGCACAGCCCTGGCGCCTGCACCCCCCCACAAACCCCTTGGCCTCGCTGCCTCCCCGGCTGCGTTTCTCCTTCCTGCATCGACCCCTTCAGTGTCTCGCCCCATCTGGCCTCGATGCATGTGGAATTTTGATCGGGGCTCTAACAAAGCCGCAGCTGCTGGCTTGCCGCTGCCTGGGCTGAGCCGAGCGGGGTCTCGGTGCAGGCAAGCATCGGGGGGGTGGCCGTGCTCCGGCCGGCTCCTGTGTCCCCCCAAGCGGGCAGCCCCAGGGCGGGGTGGCAGTGGTGGGACAGTCCCCTCCCGTGGTGCCGCCAGAAGGGTGCCGGCTTTGACCCCCAGCCTGGGATGGATGTGGCACATCGCGGTGGCTGCTGCGGGTCTCATCCTGCTCCGGGCATGGCCGATAGCACCATGCCAGACGTCACCAGCCCGGGAGGAGGGTGATGCCGGCAGCACCGGGGCAGTTGAGCCTGCCCGGCGCGGTGGGCAGGGCTGTGGGTCGCCCGCTGCCACGCTGCTGCTGCTGCTGCTGCTTTTCATCCGGGCTGGGCAGGTGCTGCCGGGGCTCCCGGGGGACAGAGGGGTCTGGTTTGGCTCACGCCTTAATCAGCAGCGTGCAAAGACAGCGCGGCACGGCCGAGAGGTGCCGGCACTGCCCTCCCACAGCTGGGGCAAGGGCAGGACGAGCCCCGCGCTGCTGGCTCCGCGTTTCGGGGTGCAGCCGTTTCAGGGGAGCCTCTGCAGGGGGTCAGGACCCAAATGGCCCTCGGGGACATTCCCCGGACCCTTCTCTCCGAGCCAGGGTGAGGTACGCACGGTGCCCGGCTGGCAGCAGGGCAGGGGTCTGCCTGTACCCCTCTGCCCCGGGGCTGTTGGCTGGAGGAAACCCCAAATTCCACGGTCCCCACAGGGCGCAGCAGCCAAGTGCCCCGAGACTGCAGCGGCTTAATCCCTCCTCTGAGGACGGCGGCTAAGTAGGGTGGCTTGAATAAATAAAAAAATCCCCCAAGGAGGATTAAGGCGCTGCGATCCCAGGGAGCTGCCGGGGAGGAGAGAGGGTGATGGGCACCTTCATTTCGGATTTGCTCTGGGTGGCTCCTGCCACGGTGTCCCCTCGCCCCGATCGGTGCTGCCACCCCGGCTTGGCTTTGGGGTTTGGTGCCCACCCACGCTCCCAGTTGTCCCCAGGCACGATGGGGCTCTTAAACCATGGCAGCTCCCTCCTGGGGTGCAGTGGGGTGGCAGCCCCCTCCCGGGGCGCAGGGGTGGGTGCTATCCTTGTCTGCATCCCTGCTGCTTTCCTGGAGCATGGGGGGGTCCCGGGGTTTGCATGGAGGCTCTCTGGAGGGTGATTCCCTTTGGTTTCCACGGCAACCGGCTGATGGGGACATCCCCCATCCTCTTCCATCCATCGCTGGCTGTGTCACCGCCGTGGGGCCGAACAGCGTGGCCAGCGGACGGGGCTGCCCGGTGGGGAGCTGGAGGGGGGGGGAGGGCGTCACGGCTCCAGCCCCCCCATCACCCTCCCTGCAAAACCGCCCTGGTGCTGTAATCGTGGGAAACGGGCCCAAAACATCCCCTGTGCCCCAGGACGCTGGGTGTGCTCCGCTGCCTGCACCGGCCCCCCCCCCAGCCCCCGGCTCTTGTTGCAATGCAGCAATTTCCAGCCGGGAAGTGCAGCGGGAGCCGTTCCCGCTGATGGATCCGCAGCTCGGGGCCGATTTCCCTGCCAGCGGCGGGTGCCGAGCGGTAATTTTAGAACAGGGTCAGGCCTATATTTTTAGAGCAGGGCTGGCGTTTGGCTCGCCCTCCCTGCGCGCAGCCCGGCGCGGGCAGCGTGGGCAGCGCGGGCAGCGCCCGGCCAGGGCGGCAGGACCTCATCTTCCAGCAGCTGCCGGCACTGCCCGCTCGCCCTCCTCCCCTGCCCGTGTCCCCCCAGCCCCTTGGGCCCTTTGAAGGTTTTCTCTCCATAATCCCAGCTGCCAGCGCGTGCCGGGTCAGCGGGCTTTTAAACTCCTCGGCTAAATGCTCAAGTCCTCCAGGAACTGAGCAGAAAGGAGCCTTTTATTTTTTATTCCCCTTTTTTTCCTCACCTCTTTCACTTGTGCACTTCAAACACGAGGTTTTAAGGCAAGAAGCAGGGGACAGGGACAAGAGGTGACATCCCGGACCTGGCAAGGGACGAGCTCCAAGGAGGGGGTTTGCTCCTCGGTGTGCCCTGCGGGGCTGGGAGACGATGGCACCCGGCTCTGCCCGTGTGTGCATGTTCACACCCCGTCCCCAAATGTGTGGTGGGTGTGCAGGCGACGTGTCACCGCCCGGGGCTGGGGCCGGCACGGCGCTCGGTCACCGCTGGCATGTTTCCATGGACTCCCCAAGCCGGGACGGCGTGATGGCGCGGTACCAGCCGCCTCCATCCCTGCTCACCCAAGCGGAACAGCGGGAGCGAGCTGGAAAGCCGTGCCGGCACAGAGCAGCACTGCGCTGGCACAGAACCGTGCCATGCCGTGCCGTGCTGTGCCGTGCCATCTGCAGTGCCAGTGCTTTGCAGGCACATTGGGGATGCCCCAAGCACCGATACCCATGAAAACCCCGGGGTGCAAAGCTCGGCTCTGCCAGCAAAGCAGCCCGGGACGGTTCTGCCGGATGAGCCGGCGCTGCTCCGGCACGGCATGCAGCTCAGCCGAGACTTCCTGGGGTCGGCTCAGAGGACCTGGCTGAGAAGAGGAGGGGAATTATTCCATGCTGTTAACGATACTGCTCCCTTTGCTGACCTCTCCAAGTCATTATATGCAATCCATTATGTGGAATAGCGGATTTATTCCTTTACGGCACCCGGGGGCAATTTGGGCGCGCAGCCACCAACACGGCGGGCAGCCCGCTTTGTTATCAGCAGGTGATGATGGGGCTTAACCACTGCCGGTGGCTTGGGGTGGGCGGCTGCGTGCTGGGGAGGGGGGGGGGGCGTTGGTCCCTCCCCATCACCGGCACCCGGCACCCCCTGGGGCAGGACACCCATCCCACAGGGATGCCGCAGCCACCCGAACATCCCGGGATGGGGGTCCCCTCCCGCACGTGCCCTGGCTCCCCCCTGCCCACGGGTGCTGGCACCCAGAAGCCTGGCCCGGCCCCCCCAGCCCTTCTCCTCCGCATCCCCTGCCCGGGGCGAGGGGTCCCCATTTTCCCCCAAATTGTAGGGCTCCAGCAGGGAGCCTGGGGGTCATGGGTAGCACTTCAGCCCTCCCCTCGCTGGTGGAGGGAAAAAGCGATGGGCAGCGCCGGGCATCTATGACGAAATCCTCGCTATGATGCTTGTTGTGCCCTCCTGTCCCCCCCAACGCGTGGGGCTGGACCCGGCTTCGCCCCACGGGGAATTGCTAATCCCACTGCGAGCATCTCGATATCGGCTTTGTAAATCCCCCTGGGACGGGGGGTCTGAGCAACCCAACACCTGCAGGAGCGGAGGGTTGTTCCCTTATTGACTGCCTTGTAGCCCACAGTTTCCTTTATCATTATAGTTTTAAATTAGAGGCTCCAGCTGCTGTGTCAGCAGTTTGCGGGAGCCCTGGAGGCACGGCTCTGCGCCGAGCTGGGAAGGGGCAGGCGCTGCTCTGCGGAGCAGGCAGAGAGCCTGCCTGCCCCTCGGCGCTGCCTGCCGCGTGCCACGGAGCCGGCGACGGTTCCTGCCCACCTCGGGCGCTGCCGAGCCCCTCCAGGGATGCAGGGAGCTGGAGTCCTCCAGGAGAAGCAGCTCTGGCCCGAGCGCTGGCAGGGCTCGTTAAAAACTAAACAAGCCCTTGCCAGCGGGTCTCAGCCCCGACTCCTTGCCGGAGCCTTTGAGAAAAAAAAAAAAACACGAGGCTGGAGACCACGGACCAAAGAGCGGGAGAGCATCCCCGGGAGCATCCCCGGGAGCATCCCCCGAGCACCCCCCGCCTGCTGCCACGCTCCCCGGGGTCGGCATCCCGCGGATGGGACCGGTTATGGAATCGTGGGCAAAAACTGCCTCTTGCCAAGGCGTAATGCTCCCCCCTCGAAGGCATCTCTCCTGCCGTAATAGGAAGGAGCCGTTCTGGGCGGCAGAAGCCGTTGAAAAACCCCTTGGTGATGCCGGAGCCACTGCGGTGGCTCTTGCCTTTGAATGGCACGTCCTGGCACAGCCCGGCCAGGCGCCGGCGGGTTGTCGTGGCCCAAGGGGTGGCCGTCCCACGGCCGGGCCAGCCCTGTCACCTCCTGGGGATGGGGACAGAGGGTGCGCGGAGCGTGGCACGGGACAGGACCGGATGCTCCGGGGCCCAGGCGTTGGATGGGAGAGCTCAGGCGGCCACCGCCGCCTGCGCCAAGGCGGTGACGGGAAGGTTGCCAGAGCCCCGTCCCACCCCTTACCCCCTCGTGCTCATGTTGTGCAAATGAGCAGCCCTGCTTTGACAAGGTGCCTGGATTTAATTACATCGGCCAGGCTGCCGGCTTTCCCCAAGGTGCAGACTATTTTGCATCTATACGGCGCCAGCCGTCCGCGGGGTCCCGCCGGGCTTTACCGGCACGACGCAGGGGCCGCTCGCCCGGCACTGATGTGCTTCGCCTCTGGGAGCCGGGCCGCGGCAGCCAGCACGTGACCGCGGCGAGGAGGCCACGCGGAAGCTGGGATGCTGCCTGGGGACGTCGCGGCGGAGCTTTGGAGAGCTGCGGTCGCACCGCGCTGGCACTCCAAACCCTGCCGGCCGCCCCCACGCTCTGTCCCGGAGCTGATGGGTTTTCCAAGCCCTGGGGAGCCCCGCATGGGACGGGGGGGGTCCCACCGCCGCTGCCAGCGGCACCGTGCCATCCTCAAACCCGCTTCAGCGTTAACCCAATTTAGGGGGTTCCAACCCGTAAGGCCAATTAGGCGGGGACAGGGTGCGGCGCAGCGGCGCGTTATGCAAAGCAGCCCCGGCAGTTGCTAAACTGTTTATGCAAATGGGCCCGGCAGCCGCCTGTGCTGCAATCCTAATTACCTGGGGTGGGGGGAGAAGGGCAAATAAAATCCTCTCCCCCTTAAAAAAAGTGCTTTGCCGCAATCTGCAGTTCAGGCTTGGGGAAAAAAAACAACCAGAACAGCGGCCCGGCACATGGCGGCAGCTCGGCCGGCACCGGCACAGCCCCACGGTGCTGCTGGGGAGGAGCGGGGAGAGGCAGGATGGTGCTCAGCCACCCCTTGCTGCCTGTGCTGCTGCCGTGGGAGCTGGAGTACAGCACGGCGGCTGCAGCGCGGCTCGCCGTGCCTCAGTTTTCCCCACCTGCCTCGGTGGAGCACAGACGGTGCCCTGCACGCCCGGCATGTGGCGTGCAGCCGGAGGGGAGCAGCGGCATGTCGGAGAGCTGACAACTGCCGCTCGGACGTCGCTCGGCTTCTTGCTTCTGGGTGTTTTTAATCTTGACAAGGACGTCCGTCCGTCTGTCCGTCCGCCTACCCGGGGCTGCTGTGCTGCCGGCGCAGCCCTTGGCCAACTCACCCACCCGCTTTCCTCCACCACCATTGTTCATCCGAGGAGGAGGAGGAGGCCGAGCTCCCCGTGCTGTGCGTGGGGGGTCCCCGTGTCGGCCGTGGGGAGCCCGTGCCGGGTCCCGTCACCCCCGGAGCCGGGATCTTGCGGGGGCTTTGCTGTGCAGGGAGCTGTTGCAGCGACATCCCCAGGGTTGCACGGGGACGGGGACGGGGACAAGCTGCCAGGCACCGCCCTACCTCTGCGAATTCGGCTTCCCGCTGCAGGGGACGGAGCAGGGAGGAGTACGGAGGTCCCCCGGGAGCCACCGCCTCCTCCTGCTGCCTTCTGCCCCATGGGGAGGGCGGACGCCTCCAGGGACCCCACGGAGCTGCAGGGCTGGGGGCTGCGGGACTGTGAGGCTGCAGGCTCCTCTTCCTTGTGAGGCGGGAGAGAGACCGGGTGGGATTTACAGAAATGAAAGCCATTACCAGGAATTTGGTGGAGGGCGCCGATGCCACGTGCAGGCAGGACCCCTCGTGCCGAGCATCCGGAGGGCAGAGCCCCCGGGGAAGGCAGCCCGGGCAGGGCAGGGGTCCCCAAGCCCCGGTCTGGGGAGGAGGAACCCTCTCCCGGCCACATCCCCGGGGACTTGGGTGGCACTGGTGGGCATGCTGCGACCGCCACTCCCCCTGGCACCGAGTTTGGCAAAGCCCTCCACAGCAAAGGCCGGGGGGGGGGTCGCGCTGCGGGGGCAGCCGGTGCCGGACCACCAGCCAGCGGAGCAGGAGCTGGCTGCCACGTGCAGCCGGGGTAGGGGTCCTGGCAGCGGTCCCCGAGGCTCCCACGGTGGCCTGGGGACACGTGCACTACCCCGGGGGGGGGGGGGGGGGCGGGGAGACCCGTGCTGGGGTGGGGAGCAGCCAAATTCCTCCTCACCCTTCTGCCTGCCGGGAGGCTGAGGGTATATTTTTAACCTGGTGGCTCCGGCTGCTGCTGACTCACCGGCCAGGTGAAGCCAGCGAGCCGGTGACTAACCTGCCCCGGCTCATTTTGGGCAGGAGGAGGTTGGGGCTGGCGGCGGCCACGGTGCTGCCGGCGACGCTCCGGGAGGATCAATGGCTCGCGGCCCTGCGCTCGGCTAATCCGGTCGTGTGCAGGCAGCATGCTGGCACCGGTAGCCACGCGAGCCGCAGCCGCCCGCGCGGGGACCCCCGCTGCGATCGTGGCGCTGAGGTGACCCCCCCAGCTCAGGCAGGCGATGGGGGGTTATCACACACACACACACCCCCCCCCGATGCTCCCTCTCGGCACCCCAGCAATGCTCTGCCGTGGTGGCCGCCGCACTGATCCCGGCAGGAGCTGCCCAGTCCTCCGGGACTACCAGAAAATTGCCCCGTCTGCAGAATTTCTCGGGCCCAAAATCCAACGCGCCTCTTGTCGTGCTCTGATGAATCGAGCCTTAAATTACTGGTCGTTAAATCTCCTGCACGCCAGCGTATCACCCTGCTCCCGCTCCCTCCTCTGAGAGCATCCAAACCCCGCCAGGCCCAACCGGCAGCGCTGGTCCCAGGGCGCGTTACGGCACGCTGCCGCCGCAAACCCGCCAAGCTGCAAAAAAAAAAAAACCAACACACACACCCATCTGCAGCACCGGAGCCAAAAATATCCGCAGCAATAAGAATAATTAACGGGAGCCCCACATCGGGTTGTGTGCCGAGCGGCTGGGAGCCCACGCCGCCGTAACAGCCGCTGTAACGGCTGCCTGCCGCGGCGGGCATGGCCCTGGGACGGCTGCCCGGTGTCACTGGGGCAAGGGGACCCCCGGGGGTGCCACCGCGGACCCCCGTGCAACGGCAAGGGGCTGGGTGCCCCGCTCGCAGCGCTGGCGGGAGCCTCCGCCGACCTCCCACAGTGTCCCACCGCATCCCACCGCCCCCGCCAGCCACAGCCGCCGGAACGGGCGCGGGGAGCATCCCCCTCCCGGTCCCACCGCCACGGGGGGTTTCTCTGCGGCTGCTGTGACATTTGCTTTTTCCTGAAAGTGCATATCCTTATTTAGTAAATATTTGCCTTTTCCCAAGCACGGCGGCTAATTACCGAGCTGTTCTTGCCAAAACCTGCCGCTGCCGTGTACAGGCGGGCAAAGAAAAGGCCCCGGCACCGGGGCACCGTCCCCCCACGCCGGCCAAGCACCTCGTCCCTGCGCCCACCCCGGCCGGGGGAGCGGGGGGCCGGCAGGGACCCCTGGCCGCAGCAGTGCCAGGGATGCGCCGTGGGGTGCCCCATCCGGCTCGCGGGGTGCTGGCAGAGCCACCGGCACCTGCTGGTATGTGCCGGTGTAGAGGCCGGTCCCCGCCGGGGAGGTTGCCATAGAAATTATCCCTTAACAAGCCCATAGGTTTTAATCACGGGATGCTGCAGCTGCCGCGCAGCCCCGCTCCCCTCCGGGATGTTTTCCTCATTAAACCCACCGGGATGAGGAACCGGCCGTGGGGCGGCCGTGGGGCGGTTTGCAGGGGGTGCCTGGGCACCGGCGCAGTTCGGCATGGGGCACCGCCAGCCCGCCCCAGCCCTGCCTGCCACTGCCTGCACCGGGGGCCGGCGTGCCCTTGCCGGCCGGGCTGGCTGTCGGCAGCGAGCGGCAAAGCATCTCTGGCAGCTGAAATCTCCCGGTCCCCCCCAAGAAAAAGCACGGTGGGTGGGCGGCAGGCGGATGGCGTGTGTGCGAGGGGGGGCCCGTGCCTGGCATCGCCGCCGGAGCCGCCAATGAAAGGCTTTTATATTCCTGTCGCTCCGGTTTTCGCATGGCTCTGCGAAGCCGGTGACGAAGGCGCTCGCACGGGGCTGCCTGCAAATACCCTCCCGCCCTCGTCCGTGCGGCTGGACGTCCGTCTGTCCCTCTCCCGGCAGTGCTGCTTTCCCCCCGTGCTGCTCCGTCCCTGCAGCCCTGGCCCCCTGCTCCCAGCCCCCTGCCTGCAGCCCCGGCCCCCTGCCTGCACCGCCAGCCCCCCTGCCCGCAGATACGGTGGGAGATTCAGGCAGGAAAGTTTCCGAGCCCTGGGAGCGGGGACCGGCCAGCTCCGGTGCTGTGGCACTTCCAGCAGTGCCCCGGCCTCCCCCGAGCACGCTGCAGCCCCCCGATCGCACTGCAACCCCTTGATAACGCTGCAGCCCCGATTGCATTGCAACCCCTCACGCTGATCAGATCGCAACCCCTCTGCTCACGCTGCAGCCCCCGCTCACGCTGCAGCCCCTTACGCTGCTCACACTGCAACCCTCCGTCGCATCACGCTGCAGCCCCTTGCACTGATCACACTGCAACACCCCGATCACTCTGCAGCCCCTGATCACGCCTGCAGCCCCTTACGCTGCTCACACTGCAACACCTCCATCGCATCACACCACAGCCCCTTGCACTGATGACACCACAGCCCCGTCACACCGCAGCCCCCCATCACACCGCAGCCCCCCGTCACACCGCAGCCCCCCATCACACCGCAGCCCCGTCACACCGCAGCCCCCCATCACACCGCAGCCCCCCATCACACAGTAGCCCCCCATCACACCGCAGCCCCGTCACACCGCAGCCCCCATCACACCGCAGCCCCCCGTCACACCACAGCCCCCCATGATGCCGCAGCCCCCATCACACCGCAGCCCCCCATCACACCGCAGCCCCGTCACACCGCAGCCCCCCATCACACCGCAGCCCCGTCACACCGCAGCCCCCCATCACACCGCAGCCCCGTCACACCGCAGCCCCTTGCTCCGATGGCACCGCAGCCCTGACCCCACCCACGCCGTCCCCGCAGGGCTGGTGTGTGCCCTGGCCGCCTGCAGCCCCTCCGTGCCCACCGCAGAGCCCCCCCGCACCCCCCGCGCTCCCCTCCAGCCCTGTTTTATAGCAGCGGGAAGATGATTTATTCGGGTGCTCTAATTTAAGGCTAAAATTAAAGCTAGGAGCTCTAAATAAAATCAACATGTCACTTCAACCCCATCCCCTCCTGCCTTGCCGATGAATTAAAGGTTTGAATGGGACGTTTGCCCGGCCAGGCCCCGGCAGAGGCTGGCGTGGGGAGGAGGAGTGCGGAGGTGCCGGCGGGGAGGAAGGCCCCCCAGCAAAGCCGGGGCTGGGTGGGGGAGCTCAGCCCGATATGAGGAAGAAGGGAGCGGTGTTTGCATTAGCAGATCAGCCGGAGTGATAAAAGCCGGTAATAAAGAGAAAACCAGACATATGTTTTGATAGAAACCTTCCCCGATTTCACCAAAAAAAAGTGAAAAAGCCTAAAAAAAAAAAAACCCCACCCCTAAAATCCCAACGTTAAGCTCCCGACGTGATAACCGCGACAGCTCTGCGGCGGCTGGGCACCGCGCGAGGGCTTGGTCCCAGCACGGGAGCCGGTGAAACTGGGTGCCGGGAGGTCTCCTCCTCTTGGCATCCCCGGGCTGGGCGATGGGGTCCCCGGGGGGGACCCCTATTCCATCCCAGATGCCGGGGGCAGCCCACGGTCGCGGGGACGGCACAAGGGTGGCCCGGGGCCTGCCAGCGGGCACCGTCACCCCAGCACTACCACAAGGGCCGGGACGGGGGTGGCACCTCGGGGACCACGCTGCCCTCGGGGGTCCCAATGTCCCCACCACCAAGCACCCAGGCACCCTGTGTCCCTGCCACCGGCACCCAGGGGTCCCCATGTCCCCGCACAGCCGGGGGTCCTGGTGTCCCCGCACGCTTGGGGGTCCCTGTATCCCCACACAGCCGGGGGTCTCGGTGTCCCCGCCGCGGTGCCGGGGATGGCCTCCATCCCCATTCCTCTGCCCGACCATCTTGGAGCGCGGGCAGCCGGGACCCGCTGCCGGGTGATTCATTCCCGGCTTTATCCTCCCTCTCGTCTGCGCCCGCTCCCTCCTTTAATGGAGAATTAAGATTTTCCAGCCGGGGAACCCATGAATCAGAGGGGTAACAGCCCCGGCCCCCCCCCAAAGCAGCCCCTGGGGAGGATGGAGGGGGGGCCGTCCCGTGCGCCCCGGCCGAGGGGTCCCACGCTGGGGGATGCGCCGGCATCTTTAACCGGGTGCCCGCCGCGGCAGTGCCCGAAAGCCGGTGATGCCGGGGGTCCCGGCGCGCACAGGCTTGGGTGCCCAGCGGGATGCTCAAGCTGGGGGGCACAAAGCCGACGATGCCCACCCCACCCCCCCCCCCCCCCAGCACGTTTTGCCCCCCAATTCAGGGCAGCCCCCCCACGCGTCACTCCCCGCCTCCTCCCTCCATTTTCCTCCCCGGCTCCCCCTCCGTGATTTTTTGGAGGCTTTTTACTGCTGGGAAGACAAAAAAGCAGCAACAGAAACCCTTTCAGGCCGCCGGCTGCCGGGGGGGGGGGGGGGGGGGGCGGGGGGACACGGCAGCAGCCCCCCGCAACCCGCCGGCTTAACCCCTCAGGGACACGGCATTACAAATTTTGAACAATATTTATTAAAATACAAAAATACACTTGTTTTTTTTTTTTGTTTGTTTGTTCGTTTCTCAGAGTACAGTCAGATCGTTCTGGCGTTTATATAGAGAGATATAGATATAGATATAACTTCTGCGTCTCCTTCCCGCCTTTATCCCCCCCCCGCACCCCCCCCCCCCCCCCCCCAGTTTTAGTTCAGATTTGACACCCTCCGGTAATTTTTTTAAAGCTAAAATAAGAAATTAAAGTAGTTCCAGTGCCCGAGCGGCCAGGGACACCCCCTCGCTGCCCAACCCTGCCCGTGCCCCCCCTCCCGACCCCCCCCAGCCCCTCGGGACCCCCACGAGGCACTTGCCATCCCTGCCGGGACCCCCCCGGCAGCCACCTCGGATGCTGGTGGCCCCCCCCCCCCTCCCCGGCCCCCTCCCATCGCCGGGCCGAGCCCCCCGAGCCCTTAATTTCTCCCGGCCCCCCCATTCCATGAGCAGTCCTCGGGGTGGGCTTGGGGGGGGGGGGGGGTCCCCATCCTCGTCCCCACCCGGGGAAGGGGGGGGGGGGGAGTACCCACCCCCCAAAAAAAGGACTAAAAATCGCAGCGTGTTGCTGAAGGTGGTCTACAATCATACGTCAGGTCTCCCGGCAGGGCCCCCCCCAGCCCCCCAGGAGCCTTAGCCCTGTGCCGGCAGCGCACGCCGGTGCCGGTGCCCGGTGCCGGTGCGGCGGCGCACGCCGGGGCCTGCAGGACGTGGTGCAGTGGGAAAGGGGGCGCGGAGCAGAGCGGAGCGGGGGTCACCCGCTCCTCGCCCCCCGCCGCCGGCCCCCCCCCCCCCACGCACGCCCAGCACCCACCCGCCTGGGGTTTGGTTTTTTTTCCCCCTTTTCTTGGGTTTCTGTTAATTTTTTGCTTTAATACATTGCAGACGTCTGTCCCCGGCCCACAGGCTGCACCCACACACCCCCCCCACCCTCCCACCCCCCCAAAAAAAAACCCCCAAAAATTAACTTCTTTATTGCATTTGGAAGATTTTGGCACAGCACGGCGGCTCGAACCGCCGTCCCGCTCCCTGCTCCGGTTTGAAGCCGCCGCAGCCGGTGAAGGCGGCACGCGGCCAGGGCAGCGCCGTGGGACGGGGGTCCGGCCGCATCCTGCCCCCCCCCCCCCCCATCCCACCCAACCCCACCCCACCAGGCTCCTCTCTGCGCTCCCCGCTACAGCGTCTTCCCCGCGCCGCCCTGCACCGCGCTGCACCGCGCTGCACCGCGCTGCACCGCGCTGCACCGCGCACGGGGGCCCTGCCGCCGCCGCCGCTGCTGCCGCTGCTCCGGTTTCTGCAAATTTGAATATTTTTTCTCTCCCTCTTTTTAAATAGAACTTTGCGAGTTAGAAAATAGTTTCTTTGTGGTGGTTGGTTTGTTTGTTTTTTTTAAATTTTAATATAATCTGCTTCTCTTATCAGCCCATAGATTTAATATATAAGCATGTACAAGAAAAAAAGGTCTCTCCCCGCTCTGTACAAAAGTTGCTGTCTATTTTTTTTTTTCCTTTTTTTGTTGGTTTTTTTGTTCTGTCTTTGTGCATTCTATTGCATTTGTAATTTCGGGGGGGGGGGGGGGGAAGGAAAAAAAGCCCCAAAAAAAAAGTCATATCTGGGTTTCCTGTACTTTCTCCTTGGTGTGGGTCTGAATTATATAGGGTTCAGAGAGGGTGGTCCCGGGGGGGTGCAGAGAGTTCCCCAAGCTGTTCTCTGTCCAGTGGGCCCCGTGTGCCGGTTTGTAGGTGTTGTAGTTAATGTGGTCATGAATGGCGGGCAGCACGACTGCCCCCTCACCTGATACGCCAGCGGGAGCCGCCGCGGTCGTCGCCGCCGTCGCCGCCGGCGAGATGTCCTCGTCCACCTGGATGATCTCGACCGTCCGGGCGGCCGTCACGGTGCTGCGTTGCTGGTGTCGCTTGCGGAGTTTGTAGAAGACGATGAGCATGGCCGCGGCCAGGAGCGTCACCGCCACGAAGCAACCGATGATGATCTTGGTGGTCTTCATCACCTCGTCCAAGCTGGTCTGCTTCTTGTCGCGGAGTCGGCGGTGGGTACCGCCACCTGCTTGGGCGTCCGCGTGGTCTGGACCAGGACGGTGGTGGTGGTGGTGTACGCCGGCTGGTAGCCCGTCGACGTGGTGGGCACGGGCTTGGTGAACTTGGGGGAGATGTCCTCCGGGGAGATCTCGGTGGTCTCCACCGTGACGGTGGTGAAGAAGCTGTAGTTGGAGGTGTTGAGCTCGGCCGTGCTCACGTTGAGGTAGGCCGAGGCGTTGGAGTTCCCGCCACGTTGGTCACCATGCAGGTGTAAACCCCGGTGTCCGTCAACAAGACGTGGGAGAAAGTTCAGGGTGCCATCGTTGAGGACGGAGATGCGCGGGTGGCTGGACGCGTGGCTCAGGACCGTCCCGTTAGGCAGCAACCACCTAACGGAGGACAGGGAAGGAGTTCGACACTTGAGCTCGGCCACCCGCCCCTCGAGATGTTGAGGTCCATGGGGGCGTCCATGATGAAGGGCGCCGAGCACTGGAAGGAGGTCTGGTCCACCTCCACCAGGAACCTGCCCGCATGTGCAGGGGGGCATGGCAGCGCCCGCAGCAGGTGGAGTTGGTGGGGATGTACTCCCTCAACCACCACGACAGCCAGAGGATGTCGCAGTCGCAATCCCAGGGGTTGTGGTGCAGGTGGAGCTCCACCAGGTACCGCAGCGGGGCGAAGAGGTCGTGGGGCAGGGAGGAGAGGTTGTTGTGGGCCAGGTTGAGCTCCACCAGCGCCGTCAGGTCGTCGAGGCGTTCCGCTCGATCAGGTTGATCTGCGAGTTCATTAATCCAGAGCTTTTTGAGGGACTTGAGCCCGTGGAAGGAGCCCGGTTTGATCTCGGGGAAGTTATTGCCCGACATCTCCAGCTCCTCCCAGTCCCACCAAGGGCGTCAGGTTGGGCATGTCCTTAATGTTGCACATCCCCAGGTTCAGGTACTTGAGGTTGTACAACCCCTCGAAAGCCCCCTCGGAGATGTACTCCAGCTTCTTCAATGAGGGAGGGCACCCGGTTGAAGGCGTACGAGGGGATGCTCTCGATGGGGTTGTTCCTCAACCACAGCTCCCGCAGCTTGGAGAGGTACTCGAAGGCCCCCGCTGGGGATGACGGTCAACCAGTTGTCAAAGAGCTCCAGGGTGTTGAGGCTGGCCAGCCCGTTGAAAGCCCCCACCTCGATCTGCCGGATGGCGTTCCTGCCCAACTGCAGGACCTCCAGGTGATGCAGGTGGCGGAAAGTGTCCGCCTGGATCATCTGGATGTTGTTCTCCATGAGGTTGAGATACCGGGTGTTGGAGGGGATCCCGGGGGGGACCTCGGCGAGGCCGCGACGGGTGCAGACCACCTTGCTGAACTGGTTACTGCAGGAGCAGACGGAGGGGCAGCTCTGGGGTCCGGGGGAGGCGGCGGCAACGTATAGGATCCACGCGTGTACCGTCAGGTAGGAGACCAGGGCAGCTCTCCAGGCGCGGCGGCGGCGGTGGTGGTGCACAGTTACCTGCCACAAGAGCTTCATGATGTGGCACGTTCATCATTCACCATCGTCTGGGGATGTCGGCGTGAAAAGGGAGAACTGGCTCAGGGCCCCCCCCCTCTCCCGGCTCCGACAAGCTGGGCCCGGCTGGCCGGAGGGGGGGGGGGGGGGGCGCCGCGGAAGGGGAAGGGGGGGGTTTTAAGGAAAAATGAAAATTTAGCCAAAAAAAAGCGACAATAGGTGCCGGGGGGGAGGAAAGAGGCGCCCTCCCTCCCGGCCGAGCCCCGCTCTCCAGCCGTACCTACCTGGGGAAGGGGCGGGGGGGCCGCTCCGGGGGTGCTCGGCGCCGAGCGGCGGGGGGGGGGGGGGGGGGGGGGGGAGCGGGGCCGGGGCGAGGGGGGGGGGGGGGGGGCCGGCTCCGGAGAAAAAAAAAAAAAAAAAAAAGACAAAATGGCTCCTGGAGGCTGCGGTGCGGGGGGGGGGGGGGGGGGGCGGCCCGGCTACGCGGGGGCCCGGCAGCCCCCCGCCGCGGCGAGCCCCGCCGCCGTCGCTGCCCGCGCCTCGCACCTCCGTCCGTGGGGCCGCCCCGGCCGGCCCGGCCGGCCCGGCATGGCGGCCCCCGCCCGCGGGGAACCGGCGGCGGGGGGAAAAATGGAATTAAAAAAAAAACGGGGGGGGGGGGGGGGGGGAATGGGGGGAAAAAAATGGGAAAAAAAAATCGGGGAAAAAATTGAAGAATTAAAAAAAAAAATTTAAAAAAAGGTAACGAAAATAAAATTAAAAAATAAAAAATAAAGTAAAAAATTAAAAATTATATAAAAATAAATAAATAAATAGCTAAAAGCCCCAGAGGAGAGGGAAAAAACCAGTCAGAGGAGGGGAAGGGCCAAAGCGGGGGGGGCCGTCGGCGGGGGGGAGCCCCGGCGCGGCGGGCGGCGGGTCCGCTCGGGGGTCCCGTCCGCCCTCCCGCCTCTCCGTCCCGCGTCCCCGCCTGGGCCGGGCGTCGCCTTCAGCGGCTCGGCCGCCCGCGCAGCGCGGCGATGGCGGCGGCGGCGGCGGCGGCGGCGGCGGCGGCCCCGGGGCCGGCGGGCATCCTCCGGTCCTAGCGGGCGTGCGGGCCCCGCGGAGCCCCGGCGCGGCGGCGGGCGGTGCGGGCGGTGCGGGCGGCAGCCGCGCAGGCGGCTCTCTCATCCTTTTGTCCTTCAGTGGGAGCGCGGATGGATTGCTGACGCATCGCGTTGGGAGCCCGGCGGCGGCGGCGGCGGCGGCGGCGGCGGCGGCGGGGATGCTGAGCACCGCCGGCCTCGCCGGCGCTCTGACGCCCCCCCCCGACGACCCCCCCCACCCCCTCCCACCCACCCACCCACCCTCTAAACCCTCCCCTTCCCCGACGCCCACCACGCTCCGGAGGGGACCCGCCGGACCCCCCCCCCCCCCCCCCCCGCCCCGGTTCTCCGGTGCGGCGGTCGGGAGCTATTTTCGGGTTCGCTGCTCTGGGAGGAAGGTGCGGGATGGGCTTCCTCCTCCCTCTTCCTCCTCCCTCCTCCTCCTCCTCCTCCCTGCCCGCAGCCCCGCTCCAGGGGACCGTGCTGGGGATATGGGGGGGGGGGTGGTGTTTCTCAGCGAAGCCCCCCCCTGCCGAGGCCAGGCAGCGCCGCGGGGTGAGGACAGAAAGACGGACGGATGGACGGAGGCGTCGCGGTGCTAACGGAGCAGCTCGGCAGCTTTAAGGTGATGGGGGGGGACTCGGCTCCATCCGTGGCTGGCGGCCCCCACCCCACCCACACCCCCCCACGCAGCGCAGGATCTGGTGCCCAACCGAGCAGGGGTCCGTGGACGCCCCCCCCCGGGCTCAGGGCTGAGACCTGCCACAAGCTGGGACACTGATGGAGAGGACGAGCCCGGCTCTGCAGCGGTGGGGGGGGGGGGGACGGGTCCGGCTCCGCCGTGGGCTGGGGCGTGAGCGCGGTGCCAGGGTGATGGGCACGTGGGTGCCGCCTGCTTTTTGGGGTACGGGCTGGGGGGTGTGCCTGGGTGTCCTGCCTCCGCCGCCACCGGCAGCTGCGGGGTGGCCCAGTGCGGGTGGATAATTAGTGCCGGCCAGATAATGAACCCCTGGGATTGCAGGGGGCAAACGCCAGCTCCCCTGGGGTCCCATGGGTGCCAGCACCGGGGCGGCCCCTGCCACGATGCTGTGAGGTGAGTGGCACCCACCCCGGTGTGCATCATCGCTGGGATGCGGGCGGGGGGACATGGAACAGGACCTGCGGGAGCTGCCGGGGGGCTGTGCCCCCCACCGCGGAGCCTGGGCCCCCACCCCACCACCACCACCACCCCCCCCCCGCGCTATTTTACACCCCTGTTTGAGCTGCTGGCGGCCAAGGGTTTCGCTGGCAGCGCCGAGGCGTCCCGAGCGGCGGCGGGGCCCCGGGTGGCAGCTCCGGAGGAGCCTCGGACGAGTTTTAATTAATAAAAGAGAACGAGAACGAGAGCGGGGGGCCGGGGAGGCTCCCCCGGTGCGGCGCCCAGCTCAGCTGTCCCCCACGGGCTGCTGCACCGAGCAGGATGAATCCCTGCGGGATGCGGGGACCGTCGGGCCACCGGCAGCGCCGGGGGGGGGGGCTCCTGTTCTGCCTGGGATGGGGGTCCCCAGGATCCTGGGTGGGGGCTGCCCCGGCCCCCCAGGCTGGCAGCGAGGAGGTGCCGGGGGTGGGCATGCTGCAGGGGGGTGCAGGGTGAGGCGATGGGGGGAAACCTGGGAGCTTGTTTCCCTGGGGGGGGGTTAAAACCCTGCCGGGTGGGTGTCTCTGGGGACTCCGTGCAGGATTTCGGTGTCTGTGGGGCCCCCACCCCCGTGTTAGGATGGAGTGGGGTGGGACAGGGGCGTCACGGGACAGGGACGTGCCAACAGCACCCGCCGTGCAAGGGAGCGGGGCTGGGACCCCCCGGGGAGTGGGGCCGTGCACCCAAACCGGGGGCTGCGTGGGGCGAGGACGGGGAGCGGGGCCGGCACAGCCTGGCAGGGACCTTGTCCTGCCCCGGCACCCTCTTCGGGGACAAGGAGTCGGGGAAGCAGCTCCGGTGGGAAGCTCGGCTTTGCGATGAGGCGCAGGGATTTGGGTCCCCGCACAGCCCCCTAATCGGCCCACCAGCCCCCCCCCCCCCCCCCCAGACCCCCTGCTCCCCCGGTGCGCAGGGCTGTGCCCACCGGCGGCACCTGAAGCCGTCACCCAAGGGCCAGTGGGTGCCCGCAGCTGGCTGGGCACCTCTGTGGGGCTGGCGGGTGCTCAGGGGTGGCCCCTTGGGGACACCCTGCACGACAGCACCCCGTGGCACCCCAGGACGCTCTCCTGTCCTTGCTCCCTGCAGGGTGCCAGGCCCCAGCTGCCGTCACCGTCCCCATGTCGGTGGCACATCCCCAGGGGGCCACTCTGCAGCCCCCTCCAGTGCCCCCCACTGCCACGCGTGGCAGCGATGTCCCCCGGGTGCTGCAGGACCTGATGGCCTCGTCTACCCCACGGGTGGGTCCCACACGTCCCCCGTGCCCCGCGGCAGAGAGCGGCTGTTGTGACCTGTCCCTGCCGAAGGAAAGATCTTACCGCGAGTCCATTAATGTCCTGCTCGTCCCCTCGCCGGTGACCCTGCTGCAGGGGGGTGGCACAGGGGACAGGGACACCTTTGCCACCGGAGCATCACCCCGCCGTGTTGTGGGGGTCCCGCCACGCGTCCATGGGGTGCTGCTCCCTGGGGACCAGCCCGGCCGGAGGCAGCACGAGCATCCCTGGGGTGAGCGGGCGACCCGGGGCCTCATCCTGCCCCGTGGCATGCCAGCAGCACCGGGCTGTGCCGCGCACGTGCCGTGGCAGGCGCCGTGCCGGCAGCTGGTGTGGTGGAAGGGAAGAGGGACGCTGCGAGGCTTTTTTAAGCAACGGGGAAAAGTTAGGACAGGATTGATGAGCTTTGGGATGGGAAAACAGCTCCGTGTCCGGCAGCGCCAGCAGAGCCAAACACAATTAACCACGCGGAAGGCTACGGCGGGGTAATTAAATGATCGCAACTTGGCACCTGTAAAGCAGCGCAACGGCCCATCCGTCTCCCTCTCGGCCCAAACCTCGCTTCTCCCTCCGTCCCCAGCGGGGAGCGGCGCGGCCAGTGCCTCTGCCACGCACCCGGCGCCGGTGTGTGCCGTCCCCGTGGCCGCACCGGCCACAAGCCAAACGCCGTCCTGGGCTGCAGCTCCGGCGACTGGAAGGGACTGCGGGAAGACGACGACCCTCTGCCCGTCCCCGGCAGCGCCGCGGTGCCGAGCCGCACGCCCACCGCCGCTCACCAGCTGGCCGCCGGCCCCGCTGCAGCTCCGGGCGTGCGGCTGCCAGCCAGGCAGATGCAATTAGCAACCAGCCCCTGACGAGGGATTGATGGCGGAGGGATGTGGCCGGCGAAGTGCCGGTGCTCCAGCTGATGGAGCGGAGGTCGGTGCAGCGCCGGGAGGCCTCGCGGCGCCGCGGTACTGGGGGTCAGTGCTCGCCGGAGCGGGCTGCAGGGCAGGCGGGAGGGAGCACCCCCTGCTCCCGGCAGGGCTGGGGCGGTGGTGCGGGCAGGAGGGCAAGCAGCCCCTGCTGCTTGGCCAGGCCGGCACGTGCGGGCAGCGGGGCACAGCTCCCCCGCGTCCTGGCAGGAGATGCTCCGCGTGCGGGGCACGCGGTCGCTTGTGCTTTGCTCGAGCGTGTGCGTTCGCGCACACGTGTTCAGCCTGTGTGTGGGAGCTGGGGCACGCGCTGCACGCACCCGTGGGTGCTCCGGCTCTTCCAGCACCTGGTGCACCGTGGGCGGCTGCGCTTAAGGCCATGCTGGCCTGGCGCAGGGGAGGTTTGGGAAGGGGCTGCTGGAGGCGGGGGGGAGGGGGAGGTTGGCCGGGGCCGAGGTGTGCGGTGCCGCACTGGCTGCGCCGCGTCCCGCTGCCGTTCGGTCCGGCTGCCGCTAGATGGAAACGCAGCTTCGTGCCAGAGGCCGCGACAGAGCCTTGCTCCAGGTGTTACGAACCGGGCGCTACGGCCCCAGGCACGCCGTAGCCTGGGGTCACGGCACTTACCCTGCCCGGGCTGGGATGCTCTGCCCCGGGGTGGGGATGCCTTGCCCGGGGTGGGACCCATCACCCGCCCATGGCACCAGGCAAACAAATTTCTGGGCTGCTGGAAACAGCCCTGCTGGCCCGGGAGCCCAGGCGGGACCCGCCGCGGTCGGGGGGTCGGGCACAGCCCCTCGGGCACAGCGCGGCACACCCGGAGGGGTCCGGCCCTCCCAGAGGGAGGATGCTCCAGGGGCTCCGGGCTCCCTCCTCCTGCTTGTTGGCAGCAGCACGCAGGCGGGCAGTGGAGGCGATCAGCATGCCGGGCACGTGTGGGGAGCCTTGGCTCGCTGCCGCCCCACGGATGCTCTCAAAGGGGCTTTATGTGCGCAGAAGCTCCGTGGCTTGGCCGGTGCCCGGCCCCCCCACCCCGTGGCTGGTATCTCCCAGGGGGCGACCCTTTTGGGGGTGCTCCTCGTGCCGGGGCTCAGCTCTTTGCAGCGGGGTGGGCCTGGAGTGGGAGGCAGGCAGACCCCCACCCCGGGCAGGGTTCGGACGCTGCCCTGGGGCGCTGGGCACAGCTGGTCCCATGGGCTCCATCTGCAACATCTCCTGCCCGCACGGCGTCTCCTGCCCGGCGTCTCCTGCCTGCCCACCCCCAAAGCGCCGGGGGGCTGCAAGCCCCCGGCTTGGGGACCGGACAGAGCTCCGGGGCACCAAGCTTGTCCCCAGCAGGGGTGACACACATGTCCCCAGCGGTTCCCAGCTTTGCCGGCTGCTGGCGCCTGGGTTTGGCGTCGGGAGGGTGAGATCGCTGCCCCAGGGACCGTAATGGGGGGCTCGGCAGTGTCCATGCCCCCCCTCCCCATGCAGCACCCTGTTACCCGCACACCCTGCGCCGTGTGAGACACCAGCTGATGCCACACGCTCTGCAAGGGGCGTTATTTTGCAAATCCACTTGTTTGGGGGCTTTTAACTCCCATTACAGGATTAACAGAGGTTACCAGCCCTGGCAGAGCTGCTGAGGCGGTAACAGGTGCTGCTGGAAAAGGGGAGCTGGTGGGTTTGTCACAGGGTGGTGGGGACGCCTGCCATGCCGCCGCGGTGGTCTGGAGCCAGCCCCGGCTCAGCCCCTCCGGAGCCGCCGGGAAGGGAGATGTGGGGGTCTCTGGGGATCGTCACCCGTCCCCAGTTCAGAGCAGGGCAGTCTGCAGAGCTCCTGGGCATTGTCACTGAATTTGGGGACAGACACTGTCCCAGGTAATGAGGAGGCAGGGGAGGGACCCCGGAGGTTGTGGTGGCTGTGGCAGCACGCTGTGGGGTGATGCACACGGGGGTGTGCAGGGTGCTTGGGGTACAGGGTGGGGGGGGGGTGTGCAAGGTGCATGGGGGTGCCCGGGGTGCACAGGGGATGCTCCCTGCCTGCGGAGCATTGCAATAAATCTCCGCGCAGCTGGGATGGAGCAGAGGTGCTCTTCCCCTGCTCCCATCTGGCACCCCGGCTGGGTGGGTGCAGCGTGCGGCCGGCAGCACCCCCGGCAGCACCCCCAGCTGCTGACGGGAGGGACGGAGGGTTTCCATGCTGTGCCTGGCTGCTCCCGCCCGGAGCAGCAGAGCCGAGGGCCAGGCGGTGGAAATAATCCCCCGGCCTCAGAGGTCCCGGTGAAATGTCTCCGGGGCGCGCGTCACCCCGGGGCTGCCAGCGGCCTGGCAGGGCGGCGGGACTGCGAGTGTGCAAGGCGGCAGCGCTGCCTGCAGCCCTGCCTGCGCTGCCAGGCAGGCAGCTCTGCGCCAGGGCAGGGCTGCAGCCTGCCGGCGGCGGCCAGCTTGCACGCTCCAGTTTGTTCTCGCTGGTTTGCACCCCCCGCAACTTGCTGTCACTGGTTTGCACGCTCCAGTTTGCTCTCAGTGGCTTGCACACTCCGCTTTGCTCTCTCTGCTTTGCACACTCCGCTTTGCACGGTCCAGTTTGCTCTCTCTGCTTTGCACACTCTGCTTTGCACACTCCACTTTGCTCTCTCTGCTTTGCACACTCCGCTTTGCACACTCCACTTTGCTCTCTCTGCTTTGCACACTCCACTTTGCACGCTCCGCTTTGCTCTCTCTGGTTTGCACACTCCGCTTTGCTCCCACTGGTTTGCACACTCCGCTTTGCACACTCCGCTTTGCTGTCAGGTTTGCTCTCTGGTTTGCACACTCCGGTTTGCTCTGGCTGCCGCGTGAGCGCCGGGCCCTTCCCTTGGCAGGCAGACGCCACAGGACGGGGGCGCGGGCAGAGCCGGGGCACAGGCAGAGCTGCCTCCCCGCCGGGCTGGCGGGTGCTCCAGCAGAGCCGGGCTGGGGGCGCGGGGCTCCTGGCACCCACCCTGGGGATGCTCCTGCCCCGCAGCCGGGCGCTGGTCCTGTGCAGGGAGCGTCAGGGCCGGCCACATTTGCCAGCCATGGATGCAGCAGGCAGGAGCTGCCTGCACAAGCAACGCGGGGGCAGGAGGTGCAGCCCCACTGCGTCCCTCGGAGCTGGGCTCGCCGCCTCCTGCCCCGGCAGCCCCGTTTCAGTCCCCGGCCTGGCCCTGCACGGCTCCGGGCTCTGCCTGTGCTCCCAGCTGCTCCCAGGTGCAGGCAGGGAGCTCAAGACCCAGAGGATGGTGTGCTCCTGCCCTCATCCCTTGCACCACCCTGCCCTTGTCCCTTGCTGGTTCCCTTCCCTGGGCATTGCTGGGAGCAGAGCTGGGTGCCCAGGGAGCAGAGCTGGGTGCCAGGGAGCAGAGCTGGGGGCTCATGGAGCAGAGCTGGGTGCCCAGGGTGCAGAGCTGGGTTCCAGGGAGTAGAGCTGGGTGCCAGGGGGCAGAGCTGGGTGCCATGGAGCAGAGCTGAGTGCCAGGGAGCAGAGCTGGGTTGCCCATGGAGCAGAGCTGGGTGCCATGGAGCAGAGCTGGGTGCCAGGGAGCAGAGCTGGGTTGCCCATGGAGCAGAGCTGGGTGCCCAGGGTGCAGAGCTGGGTGCCATGGAGCAGAGCTGGGGGCTCATGGAGCAGAGCTGGGTACCAGGGAGCAGAGCTGGGTGCCAGGGGGCAGAGCTGGGTGCCAGGGAGCAGAGCTGGGGGCTCATGGAGCAGAGCTGGGTGCCCAGGGAGCAGAGCTGAGTGCCAGGGAGCAGAGCTGGGGGCTCATGGAGCAGAGCTGGGTACCAGGGAGCAGAGCTGGGTGCCCAGGGGGCAGAGCTGGGTGCCAGGGAGCAGAGCTGGGGGCTCGTGGAGCAGAGCTGGGTACCAGGGAGCAGAGCTGGGTGCCCAGGGGGCAGAGCTGGGTGCCAGGGAGCAGAGCTGGGGGCTCGTGGAGCAGAGCTGGGTGCCAGGGAGCAGAGCTGGAGGCTCATGGAGCAGACCTGGGTGCCGTGGAGCAGAGCTGGGTGCCCGGGGTGCAGAGCTGGGTGCCAGGGAGGATAGCAGGGGGGACCCTGCCTGCCACACCCCGGGCTGGGGTGGCTTTTGGCCGGGCACATGCCTGGCACACGTCCACCCACCCGGTCAAACTCCGTCGTATCCAGACATTCATTTTATTGCTTGATGAAGCTTGGAGCAGCCGAGATGAAGCTGAGCATTTGGGGGCGAGGGCGGTGGCTGGGCGGGCAGGTGTGGGGTGGGGAAGGGTGCGTGGCCGGATCCTGCCCACTGCTGAGGGTGCAGAGGGCTGACATCCCTCCCCACCGGGCGCCCGCAGGTGGAGGTGGAGGTGGAGAGCATGGACAAGGCAGGGAACTTCATCGGCTGGCTGCACATCGAGGGCCTCAACCTGTCGGTGGCTCTGGTGGAGCACGCCCTCTCCAAGGTCCACTTCACCGCCGAGCGCAGCCCCTACTACAAGGCGCTGCTGGCTGCTGAGGAGGCCGCCAAGCAGAAGAAGGAGAAGGTGAGCGTGGGGCAGGACCGTCCTCGAGGGATGTCCCCACCCCGAGGGATGTCCTCACCCCGAGGGATGTCCCCATGCCAAGAGATGTCCTCCCACCCCGAGGGATGTCCCCACCCCGAGGGATGTCCTCACCCCAAGAGATGTCCCCACCCTGAGGGATGTCCTCACCCCGAGGGATGTCCCCATGCCAAGAGATGTCCCCCCACCCCGAGGGATGTCCTCACCCCGAGGGATGTCCCCATGCCAAGAGATGTCCCCCCACCCCGAGGGATGTCCCCATGCCAAGAGATGTCCTCACCCTGAGGGATGTCCTCACCCCGAGGGATGTCCCCATGCCAAGAGATGTCCCCCCACCCCGAGGGATGTCCTCACCCCGAGGGATGTCCCCATGCCAAGAGATGTCCCCCCACCCCGAGGGATGTCCCCACCCCGAGGGATGTCCCCATGCCAAGAGATGTCCTCACCCTGAGGGATGTCCTCACCCCGAGGGATGTCCCCATGCCAAGAGATGTCCTCACCCCGAGGGATGTCCCCATGCCAAGAGATGTCCCCCCACCCCGAGGGATGTCCTCACCCCCGAGGGATGTCCCCACCCCAAGGCGCGTGGGATCCAGGGTGCCGGGGACCACGGATGCTCTGGCTGCTGAGTACCGGCACAGCCGTCATCCCCACTCCGGTCCTGGCCGCTTGCCGGTGGCATCAAGCATGGCCACGGGGTCCTCTGGCCAATGTGTCCCCACCTCGATCCCAGGTGTGGTCCCACTACGAGGAGACCCCGGTGGAGGAGGTGGTGCCGGTGCTGGAGGAGAAGGAGCGCACGGCCAACTACAAGCCCGTCTTCGTGACGGAGATCACGGACGATCTCCACTTCTACGTGCAGGACGTGGAGACGGGTAAGGGGACGTGGCTGGGGTCCCACCGCTCTCTTCTCCCCACCACCACCCCCCCCCCACAGCCCTTCAATGTCATTTGGCTGCTTTAAGGGACACGGATGGGGATGGGGGGGCTCATCCCTGGACCCCCGGCCTGGCACGGCACTGGCTCCGAATTCCCCCCCCCCACCTCCCAGCCGTGCCTGTGCCATCGCGGTACCTGCCTGGGTCCCCACCCGGAGGGCGTGCAGCTCCCCAGGGACACCCCCCCCCATCCCCGAGCACCGCGGTGCTGCGGCAGCGGGTGCCAGGTGAAGCCGTAACGCAGCAGCACCCATTGAATTATTAACGCCCCCTCTGCAATATTGATGGCACCGCAGCTCCGGCACCCCCAGCACCCACGGGTGTTCTGCCACCCGGAGGTGGGGGGCTTTATTTTGGCGGGATGAGGATGCTCGGTTTTGGTGGGCAGCCCCAAAAAAAATCCGCGTGTCCTGGGTTAAGTGAGAGCAGTCCCCGCCACGAGCCCCGGGGCGAGCGATGGGGGTGGCCGGAGGCGGGTGCTGGATCCGGCCCCTCCGCAGGCGCCCAGCTGGAGAAGCTGATGGAGAACATGCGCGCCGAGGTGGGCAGCCACCCGCCCGTGGAGGGCTCCTACGCCCCGCGCCGCGGAGACTTCTGCATCGCCAAGTTCGTCGACGGAGAATGGTGAGGTGGGGGTCCCGCTCCCCCCCCGACGTGGGGCCATGGGGCGGTGTTGCCTCACGCTGAGGTATGTTTTTGGGGTGACCGCCCCCCCATCTCGCCCTCCAGGTACCGGGCCCGGGTGGAGAAGGTGGAGTCGGCCGCCAAAGTCCATATCTTCTACATTGACTATGGCAATGTGAGTGCTCGCCATGCTGGGGGGGGGGGGCATGGGTGGGGGGCACCCTGGGGTGCCAACTGGAGCCCCCCAGCTCCAGCCGTGCTGGGGGGGTGGGGCTGGCTGTGTCCCCCAGCTGCCGAGCATCAGGCAGGGGCAGGATTGTGCCCCTGGGACCAGGGGTCTCAGGGTGCAGAGCCATCTGTCTGCCCATCCATCCATCCAGCCATCCGTCCATCTGTCCGTCCATCCATCCATCCATGGGTGCCGACATTTTCCTCCCTCCAGCTGGCACCAGAGAACCCATCGCGGGGTGCCCAGCGCCCTTGGGTGCCCTCCCAGCCCCAGTGCTCAGGAGCCCATCGCGGGGTGCCCAGCGCCCTTGGGTGCCCTCCCAACCCCGGTGCTCGGGAGCCCATCGTAGGGTGCCCAGCACCCTTGGGTGCCCTCCCAGCACCGGTGCTCGGGAGCCCATTGCGGGGTGCCCAGCGCCCTTGGGTGCCCTCCCAGCCCCGGTGCTCGGGAGCCCATCGCGGGGTGCGCAGCGCCCTTGGGTGCCCTCCCAGCCCCAGCACCCTCTCTGCCCTCGCAGAAGGAGACGCTGCCCGCCACGCGCCTGGCCACTCTGCCCCCCGCCTTCAGCGCCCGCGTCCTGCCGGCGCAAGCCACCGAGTACAAGTTCGCCTTCATCCAGGTGCCCCAGGACGTAAGTATTGGGGGGGTGGGGGGGGTGGAATCCGGGGAAGTGGGGTGGGCTCCGGGTGTCCCCGGTGGGACCGCGGTGCCCGATGCCGTGCGGTGTCGCAGGACGACGCGCGGGCGGACGCGGTGGACAGCGTGGTGCGGGACATCCAGAACACCCAGTGCCTGCTCAACGTGGAGCACCTGGGACCGGGTTGTCCCCACGTCACCCTCCAGTTCGCCGACTCCAAGAGCGACGTGGGGCTGGGGCTGGTCAAGGAGGGGCTGGTCATGGTGGAGGTGCGCAAGGAGAAGCAGTTCCAGAAAGTGGTAGGTGCTGCTGGGTGGGTGGAGGGGGGTGATGGGGTGGGGGGGGGGGTGTCCCTGCCCCGCGGGCAGCCGAGCGGTGATCGATCCCGGGCTCATCTGATGCCGCATCGATCCCGGCTCGGTGGCAGTGGTGGCTGCCCTGGGGGCTCAGGGAGGGGGGGGGTGTGACCCCAAGCGCTAGCCACCCCCACCCAGGTGCCTGCGTTCCCTCCTGGGGCCGTGCTGGGCGGGGGTCCCACCTCTCTGCCCTCGATGGGGACCCCCCCCCCCCCCGCCTCCCTAAGGTGCAGGTTGGGGTGCCAGGGAGGGACAGGGTGGGGTTCCCCCCACCCTCCGTGGCCAGGCAGACCCTGCTGGGGGGTCCCTGGGGGCGCACAGCCCCACGCAACCCCCCCCCCCCAAAACCCTCCCCGGGAGGGCAGGGGAGGGGGCGCAGGTTCACCCCAGGCCTCTGTCCCCGCAGATCACCGAATACCTGAACGCCCAGGAGACGGCCAAGAGCGCCCGGGTGAGTGCGGGGGGGCAGGGTGGGGGCGGGTGGGAGATGGGGTGGGAGGGCAGCAGCCCTCTTGTCTTGGGGGGGGGGGGGGGGGCAGTGCTGGATGTGGTACCCACCCCCCGTCTCCAAGGGAGATGCTGGATGCAGGTCCCCCATCTCCGGGGTGACACTGGATGCGGCCCCCCCCCCCCATCTCCGGGGTGACACTGGATGTGGCCCCCCCTATCTCTGGGGTGACGCTGGATGCGGCCCCCCCCCCCATCTCTGGGGTGACGCTGGATGCGGCCCCCCCCCCCCCATCTCTGGGGTGACACTGGATGCGGCCCCCCCCTCATCTCTGGGGTGACACTGGATGCAGCCCCCCCATCTCCGGGGTGATGCTGGATGTGGCCCCCCCCCCCATCTCCGGGGTGACACTGGATGCGGCCCCCCCCATCTCCAGGGTGATGCTGGATGCAGCCCCCCCCATCTCCGGGGTGACACTGGATGTGCCCCCCCCCCATCTCCGGGGTGACGCTGGATGCAGCCCCCCCATCTCCGGGGTGACGCTGGATGCGGCCCCCCCCCCCCCATCTCCGGGGTGATGCTGGATGCAGACCCCCATCTCCGGGGTGACGCTGGATGTGCCCCCCCCCCCCCCATCTCCGGGGTGACACTGGATGCAGCCCCCCCATCTCCGGGGTGACGCTGGATGTGGCCCCCCCCATCTCCGGGGTGACGCTGGATGTGCCCCCCCCCATCTCCGGGGTGACACTGGATGCGGCCCCCCCATCTCCGGGGTGACGCTGGATGTGGCCCCCCCCCCCCCCCCCCATCTCCGGGGTGATGCTGGATGTGGCCCCCCCATCTCCGGGGTGACACTGGATGTGCCCCCCCCCCATCTCCGGGGTGACGCTGGATGTGCCCCCCCCCCATCTCCGGGGTGACGCTGGATGCGGCCCCATCCCGTGCCCTCTCTTGCAGCTGAACCTCTGGCGCTACGGGGATTTCCGCGCGGACGACGCAGACGAGTTCGGCTACAGCCGCTAAGGGATGCTTCGGGGCCCGCGTCCCCACCGCCGCCACCACACTAACGTCCTCCCCCCTCCCCCCCCCCCGCCTTGTCCCGTCCCATCCCGTCCCGTCCCCCGGGGGCCGGGGCAGCCGAGGGGGGAGGGGGGGGGGGGGCTGCAGCTTCGTGCCCCGGGGATGCCGGGGTGGGGGGCGGCCCCGGCCCCCCGGCCCCCTGCCTTGGTCCGACTGACAGCTGAATTTGCCCCCCTCTGTCCTGCCCGCAGCCAGCGCCGCCCCCCCGGCCTGTATTTAAAGCTTCAGAGGCCCAATAAAAGTAGTCAAGCGTCGCGCCGTGGGCTCTCCTGCCGGGGGGTCCCCTCCATGCTGGTGTCACCCCTCCCACCCCCGGTTCACCTCATCCCCAAGGACCAAAACTGCACCCCAAGGCTGGGACCGCCTGGGAAGGGGGAGACGCTCCAGGCAGGGGCATCGGGGAGGGGGGCTGCAGCCCCGGGGCCCCGACCCCGTCCCAGGAGCGGGGAGGGCTCGTCCTGCCCCGGTGAGCCCTGAGCGCTGGTCAGGGGGTGGATGAGGTGGGGGGAGATGGGGGGGGCTGCCCCTAGGACAGCGGCAATGGTGCAGAGTCTGGTCCAAGCTCCTCCTGCAGCCCCAGGTCCCAAGCCGGGACCCCAACCCTGGACCTGTCAACCCCTGGGACCCAAACCTGGACCCCAATCCTGGGTTGTAATTGTGGACCTCCACCCTGGGTCCCAAACGTGGTCATTAACCCTGGACCCCAACCCCGAGCCCCAGCCGTGCACCCCAACCCCAGGTCACAAACCTGGAGCTCAACCCCAGGTCACAAACCTGGACCCCAACCCCAGGTCCCAAACCTGGACCTCAACCCTAGGTCCCAAATGTGGCCCCTGGCCCTGAACCTGAACCCCAAGTCCCGTGGACCTCAACCCCACCTCCCAATCCTGGACCCCGACCCTGAACCTCGACCCCGGGTGCCAATCCTGGCCCCCAGCTCTGACTTCAACCCTCACCCCAACCCTGACCACAGCCCCCCCCCAACCTGAGCCAGGCTGGGGGGGGGGGGGGGAGGACCGGCGGCAACACCCCCAGAAAAAGTCCCATGGGCTTCCCGCTGCTGCCTGCACCCCGGCACGTGGTGGGGTGCCCCTGGCTCCCACGGTGGGGGCTGTGCCCGTGCCCTCCCCACCGCAAGCCCACGGGCACCCCGAGCCCATAGCGATGCCGAGCTTGTCCCTGGTCCCCTCGCCACCATGTGTCCCTGGGGACACCGGTGAATGGCACTCATGGGCATCCGCATGGTGGGGCCGCTGTCCCCGGCGTCCCCGGCGCTGTCGATCGATGACCATGACTGGGGGGGGGGGGGGGCCGGTGTCGGCGAGGCCCGCTGGCAGGGACCCCGTCCCCGCTGGCCGCCGTGCTCCTGGGGAGCTGATTATAGGGCTGCGCTAATTTAATTTGAACACAATTACAGCGGAGTGCACTGTGTGGCGGGTTTCAATAATTAACACCAGCAAACGATCGTAATTAAAGGAAGAGCTGGCGGGGGTGCCACCAACACGGCTGCGGAGTGGGGAGGGGGTCCTGGGGCATGGGTGGCTGCTCCCCCCCCGCCCCAGCTCTAGCGTCCATCACTGTGGCATCGGGGCGTTTTGCAGCCCACCCCCCCACACACACACCCCCCGCCCCCTGGGTCGAGGGTCCTTGGGGACAGCCCTGTCCCAGCCCTGGCTGTCCCCCGCTGCTCTCGGCCCTCCCCAGCTCCTCCATGCTGATCCAGGCCACCCTGGGCTAGGACCACCCCCCCCACCCCCCCCAAAATGTCCTCTGTCCCCACGAGCTGTCCCTTCTGCAGCTGCAGGGACGGAGCATCTCCTGCTGTCCCGTCCCCTGTCCCCAGCCGGGCCACCCTTGCCTGCCCCGGCAAGGTCTTTGAGGGTCCCTGGAGGTCTCTGGGGTGTAGCTGGAGGTCCTAAGGGTCTCTTGGGGGTCTCTGAGGTCATCCCGTCAGTGTCCCTGGGGGTCTCTGGGGTCCCTGGCAGGGGTCTCTGGGACACACCCCCCCCCCAAGGGTCTTTAGGACGTCCCTGGAGGGGGGGGTGTGTCCCTGAGGGTCCCTGGGGTTGCCCTGAGCTCCCACCCAGCCACGGGACCACGAAGGGACCGGCTCAGAGTCCTCATCCCCATGGGTGGGGGGAACCATGCCTGGTCCCGGGGGTGCAGGCAGGGCTCGGCGGGGACCATTGGGTGCAGGCAGCACCCGGGCAGGCAGACAGCAGCCCCCCCTACCCCCCCCCCGCCCCCCACCCCGAGCCCGGCACAGCCGTGTGTCTGGTGGCTTTTCCTCGCTCTTCCCTGTTTTCTCTCCGGCGCTTGACCTTGAAACCATCATTGGAGCCGGGAACGAGCCCGAGCTCGTCTCCTCCGCTGCTAATTAATGCCCCGGTCACGAGTGGGGGCTGTGGCCACCAAGGGTGATGCTGTGGGTGTCAAGGGGGGTGGCAGGGACCCGGTTCTCAGCCCCTTCCCGTCACACAGGGGGTGGGTGCTGCTCAAACAGGAGATGCTGGGACCCCCAGCGTGGCCCAGCCAGGGGACCAGGACCTGTCCCTTGGGTCCCTCCCTGTCCCCAAGCTCCCAGCTAAGAAGGGAGCACCCCTTGGCTGGTGACAATGCGCACAGTGCCACCAGCCGGGGGACACCAGATCCCTCCGTGGCAGGGGACCGTGTGTCCCCAACGTGCACAGTGCCACCAGCCAGGGGACACCAGTCCCCCCCACGGCAGAGGGACCGTTCCCACCGGTGGTCCCTGTGCCATCACTGCCCGCATCCCCCTCCCCGCCCGCCCCCATCTCTCTGTTCCAGCCACCCCCAGGATATCAGGTGGGGGCTTTTGGGGTTTCTCCTGTCACCCCCCCACCCCGTCCTCAGCCCCACAACCTCGATTGCATTGGGGCACGAGTGACCCTGCCCCGAAGCACCGGGACCCTCGCGCTCAGCCAGCAGCAGGGCTTGGGCGGGAGGAGACAGACGGACGCCGTCCTGTCCCCTGGCAGGGACCCCGGCCCAGGGCTCTGGCAGGGGGACAGGAGGAGCCCCCAGTTGCAGCCCAGTGGGCACCAGGGTGAACTGGGAGCTCAGAGGAGGGGTGCTGGCTCTGGGGACCGGGCGCTGGCTTGGGGCTGTGCTGGGCTGTACTGGGTGGTACTGGGCGGTGCTGGGCTGTACTGGGTGGTGCTGGGCTGTGCTGGGCTGTACTGGGTGGTGCTGGGCTGTACTGGGTGGTGCTGGGCTGTGCTGGGCTGTACTGGGCGGTGCTGGGCAGTGCACAGGGCCGGGCTCCGGCAACCTGAGCGCTGGGACGGGTGAGAGAAACGGCAGCACCTGCCGGTACCGGCACAGCCCGGCTGGCACAGCCCGGCCGGTACAGACCCTGCCGTATGAGCCAGCCCGGCACAGCCCGGCCGGTACAGCCTGACTATCGTGGTTTAACCCCAGCCGGCAACCAAGCCCCACCCAGCCGCTCGCTCAGCCGCCCCGGTGGGATGGGGGAGGGAATCGGAAGAGCAAAAGTGAGAAAAACGCGTGGGTTGAGATAAAGACAGTTTAATAATTGAAATAAAATAAAATAATAATAATAAAAATAAAGTGTAATGAAAAGGAAAACAAGAGAGAAAAAAGGAGGAACAAAACCCGGGAAAAACAAGTGACACAACCGCTCACCACCCGCCGACCGACACCCAGCCCGGCCCCGAGCAGCGGTCGCCACCCCCCAGCCAACTCCCCCCCCCCCCCCCCCCCCAATTTACGTACCAAGCATGACGTCACACGGTATGGAATAGCCCTTTGGGGAGTCTGGGTCGGCTGTCCTGGCTGTGCCCCCTCCTGGCATCTCGCTGGCAGGGCACGGGAACCTGAAAAGTCCTTGACTTAGTGTAAGCACTGCTCAGCAACAACTAAAACATGGGTGTGGTATCAACATTGTTCTCACGCTAAATCCAAAACACGGCACTGCTCCAGCTGCTGGGAAGGAAATTAACTCTATCCCTGCTGAAACCAGGACACTGACCGGTACGGACCCTCTGGTATAACCCATCCCGGTACAGCCCTGCCGGTACGGACCGTCCGGTACAGCCCCATGCCGGCGCAGCCCCGTCCCGGCACAGCCATGCCCAGGGGACGGTGTCCTGCAGAGCGTCCTGTCCCTGTCCTGCAGTGCCACCAGCGAAGTCACCAGCGCCACTCTCCCCAACCCCAGACTGGAGCCGAAGGAGCAAGCGGAGGAGATCAAACTGAAATTAAAATTAAACGGAAGTAAATTGAATTTAACTTGCAACTTCCCGGCAGCTCATCTCGGGCCAAACCGCCACATCCCTGTGAAGCGCGGGCGGGTAATTAAACACGTCTCATTAATGACCGCTCAGTTACTGCCAGCTGCCCAGCCGTGGGGATGGCACCGGGCCCCGTGTCCCCCACACACCCTCCGACTTTGCCCGTCCCCCCGGTTTGGGGGGTGCAGAGGGACACGCTTGAGGCACGCCGGGACCACCTGAGGGGCTTGGGGCTGTCCCAGTGTCCCGTCCCGTCCTGTCCCGTCCCGTCCCCCTGCTGGGACGTCACCGTGTGCCTGCCGAGCGGGCGATACCCGGTGGCACCGGCCAGCCGGGCCACGGTGCTGCCACGTAGGGCCCTGCAGCTGTGGCAATTAGTTGCCAGCTTAATTAGGCTGAGTTTAACCTGTTTGTAGCCAACAGAGCTGGGAGGGGGAGCTGGGGGCGGGGGGAGCAAGAGGCATGGAGGGGGGGTGCCTGCCGCAGCCCCCCCCCCAAGCGAAGCCGGCCGCCCTCCTCCAGCACGTGTCCGGAGCATGTTGCAGGGCTGCGCGTCGGCACCGTGACGCCTGCCGGGGCATTGCTCCTGCTGGGGTGGGGACCCCCCCCCCACACACACACCCCCCACCCAGGCCACGCCCGGCACCCACCCAGCACGGGTGCATGTGTTGGCCTGCGCGGCAGCCTGGCTAACGGCATTACCATGCCGTTAGCCAGGCTGCTGCGCGGCCCGATGCATGAAGGTGCTCGCGCAAACGACCAGCGAGGCGCAAGACGCCGGCTCACCCCACGCCCTCGTCCCCGTCGCGGTGCCCACGTCCCGTCCCGTGTCCCGTTCCCCCCCCCCCCTCCGCTGCACAGTACCCCACAGCGCCATCCGTCCCTGTCCCCAGCAGCACAGACACACACCAACCTGTGTGTCATCGTGTCCCGTCCTCGTCCCCCCGGCCTGCAAGACCCCCATGGACCTCAGTCCTGCTTGGGGTGCATGTGGAGTGGGTGCAGCACCCCTCATGCCATGCGTGCCCCCCGGGGTGCTGGCGGGGAGGGTGGGGGGGGATCATGGCCCAGAGGGGTCCCCGCTCCCGGGGCAGGAGGGTGCTTGTGCCACGTTGGCCCCGGTGCAGCTGGGTGCCCGCTCCCCCCCCCCCCCCCCCCCGCCCCCGCCCCCCAAGCCATGCCGGTGGCCGGGCAGGTACCGTGGGGCTCCGGGGAGCTCGTCTCTGGGCTCCCTGGAGCTCAGTAATCAGCTCTCACTGTTAATTGGAAGCGGCAAGGTGGTTAATTACAGCACAAGGCCGGGATGCATCAAGGCTGCGGCGCACGAGTGGGGCTGCGCGTGGCCGGGGTGGCTGCGCGTGACAGCCGTGTCCCACCGCCCTGGGGACGGGGACAGGGGAGCCAGGGGCACAGCGGGACGTTGGGGGGGGGGGGGGGGGGAGACGGACGACAGGGTGCTGTGGTGGGGACGAGGAATGGGGGGGGCCCGAGGAGGGGCCCCAGACCCAGGGGACGTGGCACCGGGCGGGTGGGAGGGAGGGAGGGAGGGACGCTGCGGGCACGGCAGGGCCCTGGGGACACCCACCGAGCCCACTGGTGCGGGTGGGTGCACACATGCACACACCCGGGTGCTGGAGGGGCTGGGTGGGTGTGCAATGCAGTGCGCGTGTCTCTGTGTGTGTGTGTGTGTGTGTGTGTGCATATGCAGAGTGTGTGTGCACATGTGTGTGCAATGGCGGGTGTGCAGCATGCAGTGTGCTCTGTGCGTGCGCGCACATCTGGGGCAGGGTGTGCACGCACGCGTGTGTGTGCGCGCAGTGCCGGGGGGGGGGGGGGGGGGGGCGTGTGCATGCAATAAGGGTGTGTGGGTGTGTGCACACACAGTGTGGGTGCAAAGTATGGCACGGGTGGGTGTGCCCATGCACACACCCGGGTCCTGGAGGGGCCTGGGTGAGTGTGCAATGCAGTGTGTGTGTGTGTGCATGTGCATGTGTGTGCACATGCAGAGTGTGCGTGCACGTGTGTGCGTGCAGTGCCAGGGGGGCGTGTGCATGCAATATGGGTGTGTGGGTGTGTGCACACACAGTGTGGGTGCAAAGTATGGCACGGGTGGGTGCGCACATGCACACACCCGGGTGCTGGAGGGGCTGGGTGAGTGTGCAATGCAGTGCATGTGTGTGCGTGCGCACACGTGTGCGTGTGCATGTGCACTGTGTGTGTGTGCACGCGTGCAATGTGGGGTGTGTGAGTGTGTGCAAGGGCGCTGTGTGCAGCGTGCTCTGTGTGCGTGTGTGTGTACATCTGGGGCAGGGTATGCGTGCAGTGTGGCAGGGTGTGCGCGTGCACGCTGTGTGTGTGTGTGCACACGTGTGCACGCACGCACAATATGCTATGGGTGGCCATGCAGACGCCCGGGTCCTGGAGGGTGCGTGTGCATGTGGTGGGGGTGTGCACAATGTGAGTGCGTGCACGGTGTGTGTGTGCATGTGCAGTGTGTGCAGTGTGCAGTGTGCGTGCAGTGTGTGCATGTGTGCAGTGTGTGCGCGCACGGTGTGTGTGCGTGCAGTATGTGTGCACGGTGTGTGGGTGTGCACAGCGTGTGTGCAGTGTGTGTGCGCGCAGTGCCGGGGGGGGGGGGGGGGGGGGCGTGTGCATGCAATAAGGGTGTGTGGGTGTGTGCACACACAGTGTGGGTGCAAAGTATGGCACGGGTGGGTGTGCCCATGCACACACCCGGGTCCTGGAGGGGGCTGGGTGAGTGTGCAATGCAGTGTGTGTGTGTGTGCATGTGCATGTGTGTGCACATGCAGAGTGTGCGTGCACGTGTGTGCGTGCAGTGCCAGGGGGGCGTGTGCATGCAATATGGGTGTGTGGGTGTGTGCACACACAGTGTGGGTGCAAAGTATGGCACGGGTGGGTGCGCACATGCACACACCCGGGTGCTGGAGGGGCTGGGTGAGTGTGCAATGCAGTGCATGTGTGTGCGTGCGCACACGTGTGCGTGTGCATGTGCACTGTGTGTGTGTGCACGCGTGCAATGTGGGGTGTGTGAGTGTGTGCAAGGGCGCTGTGTGCAGCGTGCTCTGTGTGCGTGTGTGTGTACATCTGGGGCAGGGTATGCGTGCAGTGTGGCAGGTGTGCGCGTGCACGCTGTGTGTGTGTGTGCACACGTGTGCACGCACGCACAATATGCTATGGGTGGCCATGCAGACGCCCGGGTCCTGGAGGGTGCGTGTGCATGTGGTGGGGGTGTGCACAATGTGAGTGCGTGCACGGTGTGTGTGTGCATGTGCAGTGTGTGCAGTGTGCAGTGTGCGTGCAGTGTGTGCATGTGTGCAGTGTGTGCGCGCACGGTGTGTGTGCGTGCAGTATGTGTGCACGGTGTGTGGGTGTGCACAGCGTGTGTGCAGTGTGTGTGCGCGCAGTGTGTGTGTGTGTGTGCACACGGTGGGTGTGTGCGCACAGTGTGTGGGTGTGCACAGCATGTGTGCAGTGTGTGCGCACGCACGGGGGGGTGGGTGTGTGCACAGTGTGTGCACAGTGTGTGCACAGTGTGTGTGCGCACGGTGTGTGTGCACGGTGTGTGTGCATGCAGTGTGTGCACGGTGTGTGTATAGTGTGTGTGTGCACAGTCTGTGTGTGTGCACAGTGTGTGGTGTGCACAGTGTGTGCACAGTGTGTATGTGTGCACGGTGGGTGTGTGTGCACGGTGTGTGTGCGTGCAGTATGTGTGCACGGTGGGTGTGTGTGCACGGTGTGTGTGCAGTGTGTGTGTGCGCAGTGTGTGTGTGTGTGTGCACACGGTGGGTGTGTGCGCACGGTCTGTGTGTGTGCACAGTGTGTGTGCGTGCAGCGTGTGCACGGTGTGTGTGCGTGCACGGTGTGTGTGTGTAGTGTGTGTGTGCACAGTGTGTGCACGGTCTGTGTGCACGGTCTGTGTGTGCGCGGTGTGTGTGTGTGCAGCGTGGGGGTGTGCACAGTGTGTGCACGGTCTGTGTGTGCACGGTGTGTGTGTGTGTGCGCAGTGTGTGCACGGTCTGTGCGCAGTGTGTGTGTGTGCAGCGTGGGGTGTGCACAGTGTGTGCACGGTCTGTGTGTGCACGGTGTGTGTGTGTGTGCGCGCAGTGTGCGCGCGCGCGCAGTGTGCAGTGCGTGTGTGTGTGCGCGCGCGCAGTGGGTGCGTGCAGCGCCGCTGTGTGCACACAAGCACCCCCGGTCCTGCCGTGCGCCTGTCCCCGTGTCCCCGTGTCCCCGTGTCCCCGCGTCCCCGCGTCCCCGCGCTCCCCCGCGTGTGACCGACCCCGCCCCTCCGTCTGTCCGTCCCTCCGTGTGTCTGTCCCGTGTGTGCCCCTGCCCCCTGTCCCCGTCCCCTCTCCCTGTCCCCGTCCTCCCGCCCGAGCATCCCCGGGGGCGGGGCCGGGGCGGGGCCGGGGCGGGGCCCGGGATGGGGCAGCGCGGCTCGGGGCGCTCCCGGCCCCGGGGCACGTCCTGCTCCCGGGCGCGGTGCCGGTGCAGGGCCAGCCCCGGTCCCCGGTGTCCCCACGTCCCGGTGTCCCCATGTCCCGCTGTCCCTCTGTCCCGATGTCCCCGTGTCCCGGTGTCCCCGTGTCCCCATGTCCCCGTGTCCCCATGTCCCTCTGTCCCGATGTCCCCGTGTCCCCCTGTCCCGGTGTCCCCATGTCCCGCTGTCCCTCTGTCCCGATGTCCTCGTGTCCCCATGTCCCGGTGTCCCGATGTCCCGACGTCCCAATGTCCCCGGTGTCCCCATGTCCCGCTGTCCCGATGTCCCCGTGTCCCGCTGTCCCGCTGTCCCGCTGTCCCTCTGTCCCGGGGTCCCCACGTCCCGATGTCCCGCTGTCCCCATGTCCCGCTGTCGCGGTGTCCACGGTGTCCGATGTCCCCATGTCCCGCTGTCCCGATGTCCTGGTGTCCCCATGTCCCTCTGTCCCGGTGTCCCCACGTCCCGGTGTCCCGGTGTCCCGATGTCCTGGTGTCCCCATGTCCCTCTGTCCCGCTGTCCCCATGTCCCGCTGTCCCCAGGTCTTCCCCCGCGGCAGCCCCCGGGGCGGGTCTCGACCACCACCCCCCACCCGGGGGACGCGGGTGCCCGTGGGCGCTGTCCGGTGGGGTGTCCCCCCGGGGCGGCGCCCCCCCGTGGGGGTGGCCGTCACCCGTGGGGGTGGCGGTGTCCCCCGGGGCGGGGGCGGCGCCCGGCTATATTTATCCCTTTGTCCCCAGAATAGCGGCAGACGGAGGGGGCGGGGGGGCCGCTCCCCCCACCTCGTCCCGCCCCCCACCCCCCCACCCCCCCGCCGCCGCCGCGGCTATTTTTAGCTCTCGCGTGTTTCAGGGGAACCCTGATGACGCAGTGACGTCAATGCGGGTCAATCGCCGCCGCCAGGGCTCGCGCCGCCGCGCGCCGGGCCCCCCCCCCCCCCCCCCCCGCACCCCCCGCACCCGGCGCAGCGCGGCGGGCAGCGGCAGGTAGGACCGCGGGGCGCGGGGGGGGGGGGGGGGGGGCGCTCCGGGATCCCCCTGTGTGTCGTGTGTCCCCCCCACCTCCCGCTCCGCCCCCGGGGCTCCCCCCGCCCCGCAGGACTCCCCCCCCCCCCCCCCCCCGCGACACTCGCGGCGCCCGGGGATGCCCGGCCCCCCCCACCCCCCCCCGGCTCCCCTGCACCGCCGCGCCCCCCGCCCGGCCCGGAGCACCCCGGGACCCCCCCTGCCCCGCGGGCCCCACGCACCGCACATGGTGGGGGGACACGGCACACCCCCACCCCCCGCCACGGCGCCCCAGGGATCGCGTGCACCCCGCGCCCCCGGGACCCCGCCCACGCAGCACATCCCGGGGTCCCCGGGCACCCCCCCGCAGCGCCCCGCGCCCCCAGCCCCCCCCCCCGCAGCACCCTATGACCCTGTGAACCACACCCCTGCTGCGCCCCGGCCCCCCCCCCCCCCCCGTGCCGTGCACGCCGGGCCCACCCGTGCCCCCCTCCCCGCCGTGCCCTGGGACCCCCCCCGGTGCCACCCCTCATGGCCCCCCCATGCACTGCTCACCGGGGTCACCCCGTGCACACAGACACCCCCCCCCCCGCAGCACCCCGCATCCCTGCACACCCCGCAGCGGGGCCACCCATGCCCCCCGCTCCGCCCTGCCTGGGCCCCCCCCCCCCAATGCCCCCAGCATGCCCCTCCCTGCCCCGCAGCCCCCCCGCCTGCCTGCACCCCGGTCCCCCATGTCCCTGCACCCCACTGCACGCGGTGCCCCCCCCAGACCCCCGCCATCCCGGGGGGCACGGGGCTCCCCCAGCTCTGCGCAGCAGACCGGGGGGGGGGGGGGGGCACGCCAACCAGCCCGAGCCGCGGGGGTCCCCACGCCGGGCTCTGTCCAGCGCCGCAGTGGAGACGTGGGGGGGGTGTCGGTGGGGTGGCAGCCCCCTCCCCGCACCGGTGACGTGCCAGAGGAGCCAACGGGCCCCAAAACCGGCCCTCGGAGCCTCGCGGTGATCTAGAAAGGTCTGTGCTGCGCACACCACAGGCGCAGGCACGGGCACACTTGCACGCCGGCTCGCACGCGCCCTCGCACGCCCACAGCCACCCCCGGGTGCCCGCCGGCCCCTCGGGGCCGGGTCCCCGGCTCTGGGGGTCCGGCAGGGAGGAGGGGGGGGCGGGGGCCTGGGGGCTGGCGGGACTGCTTGGCTAGTGTGGGTGCTCCCAGGGGGTGCCCGGTGCGCCGAGGCTGCATCCCCGCGTGGCCGCTGGCACCCAACAAGGACACCCTCACGTCCCCACTGAGCCCCGGGGTGCCCACGAGTGCAGGTGAGCATGAGCCATCCCCTCGCCCTCCCCTGCATGGCTCGGCACGGCCCTGGAGCAGGCGTGGTGCCGGGCATGGTTTGCCACCGCCACAGAGAGTGACGTCCCCTCCGTCCCCTCCATCCCCCCAAACCGGGGTGGGAAGCGTCTCCCCGTGGGAGCCGCTGCTGCTGGGGGTGGCCTGGGAGAGCCAGGAGCGAGGGGTGACCGGGGAGCGGTGGCTTCTCCACCTCCCGCTGCGTGACGGGGACCGCCGGCAGAGCCTGGCAGCATCCCCCCAAGCCTCCTCCGGTCTGGAACCGTGCGGCTCGCAAATAAATCAGGAATCGGGCGACGCCACGGCTCGGCTGCATCGCCCGCCCCGGCCCCACCGCGCAGGGGGGGACGCCAAGGGCAGGGTGCTGCAGCCTGCACAGTGTCACCTTCCCTGCGAAGCGTCACCTTCCCCGTCACCCCTGCTCGTCGGGGCTGCGGGATGGGGCTGCGGGACGGAGATGGGGCCGCGGGATGGAGACAGCCCGCGGGATGGAGAAGGGGCCATGGGATGGAGATGACGGTGGGATGGAGGTGAGGGTGGGATGGAGCTGCGGCTGCGGGATGGAGATGCGGCTGCAGGATGGAGGCGGCCCATGGGATGGAAGTGACCGTGGGATGGAGAAGGGGCGCATACGCCGCTGGCAGGGGATGGTGACATCTTAGCTCGGGTTCAGTGTGACACCCGGTGAGGAGCCGGGCTGCCTTGCCGTGGCTCCAGGACCTGTTTTTCCCGGCTGTCCCCTGGGGTTTGCACCTCTGCAGCAGCCCCGTGCTGTGGGTGGCGGTGACGGTGCTGCCGCAGGGGGTCTCCCAAGCAGGCGGGTTCCTGCCCTGCCACCGCCGGGTGCACCCCTCCACCAGGACCGGCGGAAGCAGCTGGGACCCTCAAAACCTCCGACGTCTCTCCCAAGAGCCGAGCCGAGCCCGGAGGGACCGACACCACCCGGCCACGGAGCCACGGCCTCGTCCTGCCACCAGCCCGGGGGATACAGGTTGGAGGTGCAGAATTCGGGCAGCCCTTGCCGGCCCTCGCCCCGCCGCCACCACCGAGGATGGGATTGTTCAGCAGCAGCATCCTTACAGAGCTGGAGGATGGTTAAACCCGGCAGCCTGTGGTAACGCCGAGCACCGGCTATTCCTGCCGGCTCCTGCGGTTCTCCCTGGGCCTGGCTGGGTTTTCCAGGAGCTGAGGAAAAGGAGCTGGGATTTGCCAGCGGCGTCGGCGATGCCTGGTGCGGCTCGTGGGGCAACGGCAGGGATTTGGGGAGCACCCTGCTTGTTGCCGATGGGAAGCGGTGGTGCGGGTCGCCGTGGATCATGGTTTGTCCTGGGCTTGCAGCAGCCGGCAAGCATCTTCCACCAGCGAAACCCCGTCCAAGACGTGATCCTGCGCTTCCCTGCCTGCAACCGATACGATCCTGCGCTTCCCTGCCTGCAGCCAACGGGATCCTGCGCTTCCCTGCCTGCAACCGATACAATCCTGCGCTTCCCTGCCTGCAGCTGACGGGATCCTGCGCTTCCTTGCCTGCAGCCGACGTGACCCTGCCCATCCCTGCCCGCAGCCGGTGTGATCCTGCGCTTCCCTGCCCGCAGGCAGGGACCCTGCGCGGGCAGGGGCTGCTCCTGCCTGGGGTTCGGCCGGGCTGGCTCCTCCCGTCTGTGCCACGGCCACATTGGGCTGGGTGGTGTGTGTCCCCAGCGGGCTGGTGCCACATCCCCGGCGGGCTGTGCCATGTCCCCATCACTCTGTGCCACATGCCCCCCCCCGCCTCGGTCAGGGCTGTGTCCCCTTGCTCTGTGCAGCTCCGGCGGTACCAACATCACCTGAGGACTCAGGCGTCCCGGCTCCCGGCACAAGGAACCTCGAGGGACCGGGGAGGCACCGGGAGCCCCCGGCCTGGGCAGGGTGCTGGGGGCCGGGGTGCTTTGGGGACTGCCGGTGAGGGCCCCCCCATCTCCCATGGGTGCCTATGCCGCAGAGGTGCACACGTGGGGCTCACGGGGGCCTGTGGGGGGGGTGGCAGTGTGCCCTGCGCTGGGCACACGGGTGACACCAGCCACCGTCACCCCCCCCCCCATGCAGGGGACAGCCTGGGGCTGGCAGGGACCTCGGGGCGCAGGGGCCGTGTCCCACTGCAGGACCCATCCCCGGGGGCTCTGCGCAGCTTCGGGCATCCTGGACCCCGTGTCCCCGTCGTCCCTCCTTGTCACCTCCCGCCGCCGCAGGTGCCACCGCGGCCGTCCCTGTCCCTCTCGGATCTTTTTGCGGTCTGGGCTTGCTGTTCCTCCCGCCAGCAGTCAGGAAGCCCTTACCCCAAAAAGTATCTGCGAGGGATCATGTCAGCGGGGAGGGCCTGGGGGGACCCGCAGCCCAGGTAAGTGTGGGGTGCTGGTGGGGGGGGGGGGGGGGGGAATCTGAGGGGCTGGGGGGACCGCAACACACCACACACACCCCCCCCCCAGCCCCGGGGTCCCGGGGGCAGCCTGGGGACAGAGGGAGCAGCGGGCACATGGCCGGCACAGAAATGGGGGTGCACAAAGCCACCCCACTCCTCGGCACGGCTGGGCCCCCCGGCCATTGCCGGGGGGGGGGGGGGGGGGGGGGTGATGGCATCAGGACTGCCCGGGGGACACTGAGCCGGTGTCACCCTGTTTGCACATGAGCGAGGAGCCATTTCCCTCCCGGGGTGGGGACTTGGCTAGGGAAGGGGTCCCGGGGTGAGCCCTGGCCCTGCAGCAGGGCAGCCGGGGGGGGACTTGGGGGGGGTCACAGTACTCTTGGGGCACCCCCTCACTCTGGTACAGTGGCTGCATGTCACCACGGGGTGACAGGTCTCATCTGGATAGGGACGACCAGCTCAGACCTACCGATGGGGGCGGCCCTTCCTCCTGCCCCCTTTTCCAGAGGGGACCCCAGCACCCCATCGCGCTGGCAGGCTGGGGGGGTGTGCGGGGACCCTGGCACCCGAGGGGTCTGTGCCCCGGCCACGCTGCGCAGCACGGACCTGTGGGGCAGGACCTGGCACCCCCCCCCCCCCCCGGGGGCCACCGGGGAGGGACAGCGGCCACCGTCTGCTCAGCCGTGGCCAGGCCAGGCCAGGCGCGGCCACCTCCCGGGGCACTTCGGCCTCCCTGCGCACGCGTGGCAGGGTGCACAGCCCCGGAGCGTGCACAAGGATGCGCAGCCCCGTGGGGTGCACGTGGGGGTTGCACAGCCCCACTGCACGCACAAGGATGGAGAACCCCAGACTGCGCACGAGCCCGCTGCGTGCGCAGGGTCGCACAGCCCCACTGTGAGCGCGCGGGGATGCACAACCCCGCTCCGTGCATGCAGGGGTGCCTGCACGATCCCACTGCGTGCGCAGGGATGCACAGCCCCGGCGTGTGCGCGTGGGGATGCACAACCCCAGAACGTGCACAAAGGGGTGCACAGCCCCGCCGGGTGCACACGGAGATGCACAAGCCCAGCGCGTGCACACAGGGACGTGCAACCGCGGAGCGTGCGCAGGGAGCCCCACAACCCCCCTGCATGTACCCAGGGGTGCACCCTCCCCCCCCCCCACACCCCCCCCCGGGGTGCACAACCCCGCTGCAGCACATCCCAAGGGGCCGTGCTGGGAGCAGACCCGCAGTGCCACCAGGTCGCTTGTCCCCTCGTCCCCACGCCAGCGCCTGGCCCTGGGGCACCTCCTGCCGTTCACATCCACGTCCCCAAGCAGAGCCAGACCGTCCCCGTCCCACAGCAGCATCGGCCGTGACCTTCAGGCCCCGCTGCACGGCTGATGACAGCTTAATTACCAAATCACGGACGGAGGCGCTGCACAGAGATCGCTGCTTCACGGTAATGCGGCGATGTCACGGGGATCGATCACCCTGTCCCCTGCTCGGGGATGGGACTCGCCCCAGTGACACCCTCTAATTGCCATATTC